>NC_143069.1:35332500-35647500 GCF_052426305.1 Pelodiscus sinensis | reverse complement strand
AAGCTGCCACTCTCTTCCTCACATTCGGAGGATGGGGGTGTGAAGAAGGAGGGGGGAGTCTGGCCGTGCCCAGTGGGGGCGCCAGGGCTGCGCGGCGAACCCTCAGCCAGCCCCAGTTCTCTCTCAAAGTCCAGGAGCTGCCCCATGAAGTTGAAGTTGGGCGAGATGTCGGCCTTCTTGCGCTTGACCAGGTCGTAGGCGTCGTTGAGAGACAGGTTGAGGCGCTGCATGAGGTAGGCCACGGTCACCGTCACGGAGCGGCTCACGCCGGCGAGGCAGTGCACCAGCACCCCGCAGTTCTGGGACACCGCCTCGTCTGGGAGGGGAGACGGGGACGGGTGAGAGCCAGCACAGTGCAGCACGGCCTGAGGGCGCAGCCGGCACCTCTGCAGGAGGGGAAGGCTCACGTGGCCAGCACAGTGCAGCGCGGCCTGAGGGCGCAGCCGGCACCTCTGCAGGAGGGGAAGGCTCACGTGGCCAGCACAGTGCAGCGCGGCCTGAGGGCGCAGCCGGCACCTCTGCAGGAGGGGAAGGCTCACGTGGCCAGCACAGTGCAGCGCGGCCTGAGGGCGCAGCCGGCACCTCTGCAGGAGGGGAAGGCTCACGTGGCCAGCACAGTGCAGCGCGGCCTGAGGGCGCAGCCGGCACCTCTGCAGGAGGGGAAGGCTCACGTGGCCAGCACAGTGCAGCGCGGCCTGAGGGCGCAGCCGGCACCTCTGCAGGAGGGGAAGGCTCACGTGGCCAGCACAGTGCAGCGCGGCCTGAGGGCGCAGCCGGCACCTCTGCAGGAGGGGAAGGCTCACGTGGCCAGCACAGTGCAGCGCGGCCTGAGGGCGCAGCCGGCACCGCTCCAGGAGGGGAAGGCTCACGTGGCCAGCACAGTGCAGCGCGGCCTGAGGGCGCAGCCGGCACCTCTGCAGGAGGGGAAGGCTCACGTGGCCAGCACAGTGCAGCGCGGCCTGAGGGCGCAGCCGGCACCTCTGCAGGAGGGGAAGGCTCACGTGGCCAGCACAGTGCAGCGCGGCCTGAGGGCGCAGCCGGCACCTCTGCAGGAGGGGAAGGCTCACGTGGCCAGCACAGTGCAGCGCGGCCTGAGGGCGCAGCCGGCACCTCTGCAGGAGGGGAAGGCTCACGTGGCCAGCACAGTGCAGCGCGGCCTGAGGGCGCAGCCGGCATCTCTCCAGGAGGGGAAGGCTCACGTGGCCAGCACAGTGCAGCGCGGCCTGAGGGCGCAGCCGGCACCTCTCCAGGAGGGGAAGGCTCACGTGGCCAGCACAGTGCAGCGCGGCCTGAGGGCGCAGCCGGCACCGCTCCAGGAGGGGAAGGCTCACGTGGCCAGCACAGTGCAGCGCGGCCTGAGGGCGCAGCCGGCACCGCTCCAGGAGGGGAAGGCTCACGTGGCCAGCACAGTGCAGCGCGGCCTGAGGGCGCAGCCGGCACCTCTCCAGGAGGGGAAGGCTCACGTGGCCAGCACAGTGCAGCGCGGCCTGAGGGCGCAGCCGGCACCGCTCCAGGAGGGGAAGGCTCACGTGGCCAGCACAGTGCAGCGCGGCCTGAGGGCGCAGCCGGCACCGCTCCAGGAGGGGAAGGCTCACGTGGCCAGCACAGTGCAGCGCGGCCTGAGGGCGCAGCCGGCACCTCTGCAGGAGGGGAAGGCTCACGTGGCCAGCACAGTGCAGCGCGGCCTGAGGGCGCAGCCGGCACCTCTGCAGGAGGGGAAGGCTCACGTGGCCAGCACAGTGCAGCGCGGCCTGAGGGCGCAGCCGGCACCTCTGCAGGAGGGGAAGGCTCACGTGGCCAGCACAGTGCAGCGCGGCCTGAGGGCGCAGCCGGCACCTCTGCAGGAGGGGAAGGCTCACGTGGCCAGCACAGTGCAGCGCGGCCTGAGGGCGCAGCCGGCACCTCTGCAGGAGGGGAAGGCTCACGTGGCCAGCACAGTGCAGCGCGGCCTGAGGGCGCAGCCGGCACCTCTGCAGGAGGGGAAGGCTCACGTGGCCAGCACAGTGCAGCGCGGCCTGAGGGCGCAGCCGGCACCTCTCCAGGAGGGGAAGGCTCACGTGGCCAGCACAGTGCAGCGCGGCCTGAGGGCGCAGCCGGCACCGCTCCAGGAGGGGAAGGCTCACGTGGCCAGCACAGTGCAGCGCGGCCTGAGGGCGCAGCCGGCACCGCTCCAGGAGGGGAAGGCTCACGTGGCCAGCACAGTGCAGCGTGGCCTGAGGGCGCAGCCGGCACCTCTGCAGGAGGGGAAGGCTCACGTGGCCAGCACAGTGCAGCGCGGCCTGAGGGCGCAGCCGGCACCTCTGCAGGAGGGGAAGGCTCACGTGGCCAGCACAGTGCAGCGCGGCCTGAGGGCGCAGCCGGCACCGCTCCAGGAGGGGAAGGCTCACGTGGCCAGCACAGTGCAGCGCGGCCTGAGGGCGCAGCCGGCACCTCTGCAGGAGGGGAAGGCTCACGTGGCCAGCACAGTGCAGCGCGGCCTGAGGGCGCAGCCGGCACCTCTGCAGGAGGGGAAGGCTCACGTGCAGCGTTCGTTAGCGTCCCGCTCTGAACAGAACTGCCGGGGCAAGGACGAGTCCCGCAGGGGCCCGTGTAGCACAGCGGCAGGTGCCGGGGGAGTAGGTGCAGATTGCACTGGTGCCCTTCAGTTTCCCTACATCCTCTGGGTGTCTCACGCCAGGAGAGGCAGCCGGGCTGAGCCACGGTCACCCCCGTCTGCAGTCAGCGAGGCGAGGGGGGTCGCGAGCAGGGCTGGGAGCCATGGCCAGTTGAGGCAGAGTAGGGAGGAAGGGGGATGGGATGGACCAGTCACAGTTCTAGTGGGATCGGGGGGCCAGGGAGTGGAGGGACCATTGTCTCTGAGCCACAGGGCCAGGGGATGGGACAGCCAGGCCACGGCCCACCAGCCAAGGGGGGGGGGAGAATGGGACAGCCAGGGCACGGCCCACCAGCCAAGGGGGGGGGGGGGGGAGAATGGGACAGCCAGGGCACGGCCCACCAGCCATGGGGGGGGTGGAGAATGGGACAGCCAGGGCACGGCCCACCAGCCATAGGGGGAGGGAGGGAGAATGGGACAGCCAGGCCACGGCCCACCAGCCATGGGGGGGGGGAGAATGGGACAGCCAGGCCACGGCCCACCAGCCATGGGGGGGGGAAGAATGGGACAGCCAGGCCACGGCCCACCAGCCCCGGGGGGGGGGAATGGGACAGCCAGGCCACGGCCCACCAGCCCCGGGGGGGGGGAGGAGAATGGGACAGCCAGGCCACGGCCCACCAGCCATGGGGGGGGGGGGGAGGAGAATGGGACAGCCAGGCCACGGCCCACCAGCCATGGGGGCGGAGAGGAGAATGGGACAGCCAGGCCACGGCCCACCAGCCACCGGGGGGGGAATGGGACAGCCAGGCCACGGCCCACCAGCCATGGGGGGGGGGGAAATGGGACAGCCAGGCCACGGCCCACCAGCCATGGGGGGGGGCGAAATGGGACAGCCAGGCCACGGCCCACCAGCCATGGGGAGGGGGGAAATGGGACAGCCAGGCCACGGCCCACCAGCCATGGGGGGGAATGGGACAGCCAGGCCACGGCCCACCAGCCATGGGGAGGGGGAGAATGGGACAGCCAGGCCACGGCCCACCAGCCATGGGGAGGGGGAGAATGGGACAGCCAGGCCACGGCCCACCAGCCATGGGGGGGAATGGGACAGCCAGGCCACGGCCCACCAGCCATGGGGAGGGGGAGAATGGGACAGCGAGGCCACGGCCCACCAGCCATGGGGGGGAATGGGACAGCCAGGCCACGGCCCACCAGCCATGGGGAGGGGGAGAATGGGACAGCCAGGCCACGGCCCACCAGCCATGGGGGGAATGGGACAGCCAGGCCACGGCCCACCAACCATGGGGAGGGGGAGAATGGGACAGCCAGGCCACGGCCCACCAGCCATGGGGAGGGGGAGAATGGGACAGCCAGGCCACCGGTTTCGGTTAAATGGGGGAAGAAGGGGGGGTTCCCCTGCCCCACCCCCCTTTCATGGGTTAACCAAGGACATGAGATTTTACGTCCCTCGTCCAGTGGGGGGTGCTGTGGGCCCCGCTAAATGGAGCTACTCAGTGAATGGACGTTCGGGCGCTAACTGCCCTGCTGTGGCTTCACCACATTCACCCCACAGCCGCAGTGGGGGCAGCGACCCAGGGCTACGCCGTCCCAGTTCGCTCCAGCTCCAGGCTGCAGAGAGAGGGCTGAGAGGAACCGGCTGGTAGCCTGCTCTCCCTGTTTGCTCCTTGTGTCCAAGGCAGTGCAGGGGCAGCGAGCAGGCGACGCCACTCCTCTCCTGTGTCCCTAGGCCAGGCGGCAGGGGCAGGGGCAGGGACCGGCGGGCAGGGCAGCGGGCACTCCTCTCCTGTGTCCCTAGGCCAGGCGGCAGGGGCAGGGACCGGCGGGCAGGGCAGCGGGCACTCCTCTCCTGTGTCCCTAGGCCAGGCGGCAGGGGCAGGGACCGGCGGGCAGGGCGGCGGGCACTCCTCTCCTGTGTCCCTAGGCCAGGCGGCAGGGGCAGGGACCGGCGGGCAGGGCAGCGGGCACTCCTCTCCTGTGTCCCTAGGCCAGGCGGCAGGGGCAGGGACCGGCGGGCAGGGCAGCGGGCACTCCTCTCCTGTGTCCCTAGGCCAGGCGGCAGGGGCAGGGACCGGCGGGCAGGGCAGCGGGCACTCCTCTCCTGTGTCCCTAGGCCAGGCGGCAGGGGCAGGGACCGGCGGGCAGGGCGGCCGGCACTCCTCTCCTGTGTCCCTAGGCCAGGTGGCAGGGGCAGGGACCGGCGGGCAGGGCAGCGGGCACTCCTCTCCTGTGTCCCTAGGCCAGGCGGCAGGGGCAGGGACCGGCTGGCAGAGCAGCGGGCACTCCTCTCCTGTGTCCCTAGGCCAGGCGGCAGGGGCAGGGACCGGCGGGCAGGGCGGCAGGCACTCCTCTCCTGTGTCCCTAGGCCAGGTGGCAGGGGCAGGGACCGGCGGGCAGGGCGGCGGGCACTCCTCTCCTGTGTCCCTAGGCCAGGTGGCAGGGGCAGGGACCGGCGGGCAGAGCAGCGGGCACTCCTCTCCTGTGTCCCTAGGCCAGGCGGCAGGGGCAGGGCAGCGGGCACTCCTCTCCTGTGTCCCTAGGCCAGGCGGCAGGGGCAGGGACCGGCGGGCAGAGCAGCGGGCACTCCTCTCCTGTGTCCCTAGGCCAGGTGGCAGGGGCAGGGGCAGTGAGCAGGCGACGCCACTCCTCTCCTGTGTCCCTAGGCCAGGTGGCAGGGGCAGGGACCGGCGGGCAGAGCAGCGGGCACTCCTCTCCTGTGTCCCTAGGCCTGGCGGCAGGGGCAGGGACCGGCTGGCAGAGCAGCGGGCACTCCTCTCCTGTGTCCCTAGGCCAGGTGGCAGGGGCAGGCGGGCAGGGCGGCGGGCACTCCTCTCCTGTGTCCCTAGGCCAGGCGGCAGGGGCAGGCGGGCAGGGCGGCGGGCACTCCTCTCCTGTGTCCCTAGGCCAGGTGGCAGGGGCAGGGACCGGCGGGCAGGGCGGCGGGCACTCCTCTCCTGTGTCCCTAGGCCAGGTGGCAGGGGCAGGGACCGGCGGGCAGGGCGGCGGGCACTCCTCTCCTGTGTCCCTAGGCCAGGCGGCAGGGGCAGGGACCGGCGGGCAGGGCGGCGGGCACTCCTCTCCTGTGTCCCTAGGCCAGGCGGCAGGGGCAGGGACCGGCGGGCAGGGCGGCGGGCACTCCTCTCCTGTGTCCCTAGGCCAGGCGGCAGGGGCAGGGGCAGGCGGGCAGGGCGGCAGGCACTCCTCTCCTGTGTCCCTAGGCCAGGCGGCAGGGGCAGGGACCGGCGGGCAGGGCGGCGGGCACTCCTCTCCTGTGTCCCTAGGCCAGGTGGCAGGGGCAGGGACCGGCGGGCAGGGCAGCGGGCACTCCTCTCCTGTGTCCCTAGGCCAGGCGGCAGGGGCAGGGACCGGCTGGCAGAGCAGCGGGCACTCCTCTCCTGTGTCCCTAGGCCAGGTGGCAGGGGCAGGGACCGGCGGGCAGGGCAGCAGGCACTCCTCTCCTGTGTCCCTAGGCCAGGTGGCAGGGGCAGGGACCGGCGGGCAGGGCAGCGGGCACTCCTCTCCTGTGTCCCTAGGCCAGGTGGCAGGGGCAGGGACCGGCGGGCAGGGCAGCGGGCACTCCTCTCCTGTGTCCCTAGGCCAGGTGGCAGGGGCAGGGACCGGCGGGCAGGGCAGCGGGCACTCCTCTCCTGTGTCCCTAGGCCAGGCGGCAGGGGCAGGGACCGGCGGGCAGGGCAGCGGGCACTCCTCTCCTGTGTCCCTAGGCCAGGCGGCAGGGGCAGGGACCGGCGGGCAGGGCAGCGGGCACTCCTCTCCTGTGTCCCTAGGCCAGGCGGCAGGGGCAGGGACCGGCGGGCAGGGCAGCGGGCACTCCTCTCCTGTGTCCCTAGGCCAGGTGGCAGGGGCAGGGGCAGTGAGCAGGCGACGCCACTCCTCTCCTGTGTCCCTAGGCCAGGCGGCAGGGGCAGGGACCGGCGGGCAGAGCAGCGGGCACTCCTCTCCTGTGTCCCTAGGCCTGGCGGCAGGGGCAGGGACCGGCTGGCAGAGCAGCGGGCACTCCTCTCCTGTGTCCCTAGGCCAGGTGGCAGGGGCAGGCGGGCAGGGCGGCGGGCACTCCTCTCCTGTGTCCCTAGGCCAGGTGGCAGGGGCAGGGACCGGCGGGCAGGGCAGCGGGCACTCCTCTCCTGTGTCCCTAGGCCTGGCGGCAGGGGCAGGGACCGGCTGGCAGAGCAGCGGGCACTCCTCTCCTGTGTCCCTAGGCCAGGTGGCAGGGGCAGGCGGGCAGGGCGGCGGGCACTCCTCTCCTGTGTCCCTAGGCCAGGCGGCAGGGGCAGGCGGGCAGGGCGGCGGGCACTCCTCTCCTGTGTCCCTAGGCCAGGTGGCAGGGGCAGGGACCGGCGGGCAGGGCGGCGGGCACTCCTCTCCTGTGTCCCTAGGCCAGGTGGCAGGGGCAGGGACCGGCGGGCAGGGCGGCGGGCACTCCTCTCCTGTGTCCCTAGGCCAGGCGGCAGGGGCAGGGACCGGCGGGCAGGGCGGCGGGCACTCCTCTCCTGTGTCCCTAGGCCAGGCGGCAGGGGCAGGGGCAGGCGGGCAGGGCGGCAGGCACTCCTCTCCTGTGTCCCTAGGCCAGGCGGCAGGGGCAGGGACCGGCGGGCAGGGCGGCGGGCACTCCTCTCCTGTGTCCCTAGGCCAGGCGGCAGGGGCAGGGACCGGCGGGCAGGGCAACGGGCACTCCTCTCCTGTGTCCCTAGGCCAGGTGGCAGGGGCAGGGACCGGCGGGCAGGGCAGCGGGCACTCCTCTCCTGTGTCCCTAGGCCAGGCGGCAGGGGCAGGGACCGGCTGGCAGAGCAGCGGGCACTCCTCTCCTGTGTCCCTAGGCCAGGTGGCAGGGGCAGGGACCGGCGGGCAGGGCAGCAGGCACTCCTCTCCTGTGTCCCTAGGCCAGGTGGCAGGGGCAGGGACCGGCGGGCAGGGCAGCGGGCACTCCTCTCCTGTGTCCCTAGGCCAGGTGGCAGGGGCAGGGCCCGGCGGGCAGGGCAGCGGGCACTCCTCTCCTGTGTCCCTAGGCCAGGTGGCAGGGGCAGGCGGGCAGGGCGGCGGGCACTCCTCTCCTGTGTCCCTAGGCCAGGCGGCAGGGGCAGGGACCGGCGGGCAGGGCAACGGGCACTCCTCTCCTGTGTCCCTAGGCCAGGTGGCAGGGGCAGGCGGGCAGGGCGGCGGGCACTCCTCTCCTGTGTCCCTAGGCCAGGCGGCAGGGGCAGGGACCGGCGGGCAGGGCAACGGGCACTCCTCTCCTGTGTCCCTAGGCCAGGTGGCAGGGGCAGGGACCGGCGGGCAGGGCGGCCGGCACTCCTCTCCTGTGTCCCTAGGCCAGGCGGCAGGGGCAGGGACCGGCTGGCAGAGCAGCGGGCACTCCTCTCCTGTGTCCCTAGGCCAGGCGGCAGGGGCAGGGACCGGCGGGCAGGGCAGCGGGCACTCCTCTCCTGTGTCCCTAGGCCAGGCGGCAGGGGCAGGGACCGGCGGGCAGGGCGGCGGGCACTCCTCTCCTGTGTCCCTAGGCCAGGCGGCAGGGGCAGGGACCGGCGGGCAGGGCAGCGGGCACTCCTCTCCTGTGTCCCTAGGCCAGGCGGCAGGGGCAGGGACCGGCGGGCAGGGCGGCGGGCACTCCTCTCCTGTGTCCCTAGGCCAGGCGGCAGGGGCAGGGGCAGGCGGGCAGGGCGGCGGGCACTCCTCTCCTGTGTCCCTAGGCCAGGCGGTAGGGGCAGGGACCGGCGGGCAGGGCGGCGGGCACTCCTCTCCTGTGTCCCTAGGCCAGGCGGCAGGGGCAGGGACCGGCGGGCAGGGCAGCGGGCACTCCTCTCCTGTGTCCCTAGGCCAGGTGGAAGGGGCAGGGACCGGCGGGCAGGGCAGCGGGCACTCCTCTCCTGTGTCCCTAGGCCAGGCGGCAGGGGCAGGGACCGGCGGGCAGGGCAGCAGGCACTCCTCTCCTGTGTCCCTAGGCCAGGCGGCAGGGGCAGGGGCAGGCGGGCAGGGCGGCAGGCACTCCTCTCCTGTGTCCCTAGGCCTGGCGGCAGGGGCAGGAACCGGCGGGCAGGGCAGCGGGCACTCCTCTCCTGTGTCCCTAGGCCAGGCGGCAGGGGCAGGGACCGGCGGGCAGGGCGGCGGGCACTCCTCTCCTGTGTCCCTAGGCCAGGCGGCAGGGGCAGGGACCGGCGGGCAGGGCGGCGGGCACTCCTCTCCTGTGTCCCTAGGCCAGGCGGCAGGGGCAGGGACCGGCGGGCAGGGCGGCAGGCACTCCTCTCCTGTGTCCCTAGGCCAGGCGGCAGGGGCAGGGACCGGCGGGCAGGGCAGCGGGCACTCCTCTCCTGTGTCCCTAGGCCAGGCGGCAGGGGCAGGGACCGGCGGGCAGGGCAACGGGCACTCCTCTCCTGTGTCCCTAGGCCAGGTGGCAGGGGCAGGGACCGGCGGGCAGGGCAGCGGGCACTCCTCTCCTGTGTCCCTAGGCCAGGTGGCAGGGGCAGGGACCGGCGGGCAGGGCAGCGGGCACTCCTCTCCTGTGTCCCTAGGCCAGGCGGCAGGGGCAGGGACAGGCGGGCAGGGCGGCCGGCACTCCTCTCCTGTGTCCCTAGGCCAGGTGGCAGGGGCAGGGACCGGCGGGCAGGGCAGCGGGCACTCCTCTCCTGTGTCCCTAGGCCAGGTGGCAGGGGCAGGCGGGCAGGGCGGCGGGCACTCCTCTCCTGTGTCCCTAGGCCAGGTGGCAGGGGCAGGGACCGGCGGGCAGGGCGGCTGGCACTCCTCTCCTGTGTCCCTAGGCCAGGCGGCAGGGGCAGGGACCGGCGGGCAGGGCAGCGGGCACTCCTCTCCTGTGTCCCTAGGGCAGGTGGCAGGGGCAGGGACCGGCGGGCAGGGCAGCGGGCACTCCTCTCCTGTGTCCCTAGGCCAGGTGGCAGGGGCAGGGACCGGCGGGCAGGGCGGCCGGCACTCCTCTCCTGTGTCCCTAGGCCAGGTGGCAGGGGCAGGGACCGGCGGGCAGGGCGGCTGGCACTCCTCTCCTGTGTCCCTAGGCCAGGCGGCAGGGGCAGGGACCGGCGGGCAGGGCGGCGGGCACTCCTCTCCTGTGTCCCTAGGGCAGGTGGCAGGGGCAGGGACCGGCGGGCAGGGCAGCGGGCACTCCTCTCCTGTGTCCCTAGGCCAGGTGGCAGGGGCAGGGACCGGCGGGCAGGGCGGCCGGCACTCCTCTCCTGTGTCCCTAGGCCAGGTGGCAGGGGCAGGGACCGGCTGGCAGAGCAGCGGGCACTCCTCTCCTGTGTCCCTAGGCCAGGTGGCAGGGGCAGGGACCGGCGGGCAGGGCGGCGGGCACTCCTCTCCTGTGACCCTAGGCCAGGTGGCAGGGGCAGGGACCGGCGGGCAGGGCAGCGGGCACTCCTCTCCTGTGTCCCTAGGCCAGGTGGCAGGGGCAGGCGGGCAGGGCGGCGGGCACTCCTCTCCTGTGTCCCTAGGCCAGGTGGCAGGGGCAGGGACCGGCGGGCAGGGCGGCCGGCACTCCTCTCCTGTGTCCCTAGGCCAGGTGGCAGGGGCAGGGACCGGCTGGCAGAGCAGCGGGCACTCCTCTCCTGTGTCCCTAGGCCAGGTGGCAGGGGCAGGCGGGCAGGGCGGCGGGCACTCCCCTCCTGTGTCCCTAGGCCAGGTGGCAGGGGCAGGGACCGGCGGGCAGGGCAGCGGGCACTCCTCTCCTGTGTCCCTAGGCCAGGTGGCAGGGGCAGGGACCGGCGGGCAGGGCAGCGGGCACTCCTCTCCTGTGTCCCTAGGCCAGGTGGCAGGGGCAGGGACCGGCTGGCAGAGCAGCGGGCACTCCTCTCCTGTGTCCCTAGGCCAGGCGGCAGGGGCAGGGACCGGCGGGCAGGGCAGCGGGCACTCCTCTCCTGTGTCCCTAGGCCAGGCGGCAGGGGCAGGGACCGGCGGGCAGGGCAGCGGGCACTCCTCTCCTGTGTCCCTAGGCCAGGCGGTAGGGGCAGGGACCGGCGGGCAGGGCGGCCAGCACTCCTCTCCTGTGTCCCTAGGCCAGGTGGAAGGGGCAGGGACCGGTGGGCAGGGCAGCGGGCACTCCTCTCCTGTGTCCCTAGGCCAGGCGGCAGGGGCAGGGACCGGCGGGCAGGGCAGCGGGCACTCCTCTCCTGTGTCCCTAGGCCAGGTGGCAGGGGCAGGGACCGGCGGGCAGAGCAGCGGGCACTCCTCTCCTGTGTCCCTTGGCCAGGCGGCAGGGGCAGGGACCGGCTGGCAGAGCAGCGGGCACTCCTCTCCTGTGTCCCTAGGCCAGGTGGCAGGGGCAGGGACCGGCGGGCAGAGCAGCGGGCACTCCTCTCCTGTGTCCCTAGGCCAGGCGGCAGGGGCAGGGACCGGCGGGCAGGGCGGCGGGCACTCCTCTCCTGTGTCCCTAGGCCAGGCGGCAGGGGCAGGGACCGGCGGGCAGGGCGGCGGGCACTCCTCTCCTGTGTCCCTAGGCCAGGCGGCAGGGGCAGGGACCGGCTGGCAGAGCAGCGGGCACTCCTCTCCTGTGTCCCTAGGCCAGGCGGCAGGGGCAGGGGCAGGCGGGCAGGGCAGCGGGCACTCCTCTCCTGTGTCCCTAGGCCAGGCGGCAGGGGCAGGGACCGGCGGGCAGGGCAGCGGGCACTCCTCTCCTGTGTCCCTAGGCCAGGTGGCAGGGGCAGGGGCAGGCGGGCAGGGCAGCGGGCACTCCTCTCCTGTGTCCCTAGGCCAGGCGGCAGGGGCAGGGACCGGCTGGCAGAGCAGCGGGCACTCCTCTCCTGTGTCCCTAGGCCAGGCGGCAGGGGCAGGGACCGGCGGGCAGGGCAGCGGGCACTCCTCTCCTGTGTCCCTAGGCCTGGCGGCAGGGGCAGGGACCGGCGGGCAGGGCAGCGGGCACTCCTCTCCTGTGTCCCTAGGCCAGGCGGCAGGGGCAGGGACCGGCGGGCAGAGCAGCGGGCACTCCTCTCCTGTGTCCCTAGGCCAGGCGGCAGGGGCAGGGACCGGCGGGCAGGGCAGCGGGCACTCCTCTCCTGTGTCCCTAGGCCAGGCGGCAGGGGCAGGGACAGGCGGGCAGGGCAGCGGGCACTCCTCTCCTGTGTCCCTAGGCCTGGCGGCAGGGGCAGGGACCGGCGGGCAGGGCAGCGGGCACTCCTCTCCTGTGTCCCTAGGCCAGGCGGCAGGGGCAGGGACCGGCGGGCAGGGCAGCGGGCACTCCTCTCCTGTGTCCCTAGGCCTGGCGGCAGGGGCAGGGACCGGCGGGCAGGGCAGCGGGCACTCCTCTCCTGTGTCCCTAGGCCTGGCGGCAGGGGCAGGGACCGGCTGGCAGAGCAGCGGGCACTCCTCTCCTGTGTCCCTAGGCCAGGCGGCAGGGGCAGGGACCGGCGGGCAGGGCAGCGGGCACTCCTCTCCTGTGTCCCTAGGCCAGGCGGTAGGGGCAGGGACCGGCGGGCAGAGCAGCGGGCACTCCTCTCCTGTGTCCCTAGGCCAGGCGGCAGGGGCAGGGACCGGCGGGCAGGGCAGCGGGCACTCCTCTCCTGTGTCCCTAGGCCAGGCGGCAGGGGCAGGGACCGGCGGGCAGGGCAGCGGGCACTCCTCTCCTGTGTCCCTAGGCCTGGCGGCAGGGGCAGGGACCGGCTGGTAGGGCAGCGGGCACTCCTCTCCTGTGTCCCTAGGCCAGGCGGCAGGGGCAGGGACCGGCGGGCAGGGCAGCGGGCACTCCTCTCCTGTGTCCCTAGGCCAGGCGGCAGGGGCAGGGACCGGCGGGCAGGGCAACGGGCACTCCTCTCCTGTGTCCCTAGGCCAGGCGGCAGGGGCAGGGACCGGCGGGCAGGGCGGCGGGCACTCCTCTCCTGTGTCCCTAGGCCAGGCGGCAGGGGCAGGGACCGGCGGGCAGGGCGGCGGGCACTCCTCTCCTGTGTCCCTAGGCCAGGCGGCAGGGGCAGGGACCGGCGGGCAGGGCAGCGGGCACTCCTCTCCTGTGTCCCTAGGCCTGGCGGCAGGGGCAGGGACCGGCGGGCAGGGCAGCGGGCACTCCTCTCCTGTGTCCCTAGGCCAGGCGGCAGGGGCAGGGACCGGCGGGCAGGGCAGCGGGCACTCCTCTCCTGTGTCCCTAGGCCAGGCGGCAGGGGCAGGGACCGGCGGGCAGGGCAGCGGGCACTCCTCTCCTGTGTCCCTAGGCCAGGCGGCAGGGGCAGGGACCGGCGGGCAGGGCAGCGGGCACTCCTCTCCTGTGTCCCTAGGCCAGGCGGCAGGGGCAGGGACCGGCGGGCAGGGCAGCGGGCACTCCTCTCCTGTGTCCCTAGGCCAGGCGGTAGGGGCAGGGACCGGCGGGCAGGGCAGCGGGCACTCCTCTCCTGTGTCCCTAGGCCAGGTGGCAGGGGCAGGGACCGGCTGGCAGAGCAGCGGGCACTCCTCTCCTGTGTCCCTAGGCCAGGCGGTAGGGGCAGGGACCGGCGGGCAGGGCGGCGGGCACTCCTCTCCTGTGTCCCTAGGCCAGGCGGTAGGGGCAGGGACCGGCGGGCAGGGCAGCGGGCACTCCTCTCCTGTGTCCCTAGGCCAGGCGGCAGGGGCAGGGACCGGCGGGCAGAGCAGCGGGCACTCCTCTCCTGTGTCCCTAGGCCAGGCGGCAGGGGCAGGGACCGGCGGGCAGGGCGGCGGGCACTCCTCTCCTGTGTCCCTAGGCCAGGCGGCAGGGGCAGGGACCGGCGGGCAGGGCAGCGGGCACTCCTCTCCTGTGTCCCTAGGCCAGGTGGCAGGGGCAGGGACCGGCGGGCAGGGCAGCGGGCACTCCTCTCCTGTGTCCCTAGGCCAGGTGGCAGGGGCAGGGACCGGCGGGCAGGGCAGCGGGCACTCCTCTCCTGTGTCCCTAGGCCAGGTGGCAGGGGCAGGGACCGGCGGGCAGGGCGGCCGGCACTCCTCTCCTGTGTCCCTAGGCCAGGTGGCAGGGGCAGGGACCGGCTGGCAGAGCAGCGGGCACTCCTCTCCTGTGTCCCTAGGCCAGGCGGCAGGGGCAGGGACCGGCGGGCAGGGCAGCGGGCACTCCTCTCCTGTGTCCCTAGGCCAGGCGGTAGGGGCAGGGACCGGCGGGCAGGGCGGCCAGCACTCCTCTCCTGTGTCCCTAGGCCAGGCGGCAGGGGCAGGGGCAGCGAGCAGGCGACGCCACTCCTCTCCTGTGTCCCTAGGCCAGGTGGAAGGGGCAGGGACCGGCGGGCAGGGCAGCGGGCACTCCTCTCCTGTGTCCCTAGGCCAGGCGGCAGGGGCAGGGACCGGCTGGCAGAGCAGCGGGCACTCCTCTCCTGTGTCCCTAGGCCAGGTGGCAGGGGCAGGGACAGGCGGGCAGGGCAGCGGGCACTCCTCTCCTGTGTCCCTAGGCCAGGCGGCAGGGGCAGGGGCAGGCGGGCAGGGCAGCGGGCACTCCTCTCCTGTGTCCCTAGGCCAGGCGGCAGGGGCAGGGACCGGCTGGCAGAGCAGCGGGCACTCCTCTCCTGTGTCCCTAGGCCAGGCGGCAGGGGCAGGGACCGGCTGGCAGAGCAGCGGGCACTCCTCTCCTGTGTCCCTAGGCCAGGCGGCAGGGGCAGGGACCGGCGGGCAGGGCAACGGGCACTCCTCTCCTGTGTCCCTAGGCCAGGCGGCAGGGGCAGGGACCGGCGGGCAGGGCGGCGGGCACTCCTCTCCTGTGTCCCTAGGCCAGGCGGCAGGGGCAGGGACCGGCGGGCAGGGCAACGGGCACTCCTCTCCTGTGTCCCTAGGCCAGGCGGCAGGGGCAGGGACCGGCGGGCAGGGCGGCGGGCACTCCTCTCCTGTGTCCCTAGGCCAGGCGGCAGGGGTAGGGACCGGCGGGCAGGGCAGCGGGCACTCCTCTCCTGTGTCCCTAGGCCAGGCGGCAGGGGCAGGGACCGGCGGGCAGGGCAGCGGGCACTCCTCTCCTGTGTCCCTAGGCCAGGCGGCAGGGGCAGGGGCAGCGAGCAGGCGACGCCACTCCTCTCCTGTGTCCCTAGGCCAGGTGGAAGGGGCAGGGACCGGCGGGCAGGGCAGCGGGCACTCCTCTCCTGTGTCCCTAGGCCAGGCGGCAGGGGCAGGGACCGGCTGGCAGAGCAGCGGGCACTCCTCTCCTGTGTCCCTAGGCCAGGTGGCAGGGGCAGGGACAGGCGGGCAGGGCAGCGGGCACTCCTCTCCTGTGTCCCTAGGCCAGGCGGCAGGGGCAGGGGCAGGCGGGCAGGGCAGCGGGCACTCCTCTCCTGTGTCCCTAGGCCAGGCGGCAGGGGCAGGGACAGGCGGGCAGGGCAGCGGGCACTCCTCTCCTGTGTCCCTAGGCCAGGCGGCAGGGGCAGGGGCAGGCGGGCAGGGCAGCGGGCACTCCTCTCCTGTGTCCCTAGGCCAGGCGGCAGGGGCAGGGACCGGCGGGCAGGGCAGCGGGCACTCCTCTCCTGTGTCCCTAGGCCAGGCGGCAGGGGCAGGGACCGGCTGGCAGAGCAGCGGGCACTCCTCTCCTGTGTCCCTAGGCCAGGCGGCAGGGGCAGGGACCGGCGGGCAGGGCAACGGGCACTCCTCTCCTGTGTCCCTAGGCCAGGCGGCAGGGGCAGGGACCGGCGGGCAGGGCGGCGGGCACTCCTCTCCTGTGTCCCTAGGCCAGGCGGCAGGGGCAGGGACCGGCGGGCAGGGCAGCGGGCACTCCTCTCCTGTGTCCCTAGGCCAGGCGGCAGGGGCAGGGACCGGCGGGCAGGGCAGCGGGCACTCCTCTCCTGTGTCCCTAGGCCAGGCGGCAGGGGCAGGGACCGGCGGGCAGGGCAGCGGGCACTCCTCTCCTGTGTCCCTAGGCCAGGCGGCAGGGGCAGGGACCGGCGGGCAGGGCAGCGGGCACTCCTCTCCTGTGTCCCTAGGCCTGGCGGCAGGGGCAGGGACCGGCGGGCAGGGCAGCGGGCACTCCTCTCCTGTGTCCCTAGGCCTGGCGGCAGGGGCAGGGACCGGCTGGCAGAGCAGCGGGCACTCCTCTCCTGTGTCCCTAGGCCAGGCGGCAGGGGCAGGGACCGGCGGGTAGGGCAGCGGGCACTCCTCTCCTGTGTCCCTAGGCCAGGCGGCAGGGGCAGGGACCGGCGGGCAGGGCAGCGGGCACTCCTCTCCTGTGTCCCTAGGCCTGGCGGCAGGGGCAGGGACCGGCTGGTAGAGCAGCGGGCACTCCTCTCCTGTGTCCCTAGGCCAGGCGGCAGGGGCAGGCGGGCAGGGCAGTGGGCACTCCTCTCCTGTGTCCCTAGGCCAGGCGGCAGGGGCAGGGACCGGCGGGCAGGGCAGCGGGCACTCCTCTCCTGTGTCCCTAGGCCAGGCGGCAGGGGCAGGGACCGGCGGGCAGGGCAGCGGGCACTCCTCTCCTGTGTCCCTAGGCCAGGCGGCAGGGGCAGGGACCGGCGGGCAGGGCAACGGGCACTCCTCTCCTGTGTCCCTAGGCCAGGCGGCAGGGGCAGGGACCGGCGGGCAGGGCAGCGGGCACTCCTCTCCTGTGTCCCTAGGCCAGGCGGCAGGGGCAGGGACCGGCTGGCAGAGCAGCGGGCACTCCTCTCCTGTGTCCCTAGGCCAGGCGGCAGGGGCAGGGACCGGCGGGCAGGGCAGCGGGCACTCCTCTCCTGTGTCCCTAGGCCAGGCGGCAGGGGCAGGGACCGGCTGGCAGAGCAGCGGGCACTCCTCTCCTGTGTCCCTAGGCCAGGCGGCAGGGGCAGGGACCGGCTGGCAGAGCGGCGGGCACTCCTCTCCTGTGTCCCTAGGCCAGGCGGCAGGGGCAGGGACCGGCGGGCAGGGCGGCGGGCACTCCTCTCCTGTGTCCCTAGGCCTGGCGGCAGGGGCAGGGACAGGCGGGCAGGGCGGCGGGCACTCCTCTCCTGTGTCCCTAGGCCAGGCGGCAGGGGCAGGGACAGGCGGGCAGGGCAACGGGCACTCCTCTCCTGTGTCCCTAGGCCAGGCGGCAGGGGCAGGGACAGGCGGGCAGGGCAGCGGGCACTCCTCTCCTGTGTCCCTAGGCCAGGTGGCAGGGGCAGGGGCAGGCGGGCAGGGCAGCGGGCACTCCTCTCCTGTGTCCCTAGGCCAGGCGGCAGGGGCAGGGACCGGCTGGCAGAGCAGCGGGCACTCCTCTCCTGTGTCCCTAGGCCAGGCGGCAGGGGCAGGGACCGGCTGGCAGAGCAGCGGGCACTCCTCTCCTGTGTCCCTAGGCCAGGTGGCAGGGGCAGGGGCAGGCGGGCAGGGCAGTGGGCACTCCTCTCCTGTGTCCCTAGGCCAGGGGGCAGGGGCAGGGACCGGCGGGCACTCCTCTCCTGTGTCCCTAGGCCAGGTGGCAGGGGCAGGGGCAGGCGGGCAGGGCAGTGGGCACTCCTCTCCTGTGTCCCTAGGCCAGGCGGCAGGGGCAGGGTCCGGCGGGCAGGGCGGCGGGCACTCCTCTCCTGTGTCCCTAGGCCAGGCGGCAGGGGCAGGGACCGGCGGGCAGGGCAGCGGGCACTCCTCTCCTGTGTCCCTAGGCCAGGCGGCAGGGGCAGGGACCGGCGGGCAGGGCAGCGGGCACTCCTCTCCTGTGTCCCTAGGCCAGGCGGCAGGGGCAGGGGCAGGCGGGCAGGGCAGTGGGCACTCCTCTCCTGTGTCCCTAGGCCAGGCGGCAGGGGCAGGGACCGGCGGGCAGGGCAGCGGGCACTCCTCTCCTGTGTCCCTAGGCCAGGCGGCAGGGGCAGGGACCGGCGGGCAGGGCGGCGGGCACTCCTCTCCTGTGTCCCTAGGCCAGGCGGCAGGGGCAGGGACCGGCGGGCAGAGCAGCGGGCACTCCTCTCCTGTGTCCCTAGGCCAGGCGGCAGGGGCAGGGGCAGGGACCGGCTGGCAGAGCGGCGGGCACTCCTCTCCTGTGTCCCTAGGCCAGGCGGCAGGGGCAGGGACCGGCGGGCAGGGCGGCAGGCACTCCTCTCCTGTGTCCCTAGGCCAGGCGGCAGGGGCAGGGACCGGCGGGCAGGGCAGCCGGCACTCCTCTCCTGTGTCCCTAGGCCAGGCGGCAGGGGCAGGGGCAGGGACCGGCGGGCAGGGCAGCGGGCACTCCTCTCCTGTGTCCCTAGGCCAGGGGCAGGGGCAGGGGCAGGGCAGCGGGCACTCCTCTCCTGTGTCCCTAGGCCAGGCGGCAGGGGCAGGGACCGGCGGGCAGGGCGGCAGGCACTCCTCTCCTGTGTCCCTAGGCCAGGCGGCAGGGGCAGGGACCGGCGGGCAGGGCGGCAGGCACTCCTCTCCTGTGTCCCTAGGCCAGGTGGCAGGGGCAGGGGCAGGCGGGCAGGGCAGCGGGCACTCCTCTCCTGTGTCCCTAGGCCAGGCGGCAGGGGCAGGGACCGGCGGGCAGGGCAGCGGGCACTCCTCTCCTGTGTCCCTAGGCCAGGCGGCAGGGGCAGGGACCGGCGGGCAGGGCGGCGGGCACTCCTCTCCTGTGTCCCTAGGCCAGGCGGCAGGGGCAGGGGCAGGGACCGGCGGGCAGGGCGGCCGGCACTCCTCTCCTGTGTCCCTAGGCCAGGTGGCAGGGGCAGGGGCAGGCGGGCAGGGCAGCGGGCACTCCTCTCCTGTGTCCCTAGGCCAGGTGGCAGGGGCAGGGACAGGCGGGCAGGGCAGCGGGCACTCCTCTCCTGTGTCCCTAGGCCAGGTGGCAGGGGCAGGCGGGCAGGGCAGCGGGCACTCCTCTCCTGTGTCCCTTGGCCAGGCGGCAGGGGCAGGGACCGGCTGGCAGAGCAGCGGGCACTCCTCTCCTGTGTCCCTAGGCCAGGTGGCAGGGGCAGGGACCGGCGGGCAGGGCAGCGGGCACTCCTCTCCTGTGTCCCTAGGCCAGGCGGCAGGGGCAGGGACCGGCGGGCAGGGCAGCGGGCACTCCTCTCCTGTGTCCCTAGGCCAGGCGGCAGGGGCAGGGACCGGCGGGCAGGGCAGCGGGCACTCCTCTCCTGTGTCCCTAGGCCAGGCGGCAGGGGCAGGGACAGGCGGGCAGGGCAGCGGGCACTCCTCTCCTGTGTCCCTAGGCCAGGCGGCAGGGGCAGGGACCGGCTGGCAGAGCAGCGGGCACTCCTCTCCTGTGTCCCTAGGCCAGGCGGCAGGGGCAGGGACCGGCTGGCAGAGCAGCGGGCACTCCTCTCCTGTGTCCCTAGGCCAGGCGGCAGGGGCAGGGACCGGCGGGCAGGGCAGCGGGCACTCCTCTCCTGTGTCCCTAGGCCAGGCGGTAGGGGCAGGGACCGGCGGGCAGGGCGGCGGGCACTCCTCTCCTGTGTCCCTAGGCCAGGCGGCAGGGGCAGGGACCGGCGGGCAGGGCAGCGGGCACTCCTCTCCTGTGTCCCTAGGCCAGGCGGCAGGGGCAGGGACCGGCGGGCAGGGCAACGGGCACTCCTCTCCTGTGTCCCTAGGCCAGGCGGCAGGGGCAGGGACCGGCGGGCAGGGCAACGGGCACTCCTCTCCTGTGTCCCTAGGCCAGGCGGCAGGGGCAGGGACCGGCGGGCAGGGCGGCGGGCACTCCTCTCCTGTGTCCCTAGGCCAGGCGGCAGGGGCAGGGACCGGCGGGCAGGGCGGCGGGCACTCCTCTCCTGTGTCCCTAGGCCAGGCGGCAGGGGCAGGGACCGGCGGGCAGGGCGGCGGGCACTCCTCTCCTGTGTCCCTAGGCCTGGCGGCAGGGGCAGGGACCGGCGGGCAGGGCGGCGGGCACTCCTCTCCTGTGTCCCTAGGCCAGGCGGCAGGGGCAGGGACCGGCGGGCAGGGCAGCGGGCACTCCTCTCCTGTGTCCCTAGGCCAGGCGGCAGGGGCAGGGACCGGCGGGCAGGGCAGCGGGCACTCCTCTCCTGTGTCCCTAGGCCAGGCGGCAGGGGCAGGGACCGGCGGGCAGGGCAGCGGGCACTCCTCTCCTGTGTCCCTAGGCCAGGCGGCAGGGGCAGGGACCGGCGGGCAGGGCAGCGGGCACTCCTCTCCTGTGTCCCTAGGCCAGGCGGTAGGGGCAGGGACCGGCGGGCAGGGCAGCGGGCACTCCTCTCCTGTGTCCCTAGGCCAGGTGGCAGGGGCAGGGACCGGCTGGCAGAGCAGCGGGCACTCCTCTCCTGTGTCCCTAGGCCAGGCGGTAGGGGCAGGGACCGGCGGGCAGGGCGGCGGGCACTCCTCTCCTGTGTCCCTAGGCCAGGCGGTAGGGGCAGGGACCGGCGGGCAGGGCAGCGGGCACTCCTCTCCTGTGTCCCTAGGCCAGGCGGCAGGGGCAGGGACCGGCGGGCAGAGCAGCGGGCACTCCTCTCCTGTGTCCCTAGGCCAGGCGGCAGGGGCAGGGACCGGCGGGCAGGGCGGCGGGCACTCCTCTCCTGTGTCCCTAGGCCAGGCGGCAGGGGCAGGGACCGGCGGGCAGGGCAGCGGGCACTCCTCTCCTGTGTCCCTAGGCCAGGTGGCAGGGGCAGGGACCGGCGGGCAGGGCAGCGGGCACTCCTCTCCTGTGTCCCTAGGCCAGGTGGCAGGGGCAGGGACCGGCGGGCAGGGCAGCGGGCACTCCTCTCCTGTGTCCCTAGGCCAGGTGGCAGGGGCAGGGACCGGCGGGCAGGGCAGCGGGCACTCCTCTCCTGTGTCCCTAGGCCAGGCGGCAGGGGCAGGGACCGGCGGGCAGGGCAGCGGGCACTCCTCTCCTGTGTCCCTAGGCCAGGTGGCAGGGGCAGGGACCGGCTGGCAGAGCAGCGGGCACTCCTCTCCTGTGTCCCTAGGCCAGGCGGCAGGGGCAGGGACCGGCGGGCAGGGCAGCGGGCACTCCTCTCCTGTGTCCCTAGGCCAGGCGGTAGGGGCAGGGACCGGCGGGCAGGGCGGCCAGCACTCCTCTCCTGTGTCCCTAGGCCAGGCGGCAGGGGCAGGGGCAGCGAGCAGGCGACGCCACTCCTCTCCTGTGTCCCTAGGCCAGGTGGAAGGGGCAGGGACCGGCGGGCAGGGCAGCGGGCACTCCTCTCCTGTGTCCCTAGGCCAGGCGGCAGGGGCAGGGACCGGCTGGCAGAGCAGCGGGCACTCCTCTCCTGTGTCCCTAGGCCAGGTGGCAGGGGCAGGGACAGGCGGGCAGGGCAGCGGGCACTCCTCTCCTGTGTCCCTAGGCCAGGCGGCAGGGGCAGGGGCAGGCGGGCAGGGCAGCGGGCACTCCTCTCCTGTGTCCCTAGGCCAGGCGGCAGGGGCAGGGACCGGCTGGCAGAGCAGCGGGCACTCCTCTCCTGTGTCCCTAGGCCAGGCGGCAGGGGCAGGGACCGGCTGGCAGAGCAGCGGGCACTCCTCTCCTGTGTCCCTAGGCCAGGCGGCAGGGGCAGGGACCGGCGGGCAGGGCAACGGGCACTCCTCTCCTGTGTCCCTAGGCCAGGCGGCAGGGGCAGGGACCGGCGGGCAGGGCGGCGGGCACTCCTCTCCTGTGTCCCTAGGCCAGGCGGCAGGGGCAGGGACCGGCGGGCAGGGCAACGGGCACTCCTCTCCTGTGTCCCTAGGCCAGGCGGCAGGGGCAGGGACCGGCGGGCAGGGCGGCGGGCACTCCTCTCCTGTGTCCCTAGGCCAGGCGGCAGGGGCAGGGACCGGCGGGCAGAGCAGCGGGCACTCCTCTCCTGTGTCCCTAGGCCAGGCGGCAGGGGCAGGGACCGGCGGGCAGGGCAGCGGGCACTCCTCTCCTGTGTCCCTAGGCCAGGCGGCAGGGGCAGGGACCGGCGGGCAGGGCAACGGGCACTCCTCTCCTGTGTACCTAGGCCAGGTGGCAGGGGCAGGGGCAGGCGGGCAGGGCAGCGGGCACTCCTCTCCTGTGTACCTAGGCCAGGCGGCAGGGGCAGGGGCAGGCGGGCAGGGCAGCGGGCACTCCTCTCCTGTGTCCCTAGGCCAGGCGGCAGGGGCAGGGACCGGCGGGCAGGGCAACGGGCACTCCTCTCCTGTGTCCCTAGGCCAGGCGGCAGGGGCAGGGACCGGCGGGCAGGGCAGCGGGCACTCACCGATGAAGGCGATGGCCTCGGGGAAGAAGCGGGCCAGGTTCTGGCTCCAGTGGTCGGAGATGGGGATCTGTTTGTAGCGGAAGCCGTGCTGCTCTTCGAACAGGTTGGGCAGGTTGGGCGTGACGTTGAGGACGTAGCGGATGCCCAGCCGCGCCAGCGTTTCCATGTTGGCCGAGTCTCGGGCGCCGCCCAGGTAGAGGTGGGGCAGGATCTGCACCGGGTAGGACGGGGGGCTGGCTCCCTCTGAGTCCAGCCCCCCACTGCTCAGGGGCCCTGAATCCCCGTCCGAACCCAGGCTCAGCCCCCCCAGCCCCACGACCGGGCTCCCCGCAGGGGCAGGGCAGCTGCTGGTGCTGGGCACATCCAAGCTGGTCTCACACTGAGCTGGCCACTCGGACTGGAACTTGGAGAAGCCGCCTGCGGGCGAAGCAGGAGCCTTAGTATGACGCACGGCCCGCCCAGCACTGCTCCGGCCCCCCCTCCCCGCCCGGGGCTTGCCAAGGCCCACGGGGACTCCTGCAGCACCCAGCCTCTCCCCAGGGCACCCACCTTGGAGGTAGTACGCCGGGCAGCCTTCCTCCCGTAGCCTGCGCAGCAGCATGGCCAACACCGACTCCTCGTCACCCTGGCCGGGGCGCGGCAGCTCGGCCGTGGCCTCGTCGTACAGCAGCACGGGGGGTCCCCCCCCTCCTGGCGCGGGCAGGGGGCCTGGGAGCAGCGCTCGCACCGAGAGGCTCCCCTTGCGCATGCGCCGCAGCAGCAGGCCTGGCAGGGCCACGCTCAGTGCCCGGGCCACGTGGCACGAGTCGTAGCGCTCTCGGCTGCGGCAGTCCAGGATGTGCAGCCGGGGGGCGGGTGAGGCCAGCTCCCCACGGAGCCACAGGGCGGACTTCCCCAGGGCTTCCATGGGGCGGCCGGGGGCATCCGTGGCACTGCACACGTGGCACACAGCTGATCCCGTGTGGCTAGGCTCAGGGCTTTGGCCCCCCATCCACCGGGGCACGACACAGATGCCCCCTCTGTCCGCCGCTGGCCTTCGTGTGCAGAAGGGGGTGGAAGGAGACCCCTCCGGACAGATCCAGTGATGCCTGCGGAGCGAAGGCAGCGCAGGCCACGGCTCCAGCCCCCAGCAGCTTTGCAAGGAGGTGCCCCCCACCCCCCAGCTAAGCAGGGGCTTCCTCTCCACCGCGTGCTGCCCAGCTGGGAGGTGCCCCCCACCCCCCAGCTAAGCAGGGGCTTCCTCTCCACCGCGTGCTGCCCAGCTGGGGGGCGAAGAAGGGCCTGAGGCCAGGACAGAGCCGGGAGGACCTGGCTGGATGCAGAGAGGGGCAGGGAGGCGGGGTCCGGCCGCCCCTTGGAGCTCCACGCAGACCTGCCTAGGACAGTGGATGGGAATCAGTGAGGAGGGTGGAACATTGGGAGAACCCAGCCCCTCCAAGCACCATGACAGCCCCACACATCCTGCCCTGGAGCTGCAAGACATCCCATGAGGGCGAGCCATGGGGCAGCCAGCATGACTGCTCCTGCCCCTCCCTCTTCATCTGCAATGCCTGCCAGCCCAGCGCCCCCCACTCCCGACCCCCAGCCTGTCGGCCCCCCAGCGCCCCTCACTCCCGACCCCCAGCCTGCCAGCCCAGCGCCCCCCACTCCCGACCCCACAGCCGGTCAGCCCCCAGCGCCCCCCACTCCCGACCCCCAGCCTGTCGGCCCCCCAGCGCCCCCCACTCCCGACCCCCAGCCTGTCGGCCCAGCCCCCCCAGCGCCCCTCACTCCCGACCCCCAGCCTGTCGGCCCCCCAGCGCCCCTCACTCCCGACCCGCAGCCTGTCGGCCCAGCCCCCCCAGCGCCCCTCACTCCCGACCTGCAGCCTGTCGGCCCAGCCCCCCCAGCGCCCCTCACTCCCGACCCACAGCCTGTCAGCCCAGCCCCCCCAGCGCCCCTCGGCCCAGCCCCCCTCACTCCCGACCCACAGCCTGCCAGCCTAGGTCCCCAGCGCCCCTCACTTCCGACCCCCAGCCTGTCAGCCCAGCCCCCCCGAGTCCCCCACTCCCGACCCACAGCCTGTCAGGCCAGCCCCCCAGTGCCCCTCACGCCCACCCCGCAACCCCTGCCAGCCCAGCCCCCCCCAGCTATAATTGGCTCCCTGCAGAGGCTGTGGAGGGCGCGGGGCAGGGGAGGGGAGCAGCGCGGCTGGCATGCAGGGGCCAGGCCGGGCGAAGGGCCTGGCTGAGGACCTGGCAGGCTGCCAAGCACTGAGCTCAGCGTTAATTCTGCACCAGTATGAATAATGGATACGGACAGGAACCACAGACGCCACCAGAGCATCCCCCGGGACCCCCGGGCGGGGGCCAGGCTGCGTGGCAGGGGCCTGGGGGTTAAAGCGCGGGGACTCCTGGGTTCTCTCCCAGCCCTGCCCCATGTTGCCGTGACCCTCGAGACAGTGCTCCCCCGAGGCGCCTCAGTTTCCCCAGGACATGCCAGACCCCTGCAGTTCCGGGCATGCCCTGGCAGGAAGCGCATGGGACTGGGGACCCCACCTTCTGCTCCGGCTTTGCCACTGCTCCGCAGGACGTGCGAAGCCCAGAGCCGGAAAGGGCCCTGCCCACCTGGCCAGAGCCCTGCCCCGAGTCAGCAGAGAACCCAGGCTCCTAGAGAGCGGTCTGGGCCCAGGACCCCGGGCTCCCCGCCCCCCCCCCCCCCGGAAGGCTCCCAGGACCCCGGGCTCCCCGCGCCCCCCCCCGGAAGGCTCCCAGGACCCCGGGCTCCCCGCGCCCCCCCCCCGGAAGGCTCCCAGGACCCCGGGCTCCCCGCGCCCCCCCCCCGGAAGGCTCCCAGGACCCCGGGCTCCCCGCCGCCGCGCCCCCCCCCCGGAAGGCTCCCAGGACCCCGGGCTCCCCCCGCCGCCGCGCCCCCCCCCCCCGGAAGGCTCCCAGGACCCCGGGCTCCCCGCACCCCCCCCCCCGGAAGGCTCCCAGGACCCCGGGCTCCCCGCACCCCCCCCCCCCGGAAGGCTCCCAGGACCCCGGGCTCCCCGCGCCCCCCCCCGGAAGGCTCCCAGGACCCCGGGCTCCCCGCGCCCCCCCCCCGGAAGGCTCCCAGGACCCCGGGCTCCCCGCGCCCCCCCCCCGGAAGGCTCCCAGGACCCCGGGCTCCCCCCGCACACACGCGCACGCCGGGGGGGATCCCCGGAGTCCTGCCAAACCCACCGAAAAGGCCCCATCCCGCCCCGCGCCCGCATCCCCGGCCGGCCCCGCTGCGCTCACCCTGCCCGCCGCCCCGGTCCGCCGAGCCCCGCCCAGGGCTCAGGCCCCGCAGGCAGCGCCCGCCCCAGCTCCACGTGCGGCTGTGTACAGCCGAGGCCACGCCCAGCCCGCCCCATTGGCGGACAAGGCGCCAGTGGGCGGGGCCTCGCAGCCGTGTGGGCGGGGCCGCCAGGGGCCAGGACGTTAGGGCGGGGGGCCGGAGGCCTGGGGTCCCTGCCTGGCCCGGGGGGGGGTTAGGGCGGGGGGCCGGAGGCCTGGGGTCCCTGCCTGGCCCGGGGGGGGGTTAGGGGGGGTTTCTTTTCTGGCTGCGGGATTTGGGAAGCGAGAACAAGGAGGAAGCGGCAGGACTCCTGGGTTCTTTAACGCTCAGTGCCTTGGGAGGCTCTGCGTGACTCAGTTTCCCCAGACCCCCGATCCCGTGCGCCATGAGTCAGAGCGCAGGGGAGCGGGCTCTGGGAGACGCAGGATCCCAGAATAGGCGAAGCGAACAATCTCGCCCTCCCACAAGGCAGCTCCCATCACCCTGGCAACACGAACCCTTCCGCGCCAGTGAGGGCTGAGTGGGGGGGGGCCTGGAAAAGCCGGGGGTGGGGGTGGAGAGATTGCTTGCCGGGGTGCTAATCCCTAATTACCACGTTAATTAATCCCAGCCAGGGGGCAGGTAACAGTTGGGGAAACTGAGTCACGGGCCTGCAGACATGTTTCCCTCCGGCAGGGAACAGGCGCAGGCTTAGCCCTGCTGCAGCTGAGGGGCTCAGTCCTGGTCCCCAGCCCTGCACTGGCGGGTCCAGGCCGCGTCCTCAGCGACTCCTGGCAAACCCAGGCAGCCTGCAGCGCGCCCTAGCCCCGGCTCCTTAAGCCATGGCGGGAGGGGGCATGGCCCCACCCCCACCTGCCCCCTCCACGGACTTGTCCCCCTTTCGACCGGGCTGTTGCCTCTGGGCCCAGAGCCCTGTGGGGGGCGGGCCGCCCGGGGAGAGCCCCTGTGGGCAGCCGGCCTGGCCTCAGTCCCTCCGTGGCTGCTCCTTTCGCTGCTCTAAATGTCCAGCGAGAGCAAAGGGGCCCCGGGCCCCGGGCCCCAGCAGGTGCAGGCGCCAAGGGGGTCACTGGGGGCTTGAGAACGCTCAGCTGGGGGCCAGCCTCGGCCGCTCTGCGCGGGGGGGGGATCTCGGCGGGTCCGCCTGGTGCCCGACCCCGGGGGGGGGGGGGATCTCGGCGGGTCCGCGTGGTGCCGACCCCGGGGGGGGGGGGGCGGCTGATCTCGGCCGGTCCGCCTGGTGCCCGACCGGGGGGGGGGGGGGGGGGGCTGATCTCGGCCGGTCCGCCTGGTGCCCGACCGGGGGGGGGGGGGGGGGGCTGATCTCGGCCGGTCCGCCTGGTGCCCGACCGGGGGGGGGGGGGGCTGATCTCGGCCGGTCCGCCTGGTGCCCGACCGGGGGGGGGGGGCTGATCTCGGCCGGTCCGCCTGGTGCCCGACCGGGGGGGGGGGGGGGGGGGGCTGATCTCGGCCGGTCCGCCTGGTGCCCGACCGGGGGGGGGGGGGGGGCTGATCTCGGCCGGTCCGCCTGGTGCCCGACCGGGGGGGGGGGGCTGATCTCGGCCGGTCCGCCTGGTGCCCGACCGGGGGGGGGGGGGGGGGCTGATCTCGGCGGGTCCGCGTGGCGCGGTTACAGAGGGGGCCCGCTGGCAGGCGGACGCTGCCCTTGCCGGGCTGCTGGACCAGCCGTCGCAGGAGTCCATTCTAAATAGACCAATCGATGCCCAGGCCGCACGGTCCGGGCCCGGCCCTCCGCCTTCTTCCAAAGAGCCTGGCCCCGTCACCGGACCCTCGTACCCGCGCAGGCCGATAGCGGGGCCCCCGCGCCAGACGCACCCGGACCCTGACGGGTGTTGGGGCCCTGCGCAAACTGTAACCGCGATTTGGCCGACAGAAGCTACAACGGGGAAACTGAGGCACGCTGGCTTTGGCTAATTACCCAGCTGAATGTGGGTTCTGAAAGAGGCCTGGCTGAGCGCACGCGATGAAAGTAAGCCCCGCCCCTGCCACCGCCCCTCACTCCGACCCACAGCCCTGCCCCCCAGCCCTGCCACCGCCCCTCACTCCGACCCACAGCCCTGCCCCCCAACCCTGCCACCGCCCCTCAGCCCGACCCACAGCCCTGCCCCCCGCCCCTGCCACCGCCCCTCACTCCGACCCACAGCCCTGCCCCCCAGCCCTGCCACCGCCCCTCACTCCGACCCACAGCCCTGCCCCCCAACCCTGCCACCGCCCCTCACTCCGACCCACAGCCCTGCCCCCCAGCCCTGCCACCGCCCCTCACTCCGACCCACAGCCCTGCCCCCCGCCCCTGCCACCGCCCCTCACTCCGACCCACAGCCCTGCCCCCCAACCCTGCCACCGCCCCTCACTCCGACCCACAGCCTCTGCCCCCCAACCCTTCCACTGCCCCTCAGCCCGACCCACAGCCCCTGCCCTGCCACCGCCCCTCACTCCGACCCACAGCCCCTGTCCTGCCACCGCCCCTCACTCCGACCCACAGCCCTGCCCCCCGCCCCTGCCACCGCCCCTCACTCCGACCCACAGCCCTGCCCCCCAGCCCTGCCACCGCCCCTCACTCCGACCCACAGCCCTGCCCCCCAGCCCTGCCACCGCCCCTCACTCCGACCCACAGCCCTGCCCCCCAGCCCTGCCACCGCCCCTCACTCCGACCCACAGCCCTGCCCCCAGCCCTGCCACCGCCCCTCACTCCGACCCGCAGCCCCAGCCCTGCCACCGCCCCTCACTCCGGCCCACAGCCCTGCCCCCCAGCCCTGCCACCGCCCCTCACTCCGACCCACAGCCCTGCCCCCCAACCCTGCCACCGCCCCTCACTCCGACCCACAGCCCTGCCCCCCAGCCCTGCCACCGCCCCTCACTCCGACCCGCAGCCCCAGCCCTGCCACCGCCCCTCACTCCGACCCGCAGCCCCGCCCCTGCCACCGCCCCTCACTCCGACCCACAGCCCTGCCCCCCAGCCCTGCCACCGCCCCTCACTCCGACCCACAGCCCTGCCCCCCAGCCCTGCCACCGCCCCTCACTCCGACCCACAGCCCTGCCCCCCGCCCCTGCCACCGCCCCTCACTCCGACCCACAGCCCTGCCCCCAGCCCTGCCACCGCCCCTCACTCCGACCCACCGCCCTGCCCCCCAACCCTGCCACCGCCCCTCACTCCGACCCACAGCCCTGCCCCCCAACCCTGCCACCGCCCCTCAGCCCGACCCACCGCCCTGCCCCCCAACCCTGCCACCGCCCCTCACTCCGACCCACAGCCCTGCCCCCCGCCCCTGCCACCGCCCCTCACTCCGGCCCACAGCCTCTGCCCCCCAACCCTTCCACTGCCCCTCAGCCCGACCCACAGCCCCTGCCCTGCCACCGCCCCTCACTCCGACCCACAGCCCCTGTCCTGCCACCGCCCCTCACTCCGACCCACAGCCCCTGCCCCCCAACCCTGCCACCGCCCCTCACTCCGGCCCACAGCCCCTGCCCCCCAACCCTGCCAGCGCCCCTCACTCCGGCCCACAGCCCCTGCCCCCCAACCCTGCCACCGCCCCTCACTCTGGCCCACAGCCCCTGCCCCCCAACCCTGCCACCGCCCCTCACTCCGGCCCACAGCCCCTGCCCCCCAACCCTGCCACCGCCCCTCACTCCGACCCACAGCCCTGCCCCCCAACCCTGCCACCGCCCCTCACTCCGACCCACAGCCCTGCCCCCCAGCCCTGCCACCGCCCCTCAGCTCGACCCACAGCCCTGCCCCCCAGCCCTGCCACCGCCCCTCACTCCGACCCACAGCCTCTGCCCCCCAACCCTGCCACTGCCCCTCAGCCCGACCCACAGCCCTGCCCCCCAGCCCTGCCACCGCCCCTCACTCCGACCCGCAGCCCCAGCCCTGCCACCGCCCCTCAGCCCGACCCACAGCCTCTGCCCCCCAACCCTGCCACCACCCCTCACTCCGACCCGCAGCCCCTGCCCTGCCACCGCCCCTCACTCCGACCCACAGCCTCTGCCCCCCAACCCTGCCACTGCCCCTCAGCCCGACCCACAGCCCCTGCCCTGCCACCGCCCCTCACTCCGACCCACAGCCCTGCCCCCAGCCCTGCCACCGCCCCTCACTCCGACCCGCAGCCCCTGCCCTGCCACCGCCCCTCACTCCGACCCACAGCCCCTGCCCTGCCACCGCCCCTCACTCCGACCCACAGCCCTGCCCCCCAGCCCTGCCACCGCCCCTCACTCCGACCCGCAGCCCCTGCCCTGCCACCGCCCCTCACTCCGACCCACAGCCCCTGCCCCCAACCCTGCCACCGCCCCTCACTCCGACCCACAGCCCTGCCCCCAGCCCTGCCACCGCCCCTCACTCCGACCCGCAGCCCTGCCCCCCAGCCCTGCCACCGCCCCTCACTCCGACCCACAGCCCTGCCCCCCAACCCTGCCACCGCCCCTCACTCCGACCCACAGCCTCTGCCCCCCAACCCTTCCACTGCCCCTCAGCCCGACCCACAGCCCCTGCCCTGCCACCGCCCCTCACTCCGACCCACAGCCCCTGTCCTGCCACCGCCCCTCACTCCGACCCACAGCCCCTGCCCCCCAACCCTGCCACCGCCCCTCACTCCGGCCCACAGCCCCTGCCCCCCAACCCTGCCAGCGCCCCTCACTCCGGCCCACAGCCCCTGCCCCCCAACCCTGCCACCGCCCCTCACTCCGGCCCACAGCCCCTGCCCCCCAACCCTGCCACCGCCCCTCACTCCGGCCCACAGCCCCTGCCCCCCACCCTGCCGGTGCCCCTCACTCCTGCCCCACAGCCCCGCCCCGCCGGTGCCCCTCATTCCTGCCCCACAGCCCCGCCGGTGCCCCTCACTCCTGCCCCACAGCCCCGCCCTGCCGGTGCCCCTCACTCCGACCCGCAGCCCCGCCCTGCCGGTGCCCCTCACTCCTGCCCCACAGCCCCGCCCCGCCGGTGCCCCTCATTCCTGCCCCACAGCCCCGCCGGTGCCCCTCACTCCTGCCCCACAGCCCCGCCCCGCCGGTGCCCCTCACTCCGACCCGCAGCCCCGCCCTGCCGGTGCCCCTCACTCCTGCCCCACAGCCCCGCCCTGCCGGTGCCCCCACTAGGGGCTGATCTTCCTGCTCCTCCCTGGGCCAGGAGCCTTGTAGCTCCGCCCTACACCAGCTCCCGCCCCACGTGTACTGCCCCAGGCCCCGCCCCTCCTCTCCTAGCCCCGCCGCCTGCTTTCGAGACCCCGCCCCTCTCCAGACTCCTCCCCCTTCTCAGTCCGTGGTCTCCAGCCCCTCTCCCTCCCCCCGCCCCCAAGGCTTCCCCTTTGCTCCTCCCTCCCGCTCAGATCCTCCCGGTGTAATTGGTCAAAGTCCTGTGGTGACCCGCCTGCTGATCCCGCCCTTATTCCTGATTGGCTAGCTCTCTCTTCCATCAGGCCGCGAGCGGCAAAGTGTGATTGGCCACCTCCAAAAACCACTCAGAGCTGGGCGGGAACAAGGGAGGGGTGGGGCCAAGGGCGGCTATCTTCCGCGTCCGGCCATTGGCCAGCCTGCCTACGCCGCTAGCCAATCCACAGCGCGGCTGGAGGGCCCCAGGCAGGGCTGTCCGGCGGGTGCCTGTCGCGACGTGAGCGCGGCCGGAAGGGGAAGCCGTCATCCGGCCGCACTGCGCAGAGACGGGAGACCGGTCCCCCCGCTTCCAGCGCCGGCCCGGCAGCGCGGGGAGGGGGTGTTCAATGAGGCAAAGGAGGTAGACAGCTACCTCGGCTGTAAGGACCCCGCAACCCGGAAGTGTCCGCGCAGGTAACATCCGGGCACCGGCCACGGCGGCTTCAGCCCCGCGCGGCTGCGTAGGGGGCGCGATCCGGCGGTGAGGGGCGGAGGTCACGTGCTAACAGGGCAGCTATCGCCAAAGCGCGGTCAGAGGATGTCGTCACTGGGCGGACAGTTACGTCATCACCTGGCGCCGGGAGGGCACTTGCCGCGTCACGTGACATTGGGCCCTGCGATGGCATCGCCCGTCAGTGATGTCACAGGAGGAGAGGCCGGTGCGTGATGACGCCACCCGACGTCACAGGGGACAGCGTTGTGACGTCATCTGCAGCGCTGGGGTGGAGTTAGGCCGGGTGAGGTCAAAGTGTAACTGGGGGGGGGGATTAGCCGGGGGCGGCGCGGGGGGCCGGCGGGGGGGGGATTAGCCGGGGGCGGCGCGGGGGGGCCGGCGGGGGGGGGATTTGCCGGGGGCGGCGCGGGGAGGGCCGGCGGGGGGGGGGGATTTGCCGGGGGCGGCGCGGGGGAGCCGGCGGGGGGGGGGATTTGCCGGGGGCGGCGCGGGGGAGCCGGCGGGGGGGATTAGCCGGGGGCGGCGCGGGGGGGGCCGGCGGGGGGGGGTCCGGGGGCGGCGCGGGGATTTGCCGGGGGCGGCGCGGGAGGGCCGGCGGGGGGGGGATTTGCCGGGGGGGGGGGGGATTTGCCGGGGCCGGCGCGGGGGGGGCCGGCGGGGGGGGATTTGCCGGGGGCGGCGCGGGGGGAGCCGGCGGGGGGGGGGGGATTTGCCGGGGCCGGCGCGGGGGGGGATTTGCCGGGGCCGGGCGGGGAGGGCGGCGGGGGGAGGGCGGCGGGGGGGGGATTTGCCGGGGCCGGCGCGGGGAGGGCCGGCGGGGCGGGGGGGGGGCGGCGGGGGGGGGATTTGCCGGGGCCGGCGCGGGGAGGGCCGGCGGGGGGGGATTTGCCGGGGCCGGCGCGGGGAGGGCCGGCGGGGGGGGGATTTGCCGGGGCCGGCGCGGGGAGGCCGGCGGGGGGGGGATTTGCCGGGGCCGGCGCGGGGAGGGCCGGCGGGGGGGATTTGCCGGGCCGGCGCGGGGAGGCCGGCGGGGGGGGGGATTTGCCGGGGGCGGGCGGGGGGAGCCGGCGGGGGGGGGGATTTGCCGGGGGCGGCGCGGGGGAGCCGGCGGGGGGGGGATTTGCCGGGGGCGGCGCGGGGGAGCCGGGGGGGGGGGATTGGCCGGGGGGGCGCGGGGGGGAGCCGGAGGGGGGGGGGGATTTGCCGGGGGCGGCGCGGGGAGAGCCGGCGGGGGGGGGGATTTGCCGGGGGCGCGCGGGGAGGGCCGGCGGGGGGGGGATTTGCCGGGGCCGGCGCGGGGAGGGCCGGCGGGGGGGATTTGCCGGGGCCGGCGCGGGGAGGGCCGGCGGGGGGGATTTGCCGGCGGCGGCGGGGGAGCCGGCGGGGGGGATTAGCCGGCGGCGGCGCGGGGGAGCCGGCCGGGGGGGATTAGCCGGGGGCGGCGCGGGGGGGGAGCGGGGGCGGCGCGGGGGAGCCGGCCGGGGGGTTTAGCCGGGGGCGGCGCGGGGGAGCCGGCCGGGGGGTTTAGCCGGGGGCGGCGCGGGGGAGCCGGCGGGGGGGATTTGCCGGCGGCGGCGTGGGGGAGCTGGCGGGGCTGACCAGCCGCTCTTCCTGGCCAGGCCGCGCCCGGCAGCTCGGCGCCATGGAGCCTGACGGGACAGCCGGGAGCCGGCAGGGCCGGGGTCCGCGGAGAGGAAGCTGCACTTCAAGGTGACGCGATTCCTCATGGAGGCAGGTCCGTGGCTCGGAGCAGGGTTTCCGGCCGGGGCGCGGGACGGCCCATGCTGCTGGGTGGGGGCTGTGCCAGTGCGCTGAGGGGCTGAGCCCCAGAGGCCAGTGACTGTGGGCAAAGAGGAGGAGCAGGCAGCCTGTGGAGGCTGTGGGGGGAGCCAAGCCACCAGGCTGGGGAAGGGTGGCTGTGGCAGTGGGGGAGGGGATTGGGAGTCATGCCCTCCCCCATGACCTTCCTTGCCCCCCCAGGGGTGAAGCTGGGCCTGCGCTCCATCCCCGTGGCCACGGCCTGCACCATCTACCACAGCTTCTTTGCCGCCACGCGGGCCCCGGCGCCCTACGACCCCTACCTGGTGGCCATGGCTGCCCTGTACCTGGCTGGCAAGGTGGAGGAGCAGCATCTGCGAACTCGAGACATCATCAACGTCAGCTACAGGTAACCCTGCCCACCTGGGCTGGGAGCTGGGCCCCGGGCTCTCCCCGGCTCGGGGGTAGGTAGGAAGGGGACAGATGCCATTTCCTCTCTGCCCAGGTACTTACACCCCCAGAGTGAGCCCCTGGACCTGGACTCCCCGTTCTGGGAGCTGCGGGACAGCCTTGTGCAGTGTGAGCTGCTCATGCTGCGGGTGCTTGGCTTCCGGGTTTCCTTCCAGCACCCCCACAAGGTGGGTCCTTTGGCTGGGTCCAGCATGGAGGGTGGGGGGCTCATCTTCACCCTGCTGCTCTACCCGAGAAGGCGCCAGCGCCCGGATGCCCAGGCACTATGGGGGGTGCCTGTTGGGCAGGAACAGGGGCTGGGGGCCAGGACACCTGGGTTTGGGGGGTGCCTGTTGAGCAGGAACAGGGGCTGGGGGCCAGGACGCCTGGGTTTGGGGGTCTGTTGGGCAGGAACAGGGGCTGGGGGCCAGGACGCCTGGGTTTGGGGGGGGGCTGTTGGGCAGGAACAGGGGCTGGGGGCCAGGACGCCTGGGTTTGGGGGGGGTCTGTTGGGCAGGAACAGGGGCTGGGGGCCAGGACGCCTGGGTTTGGGGGGGGGCTGTTGGGCAGGAACAGGGGCTGGGGGCCAGGACGCCTGGGTTTGGGGGGGGTCTGTTGGGCAGGAACAGGGGCTGGGGGCCAGGACGCCTGGGTTTGGGGGGGGCTGTTGGGCAGGAACAGGGGCTGGGGGCCAGGACGCCTGGGTTTGGGGGGGGCTGTTGGGCAGGAACAGGGGCTGGGGGCCAGGACGCCTGGGTTTGGGGGGGGGCTGTTGGGTAGGAACAGGGCCTGGGGTTTCCTTCCAGCAGCCCCACAAGGTGGGTCCTTAGGCCGGGGTCCAGCGTGTCTAAACCAGGGCCCTTCAGGGTAAGGGTCATTCTGGAAGCAGCAGTGTTATTGCCCCTTCTCCAAGTTTGGGGATCCTCGGGCAGCCCACCAGGGGTTGGAGCTGCTCCTGCCAGGTGCTTCCTAGGTCTCGGGAGCTTGCCCGGAGCTACAGAAAACAGCTCATCAACCCGCACAAGCCCTGGCACGCGCCTGGAATCCAGCGAGCACCTCGCCTGCACCCAGAGCCATTGTTCTCCAGGCCGTGGCACGCTTGGCATTGAGCCACAAAAGCAGCATGGCCTCTGCCTCGGTTTCCCTTGTCGTACAGCACAGTGCATCTGGAACAGCCCTTCTCCTCCTGCCCAGTTCCCAGGCTGGTTCCAGGCAGCCGCCGCCACGTCCCAGTGTCGGGCGTGGACACCCGTGGTGTCCTCAGGCACCACTCTCCCCGTGGGCCGCGTTCCCGGTCGACCAGGCACGGCGTGCGTCTCCGCCCCCCGTCGCCCCATGGCTCAGGGCCCTTGGAGTTCCGGCCGCTTCCCGTGGCAAACGCCAGCTGCTTCCTTCCTCCCTGCCCCCGTGGCTGGCTGGGTGTGTCCTCTGCAGCGTCCGCCAGCCCGTGTGGGTAGCGACCTGGGTGCACTGGCCTGTTGGATTCACAGCTCCCTGGCCCCTGGAACGAGAGGGTGGGGGCCCAGTTCTAGGGCTGGGCCTTTCCCGGCCCCTGCCCACCCGCCCGGGTTGGCCGCCTCGCTGGCTCCTTTGCCGAGCCCCGGAGGTCACTGCTGACTCCCTCGCGACTGCTCTCCGCCGCCGCCCCCCGAAGTGACATTGGGGGGTTCTTCATCACAGCGGCAGCGGCTGCTTCTGGGGGTCCTGCCGCCTGCACCGTGGAGATGGGCAAGTCAGGGCCAACTGCTGTGGCAGGGCTACCCACAGCCCAAGCCTGGGGGTCCCGTGAGAAGTTGTTCACGCAACCCCAACACTGCAGCCCCTCCTCACCCGGCTGGCAGGCTCTGAAACCCCCCCCCCCCCCCCAACAGCCCAGCCCCTCCTCACCCGGCTGGCAGGCTCTGAAACCCCCCCCCCCCAACAGCCCAGCCCCTCCTCACCCGGCTGGCAGGCTCTGAAACGGCCCCCCCCCCAACAGCCCAGCCCCTCCTCACCCGGCTGGCAGGCTCTGAAACGGCCCCCCCCAAACAGCCCAGCCCCTCCTCACCCGGCTGGCAGGCTCTGAAACGGCCCCCCCCCAAACAGCCCAGCCCCTCCTCACCCGGCTGGCAGGCTCTGAAACGGCCCCCCCCCAACAGCCCAGCCCCTCCTCACCCGGCTGGCAGGCTCTGAAACCCCCCCCCCAAACAGCCCAGCCCCTCCTCACCAGCTGGCAGGCTCTGAACCCCCCCCCCCAAACAGCCCAGCCCCTCCTCACCCGGCTGGCAGGCTCTGAAACCCCCCCCCCCAACAGCCCAGCCCCTCCTCACCCAGCTGGCAGGCTCTGAAACCCCCCCCCCCCCCAAAAGCCCAGCCCCTCCTCACCCGGCTGGCAGGCTCTGAAACGCCCCCCCCCCAAACAGCCCAGCCCCTCCTCACCCGGCTGGCAGGCTCTGAAACGGCCCCCCCCCCAAACAGCCCAGCCCCTCCTCACCCGGCTGGCAGGCTCTGAAACGCCCCCCCCCCCAAACAGCCCAGCCCCTCCTCACCTGGCTGGCAGGCTCTGAAACCCCCCCCCCCCAAACAGCCCAGCCCCTCCTCACCCGGCTGGCAGGCTCTGAAACCCCCCCCCAAACAGCCCAGCCCCTCCTCACCCGGCTGGCAGGCTCTGAAACGCCCCCCCCCCCAAACAGCCCAGCCCCTCCTCACCCGGCTGGCAGGCTCTGAACCCCCCCCCCCCCAAACAGCCCAGCCCCTCCTCACCCGGCTGGCAGGCTCTGAAACCCCCCCCCCCCAAACAGCCCAGCCCCTCCTCACCCGGCTGGCAGGCTCTGAAACCCCCCCCCCCAAACAGCCCAGCCCCTCCTCACCCGGCTGGCAGGCTCTGAAACGGCCCCCCCCCCCAAACAGCCCAGCCCCTCCTCACCCGGCTGGCAGGCTCTGAACGGCCCCCCCCCCCCCAAACAGCCCAGCCCCTCCTCACCCGGCTGGCAGGCTCTGAAACGGCCCCCCCCCCCAAACAGCCCAGCCCCTCCTCACCCGGCTGGCAGGCTCTGAAACGGCCCCCCCCCCCCCCAAACAGCCCAGCCCCTCCTCACCCAGCTGGCAGGCTCTGAAACCCCCCCCCCCAAACAGCCCAGCCCCTCCTCACCCGGCTGGCAGGCTCTGAAACCCCCCCCCCCCAACAGCCCAGCCCTCCTCACCCGGCTGGCAGGCTCTGAAACCCCCCCCCCCAACAGCCCAGCCCCTCCTCACCCGGCTGGCAGGCTCTGAAACCCCCCCCCAAACAGCCCAGCCCCTCCTCACCCGGCTGGCAGGCTCTGAAACCCCCCCCCCCCCAAACAGCCCAGCCCCTCCTCACCCGGCTGGCCGGCCCTGGAAACCCCCCCCCCCCCAAACAGCCCAGCCCCTCCTCACCCAGCTGGCAGGCTCTGAAACCCCCCCCCAAACAGCCCAGCCCCTCCTCACCCGGCTGGCAGGCTCTGAAACCCCCCCCCTCAAACAGCCCAGCCCCTCCTCACCCGGCTGGCAGGCTCTGAAACCCCCCCCCCAAACAGCCCAGCCCCTCCTCACCCGGCTGGCAGGCTCTGAAACGCCCCCCCCCCCCCAAACAGCCCAGCCCCTCCTCACCCGGCTGGCAGGCTCTGAAACCCCCCCCCTCAAACAGCCCAGCCCCTCCTCACCCAGCTGGCAGGCTCTGAAACGGCCCCCCCCCCCAAACAGCCCAGCCCCTCCTCACCCGGCTGGCAGGCTCTGAAACCCCCCCCCAACAGCCCAGCCCCTCCTCACCCGGCTGGCAGGCTCTGAAACCCCCCCCCCCAAACAGCCCAGCCCCTCCTCACCCGGCTGGCAGGCTCTGAAACGGCCCCGCCCCCCAAACAGCCCAGCCCCTCCTCACCCGGCTGGCAGGCTCTGAAACGGCCCCGCCCCCCAAACAGCCCAGCCCCTCCTCACCCGGCTGGCAGGCTCTGAAACGGCCCCCCCCCCCCCAAACAGCCCAGCCCCTCCTCACCCAGCTGGCAGGCTCTGAACCCCCCCCTCAAACAGCCCAGCCCCTCCTCACCCGGCTGGCAGGCTCTGAACCCCCCCCCCCCCAACAGCCCAGCCCCTCCTCACCCGGCTGGCAGGCTCTGAAACGGCCCCCCCCCAAACAGCCCAGCCCCTCCTCACCCGGCTGGCAGGCTCTGAACCCCCCCCCCCCAACAGCCCAGCCCCTCCTCACCCGGCTGGCAGGCTCTGAAACCCCCCCCCTCAAACAGCCCAGCCCCTCTTCAGGCTGGCAGGCTCTGAAACCCCCCCCCCCCCAAACAGCCCAGCCCCTCCTCACCTGGCTGGCAGGCTCTGAAACCCCCCCCCCCAAACAGCCCAGCCCCTCCTCACCCGGCTGGCAGGCTCTGAAACCCCCCCCCCAAACAGCCCAGCCCCTCCTCACCCGGCTGGCAGGCTCTGGAAACCCCCCCCCCCAAACAGCCCAGCCCCTCCTCACCCGGCTGGCAGGCTCTGGAACCCCCCCCCCCAACAGCCCAGCCCCTCCTCACCCGGCTGGCAGGCTCTGGAAACCCCCCCCCAAACAGCCCAGCCCCTCCTCACCCGGCTGGCAGGCTCTGAAACCGTAGGCCCCCCCCATACAGCCCAGCCCCTCCTCACCCGGCTGGCAGGCTCTGAACCCCCCCCCCAACAGCCCAGCCCCTCCTCACCCGGCTGGCAGGCTCTGAACCCCCCCCCCAACAACCCAGCCCCTCCTCACCCGGCTGGCAGGCTCTGAAACCGTAGGCCCCCCCCCCCCAACAGCCCAGCCCCTCCTCACCCGGCTGGCAGGCTCTGAACCCCCCCCCCAACAGCCCAGCCCCTCCTCACCCGGCTGGCAGGCTCTGAAACCGTAGGCCCCCCCAGGTGCACTCAGCCCCCTGCCCGCCCAGGCTGGCCTGCTGGATTCACAGCTCCCTCGCCCCGGGACGAGGTGGTGGGGGCCCAGTTCTAGGGCTGGGCGTTTCCCGCCCCCTGCCCACCCGCCCGGGGCTGTTCTCTGCGCTGGGGCTGTCTCGCTGGGCTGGGTTGTGGCCATGCAAAGCGCGAGCCGCTCACGCTGGTTTTCCTGCCTCCCAGCATCCCGTTTCTGGCCACGGGCAAGCCCTGGTGGAGGGCAGCGCTCTGGAGCTCCCTGAGCTGCTTGGCTGTGTTGGGGTGGGCCGGGGGGCCTGGGTCCCTCCTCACACTGTCTCCCCCTCCCCCGCAGTACCTGCTCCATTACTTGCTCGCCGTGCGGCAGTGGATGAACCGGCACAGCTGGGAGCGGAGCCCAGTGGCAGCAGCGGCCTGGGCGCTGCTACGGGACAGCTACCACGGGGGCCTGTGTGTGCGCTACCCCCCCCAGCACGTGGCTGTGGCCGTGCTGGCCCTGGCCCTGCAATGCTACGGGGTGGAGCTCCCTGCCCACGCCCATGCCCAGACGCCCTGGTGGCAGGTGAGCGCGCCAGGGCCCTTCGGCTGGAGAAAGCGAGGCGCAGAAGGCAGCCCCCTCCCTCCAAAGCTCTCTGGCAAAGCCAGGCAGTCCCTGTTCCCACTGCTTTCCTCCTCCCCCAGGTGTTCAGCGAGGACCTCGGCAAGGCGCAGATCGACCAGATCACCCTGGACTTGCTCCACATTTACACCTTGGACGCCGAGGTCTCCTGAGGGGCTCAGAGCACCCAGCGCCAGCCAGGCCCTGCCGTGGGGCCGGATGGAGCCAGTGCCCCACACTCCATAACCCCCCGCCAGCCATGGACTCTGGGCTCGGATGGGACCGACACCCCCGCCTCGTTTCCAGCCAGGCCTCGCTGGTGCCCCCTAGCAGGGATGTGCCCTTGCCCCTCTGGGAAACCAGGCTGTTTGGTGCACTCGGGGGGCCTCGCACAGCCGTTCCCCCTGCCCTGCACCCCTAGGTCTGTGCCTGCTCTGAGCTGCCTGGCTCCGCAGCACCGCGGTCCGTGCCTGGCGGCTGCTAGCAACTCCCATCCCAGCCGGGTGGCCGTGGCCCCCTGGAGCGGCCAGTAAAGCCGGGTGTGGACTGGTGCCAACGGGTTGTTCTTTGGTGTTTCGCCCCGATCGGCTGTTTGCGCTGGGTCTGGTGTGGCCTTTGTGTGCCACTGCCTCGGCCTGTGTCGCCCCGCAGAAGACACGCAGCGCCCAAGGTTTTCTTCATTTTTAATAATATGAAGAGATTAGATCGAGCATTCAGTTATACGGGCGGGGTGACAATTTCAGCCCAAACCCGCCCCGGGGAGGGGGCCCTGCAAGCCTGGTGGTGTGTGTGTTCCTTAAAAACCCCAGAGCAATGGGGCTTTGACGGGCTTTCTGCTCCCCTTGCCTGCCCCCGCTAGCCATGGGGCTGCACTATGGAAGGAGAACAAGCTGGCTGGGTGGAGGGCCGCGGAGGGTTCCAGGGGCCGGGCGCCCTTGCCCTATGGCTTTGGAGAGCGCTGGTGCTGGAGGCTGGACGTGGGGGTCAGTGTGGAGATGGGAAGGCGGCTCGCAGGTAATATGGGACCCATCCCCCTTTGCTCACTGGCTTTGGAGGGGTATGCCAGGCAGGGAAACTGAGGCAGCCAAGGCGCTCAGGGGACTTGTGTTCCCAGGACAGGGTGAGAACCCGTGTCCCAGCTGCTCCCCCTCTAACCACTAGACCCCACTCCCCTTGCAGAGGCGGGAGAGAAGCCAGGCATCCTGTCTGTGGCTAGCTGGAGGGAAGGGGACAAGCTCTCGCTGGGGAAGGGGAAGTCTCTCAGAGGGGAATTAGGAGCAGGCCCTGCGTGCTGCACTGGGGGACCCGCCTCGCAGGGCCCTGGGGTGACTTGATCCCACCCTTGTGGCAGGTCCCCCCTTGTGCATCTCCCCCAGCAGTCCTGGGGGGGGTAACACTGAGAGATGGACAGCATGGGGGGAGGGCTGCAGTGTGCATGTGGCATCCAGCGGGACAGGCCCCCCTCTGGGTCTGCCAGGGGTCTAAGCGGGACAGGGCCCCCTCCGGGTCTGCCAGGGGTCTGAGCGGGACAGGGCCCCCTCCGGGTCTGCCAGGGGTCTGGGTCTGAGTGGGACAGGGCCCCCCTCCGGGTCTGCCAGGGGTCTGAGCGGGACAGGGCCCCCCTCCGGGTCTGCCAGGGGTCTGAGCGGGACAGGGCCCCCCTCCGGGTCTGCCTGGGGTCGGAGCGGGACAGGGCCCCCCTCCGGGTCTGCCAGGGGTCTGAGCGGGACAGGGCCCCCCTCCGGGTCTGCCAGGGGTCTGAGCGGGACAGGGCCCCCCTCCGGGTCTGCCTGGGGTCGGAGCGGGACAGGGCCCCCCTCCGGGTCTGCCAGGGGTCTGAGCGGGACAGGGCCCCCCTCCGGGTCTGCCAGGGGTCTGAGCGGGACAGGGCCCCCTCCGGGTCTGCCAGGGGTCTGAGTGGGACAGGGCCCCCCTCCGGGTCTGCCAGGGGTCTGAGCGGGACAGGGCCCCCTCCGGGTCTGCCAGGGGTCTGAGCGGGACAGGGCCCCCTCCGGGTCTGCCAGGGGTCTGAGTGGGACAGGGCCCCCCTCCGGGTCTGCCAGGGGTCGGAGCGGGACAGGGCCCCCCTCCGGGTCTGCCAGGGGTCGGAGCGGGACAGGGCCCCCTCCGGGTCTGCCAGGGGTCTGAGTGGGTCAGGGCCCCCTCCGGGTCTGCCAGGGGTCGGAGCGGGACAGGGCCCCCCTCCGGGTCTGCCAGGGGTCGGAGCGGGACAGGGCCCCCCTCCGGGTCTGCCAGGGGTCGGAGCGGGACAGGGCCCCCCTCCGGGTCTGCCTGGGTTCGGAGCGGGACAGGGCCCCCCTCCGGGTCTGCCTGGGTTCGGAGCGGGACAGGGCCCCCCTCCGGGTCTGCCAGGGGTCGGAGCGGGACAGGGCCCCCCTCCGGGTCTGCCTGGGGTCTGAGCGGGACAGGGCCCTCCTCCGGGTCTGCCTGGGGTCGGAGCGGGACAGGGCCCCCCTCCGGGTCTGCCAGGGGTCTGAGCAGGACAGGGCCCTCCTCCGGGTCTGCCAGGGGTCTGAGCGGGACAGGGCCCTCCTCCGGGTCTGCCAGGGGTCTGAGCGGGACAGGGCCCTCCTCCGGGTCTGCCTGGGGTTGGAGCGGGACAGGGCCCCCTCCGGGTCTGCCAGGGGTCGGAGCGGGACAGGGCCCCCCTCCGGGTCTGCCAGGGGTCGGAGCGGGACAGGGCCCCCCTCCGGGTCTGCCAGGGGTCTGAGCGGGACAGGGCCCCCTCCGGGCCTGCCAGGGGTCGGAGCGGGACAGGGCCCCCCTCCGGGTCTGCCAGGGGTCTGAGCGGGACAGGGCCCTCCTCCGGGTCTGCCAGGGGTCGGAGCGGGACAGGGCCCCCTCCGGGTCTGCCAGGGGTCGGAGCGGGACAGGGCCCCCTCCGGGTCTGCCAGGGGTCTGAGCGGGACAGGGCCCCCCTCCGGGTCTGCCAGGGGTCTGAGCGGGACAGGGCCCTCCTCCGGGTCTGCCAGGGGTCTGAGCGGGACAGGGCCCTCCTCCGGGTCTGCCAGGGGTCGGAGCGGGACAGGGCCCCCTCCGGGTCTGCCAGGGGTCGGAGCGGGACAGGGCCCCCCTCCGGGTCTGCCAGGGGTCGGAGCGGGACAGGGCCCCCCTCCGGGTCTGCCAGGGGTCTGAGCGGGACAGGGCCCCCTCCGGGTCTGCCAGGGGTCGGAGCGGGACAGGGCCCCCCTCCGGGTCTGCCAGGGGTCTGAGCGGGACAGGGCCCTCCTCCGGGTCTGCCAGGGGTCGGAGCGGGACAGGGCCCCCTCCGGGTCTGCCTGGGGTCGGAGCGGGACAGGGCCCCCCTCCGGGTCTGCCAGGGGTCTGAGCGGGACAGGGCCCCCTCCGGGTCTGCCAGGGGTCTGAGCGGGACAGGGCCCCCTCCGGGTCTGCCAGGGGTCTGAGCGGGACAGGGCCCTCCTCCGGGTCTGCCAGGGGTCGGAGCGGGACAGGGCCCCCTCCGGGTCTGCCTGGGGTCGGAGCGGTACCCGGCTCCGCAGGGCCGCTGTCTGGGTGGGGGCTGTGTCAGGTGGCCCCTGGGCACCCTGCTCCTGGCTGGCCATCCAGACGGAGCGTAGCTGGGCAGCGACGGCCTCCCCTCCCGTTCCCCAGCCGAGTTCACAGCCAAGCCCTGGTTAAAGCCCAGCTCCGGCGCCCGGGCTGCGAGAGGAAGCCCAGCCGAAAGGCCCGGTGCCCGGGGGCCGGGAGCGGCATGCGCCGGTCGTCCGGGGCCAGTCAGTCGAGGGTTCAGATCGCTCAGTGGGCCCTCGCCCTGCCCACGGCGAGGCCGTCGCAGCCGGCTCCGGCCCCACGAAGCCTGGCTGGGGCTAGAGGGAGGTCTCCATGCTGTGCAGCAGGCTGGCCGAGGCCGGGCGCAGGCCGCGGGCGCTGGCGTTGTTGTTCTGGTTGGGGGGGGGCCGGCGGGCCGCCTCGCTGTCCTCCGCGTCGGTCTCGTCGATCAGCGGGATGTTGTGGGTGCGGTCGTTGAGCAGGAACCCCGGGGTGGCCATGAAGTTGTGGATCGAGGTCCTGGAGTCCGGCTTCTCCAGCCCGTCGTAGAGCGAGCTACGGAACGCCCTCACCACTCGGATCTACCCCGGCGCGGGAGGGAGGGAGAGGGGGGTGAGGGCCGGGCCGGGCCGGGCGACGGGCCCAGGGCAGCCTGCGGCAACGTGGCTACGGCTCATCCGAGAGAGAACCCGGGCGTCCGGCCCCCCGCTGTGCCCGCCGGCCCCACGGCCCCCCGCTGTGACCGCCGGCCCCACAGCCCCCCGCTGTGACCGCCGGGGGAGAGCCCGGCCCCCCAATGTGCCCGCCAGCCCCACGGCCCCCCGCTGTGACCGCCGGGGGAGAGCCCGGCCCCTCGCTGTGCCCGCCAGCCCCACGGCCCCCCGCTGTGACCGCCGGCCCCACGGCCCCCCGCTGTGACCGCCGGGGGAGAGCCCGGCCCCCCGCTGTGCCCGCCAGCCCCACGGCCCCCCGCTGTGCCCGCCGGCCCCACGGCCCCCCGCTGTGACCGCCGGGGGAGAGCCCAGCCCTCCACTGTGCCCGCCAGCCCCACGGCCCCCCGCTGTGACCGCCGGCCCCACGGACCCCCGCTGTGACCGCCGGGGGAGAGCCCGGCCCCCCGCTGTGCCCGCCAGCCCCACGGCCCCCCGCTGTGACCGCCGGCCCCACAGCCCCCTGCTGTGACCGCCGGGGGAGAGCCCGGCCCCCCACTGTGCCCGCCAGCCCCACGGCCCCCCGCTGTGACTGCCGGGGGAGAGCCCAGCCCCCCACTGTGCCCGCCAGCCCCACGGCCCCCTGCTGTGCCCGCCAGCCCCACGGCCCCCCGCTGTGACCGCCAGCCCCACGGCCCCCCGCTATGCCCGCCAGCCCCACGGCCCCCCGCTGTGACCTCCAGCCCCACGGCCCCCCGCTGTAACCGCCGGGGGAGAGCCCGGCCCACCGCTGTGACCGCCAGCCCCACGGCCTCCCGGCTGTGACAGCCAGCCCCACGGCCTCCCCGCTCGAATCGCCAGTCCCACGGCCCCCCGCTGTGACCGCCAGCCCCACGGCCTCCCCGCTGTGACCGCCAGCCCCACGGCCTCCCCGCTCGAATCGCCAGCCCCACGGCCCCCCGCTGTGACCGCCGGGGGAGAGCCCGGCCCCCCACTGTGCCCGCCAGCCCCACGGCCCCCCGCTGTGACCGCCAGCCCCACGGCCCCCCGCTGTGACCGCCAGCCCCACGGCCCCCCACTGTGACCGCCAGCCCCACGGCCTCCCCGCTTGAATCGCCAGCCCCACGGCCTCCCCGCTCGAATCACCAGCCCCACGGCCCCCCGCTGTGACCACTGGGGGAGAGCCCGGCCCCCCGCTGTGCCCGCCAGCCCCACGGCCTCCCCGCTGTGACCGCCAGCCCCACGGCCTCCCCGCTCGAATCGCCAACCCCACGGCCCCCCGCTGTGACCGCCAGCCCCACGGCCTCCCCGCTCGAATTGCCAGCCCCACGGCCCCCCCCTGTGACCGCCGGCCCCACGGCCCCCCGCTGTGCCCGCCGGCCCCACGGCCTCCCCGCTGTGACCGCCGGCCCCACGGCCCCCCGCTGTACCCGCCAGCCCCACGGCCCCCCGCTGTACCCGCCAGCCCCACGGCCTCCCCGCTGTACCCGCCAGCCCCACGGCCCCCCGCTGTGACCGCCAGCCCCACGGCCTCCCCACTGTGACTGCCAGCCCCACGGTCCCCCGCTGTGACCGCCAGCCCCACTGCCCCCCTAGGGCCGGGGAGAACCCAGCCCCCCGCTGTACCAACCAGCCCCATGGCCTCCCCGCTCGAACTGCCAGCCCCATTGCCCCCGTAGGGCCAAGGAGAACCCGGCTCCCCGCTGTACCCGCCAGCCCCACAGCTCCCCGCTGTGACCGCCAGCCCCACTGCCTCCCGCTCGAACCGCCAGCCCCACTGCCCCCCGCTGTACCCGCCAGCCCCACGGCCTCCCCGCTCGAACTGCCAGCCCCACGGTACCCCGCTGTGACCGCCAGCCCCACGGCCTCCCCGCTGTAACCGCCAGCCCCACTGGCCCCCTAGAGCCAGGGGAGAACCCAGCCCCCCGCTGTACCCGCCAGCCCCACGGCCTCCCCGCTGTAACCGCCAGCCCCACTGCCCCCCTAGAGCCTGGGGAGAACCCAGCCCCCCGCTGTAACCGCCAGCCCCACTGCCCCCCTAGGGCCAGGGGAGCACCCAGCCCCTGGGCTCCAACCCTGGGGCTGCACGTTTCTCTCCCATGCCCATCCCATCGCGTGGACCCCCCCCCGTGTGTCACTAACCTCCCCCCGTCCAGGCCACCCTCTAGCCATCTGGCCCCTTAAGCACCCCTGTGGGTATCTGTGTAGCCCAGCCCGGCCCTGCCCCCCACTGCATGGACCCTGCTGTCCGTCCCCAGACCCACAGCCATCTAGCCCCCTCTGTCCCTAGCCTGCCCCCCAGGGCCTGTGCCCATGGGGCGGGGGGCAGGATGAGCAGCAAGGGAGCAAAGCACAAAGAGAGCAGGGAAGAGAGGCCGAGTCAGGATCCCGCCCTTTGCTGGGCCTGGCCCCCCTGCTGCGTCGCTCTTCTCGCGGGGCCGGGGGCTGCACAGCCTGGGGGTCCCTGGCCGGGAGGCTGTGAGGCAGGGCGCAAGGCAGGGGGAAGGTGGCTTTGTGCCCCCTGGCTCATGCCTGGCAGTGCATGGGGGCACAGCGCATGCTCAAGAGGGAACCCCCAGGCAGCCAGCGTGCGGCAGGCAAGCACCCTCACAGCGGGGTGGGGGGAGCCGTGGGCCCACTGCCTGCAAAGGAGCATGGGAGGCACAGGCCAAGCAGAGCGGGGGGGGAGGCAGCGTTTCACTGGCCACCCGCGGCGAATGGGAGCCAGGCAGGGGAGGGCAGCAAGCGAGGCCCCTCAGCCTGGGAGCCGCGGTCCAGCCGGGAGGGAAGTGGGATGTAGTGGTCAGAGCAGAGGGCACGGACGATCCTGGCCCCGCCTGCCCGGCCTTGGTTCGGGTGCTTGGCACAGGGCCTTGGGCCCAACTGCTGCCTCAGTTTCCTCCTCGGTCGCTGCGCCGTGCGCGCCGCGGGACAGGAACTGGCTCTCTCGGTTGGACGGGGCCCCCGGCTGGGCCACACTGCGCCCGTGTGACAGCGTCCCCTCAGCCAGGGGTCGGTGCAGCTGCCCCCCAAGCATGGGACTAGGGGCAGCCCCCCCGCTAGGGCCAGAGGGCCCCAGCAGCCCAGGTCTGGTGGGGAATCCCTGCCCTGGCAGCGAGGATGATGGGCTGGGGTTCAGCAGCAGCGGGACGGGGATGAGGAAGGGGCGTGATGGATGGATACCCCTCCCCCCCACACACTCGAAAGGCATCCGGCTCCTGGTGGCTGGACCAGCGGCTCTGCTCCGACTCCTGGCAGCAGCTGAAAAGGGCAAAGCCCGGGGGCCATTTGAGGCTGTGGCTGGCAATGGCGGGGCTTGGGGGGCACCCGGGGGAAGGGGAGGCTCCGTGCCAAGCGGGGCCAGGGGACACCCCGTTCCCATCTGCACTTTGCCCCCTCTCGGCCCCGCCCCAAGTCACGCGCCTGGGGGCCGCCTGGGGACGTGGAGCTGGGCTCAGACCCCGATCCTGGTCACACGAGCGGGTGCAGGGACCCCGTTGCGCTCGGTGCTGCACATGCGCCCGGGAGAGCCCTGGCCCACTGTGGCTCTGGGCCAGACGGGTGGGTGCGGCTCTTCCCCCATTCCCACCCTGCTCCCCGTCCCGCAGGGGCCGGGCTCCGGGCCGGGTCCCCGTCGCTCCGGGCCGGCGCTGCTCGGCTCCTAAAAGAAAGCGTCTTGTTGAGGGGGGCGCGAGGCAGGAGGAGAGCCCAGGCCAGCGGGAGACAGAGCTGTGTGGAGAGAGAAAGCAGCAGGACCAACGGGGGCCCCAGTAGGAAGCGGGCGGCTTGCCCGGCAGGGAAGGGACGCCGGAGACCCGCCAGGAGAAGGCCCCAAGCAGCCAGCCCTCCCCGGCTGGAGCCAACCCCACAGCCCCCGGACCACCGCCTACCTCGCCAGCCTGGGCGTGTCACCAGGCACTGCTCACAGGAGGAGACAGGAGAGTGGAGGGAGGCTGAGTGGCCCAGGCAGGCCCATCTAACCCAGCATCCCGCCTGTCCCGGCCTCGCAGGAAAAGAATAGGAAGCACCCCCAAGGCCGTCTCTCTCTCCACACCCCCAGAGGTCGGCGTACACCCCTGGGGACCAGGCATTCCAGAGCTGGTTTCTCCAGCCCTTCGATACGCTTGGCTCACACAAAGGGAGTCACTCCAGAGTCACACCGGAGCAGAATCGATTCCTCTGTTCAGTGGGGAATGTGTGGACAGGTGGAATGTGGGCTGCACAGGGATCCGCACGGGGCCAGGGCAGCGTGGAGGTCTCTGACCTCCCACCATAGCAGGATCTGAACCCCGCTTCCAAATGGGCGGGCTCACTGAAACACACCCAACTCCTGGCTGCCAATGGGGCCAGCCCCCTTGCTGGACTGGTGTCACCTGCTCCATTTCGCCTAGGAAGCCGCCCCAGAAAGACAGAAGAGGAAGCCAACAAAGGGATTAGAAGGGGGAGGGTTGAATCAACCAGTGAAAGAGAGAAAGTGACCGTATGGCTTTAGGAAATGGAAATTCGGCTCACCTGAGATTGGACAGAGAGCAGAGAGAGAACGGAAAGAAACAGGAGACCCACACTGAGCTTGGGGGGCTGGGGCAGGGAGGGAGACATTAAATCTGTCTCTTTTTTGTGGCTGTTCAAAAGCACCCAAGCAGTAAGAGCAAAACCGTGACTCACTCCCGATGGTGGCAGCGGTGGGATTGCCAGCGGCTAGAATTACGTGAGTAGGGGTAGAAAGATTGGTTACTTCGTGCAGCTGGCTGAGCACGGAGGAGCGGCGCCGCACGGCCCCCTGAAAGGAGCCGCTTCTCTTGAAGGTGCTAACTACTTCCATCTACGAGAGAGAAAATGAGATACACAGAGACGTCCGCGTTGGCACTCAGCATTGGGGTGCGGGGGGCAGCTGCAGAAACCTGGGGGCTCTGGTGGGGGGGGTTGCTCATGGCAGGGGTGGGGAAGTCTTGGCTGGTGGTAACAGCTCCTGGGGAGGGAGAAACGTGGGAACAGGGAGCCCCCCGGGCTTGGGACGAGGCTGCAGAAGCAGCAGCTCCACTTATGCGTTTGGAGGGTTCCGAAGCTGGGGGGGGCCAGGCGGGAATCGGCCTCGCTCCACTGACGGTCCCGGGGCAGCGCTCGGTCACTTCCCAGCCAAACCAGAGCTGGCTTGGGAGCGGGACGACCCCCACGAAGGAGCATCTGCCAACACGTCCCAGGTGCCTAATTCCCCTGGCTCCTTCCTCCCCGCCTGAACATCTCCAGCTGGCTCTGTGGTTGGGGGGCAGGAGCAGAAAATGCTCCCAGTTGGCAGGGAGAGGTGTGTAGGGCACCTAGATTTCTCCCTGCGCCCTCCCAGTGGGGCCCTGGCTGCCTCTGCGGCTTGCTCGCCGGCGCCACTCAGAGCCGCCCCCCCTTCCTCTGGCCCGGGAGAGCCGTGGGGCCGTGTCCAGTGGGAAAGGCCCCTCCGTCCCCATCTCTGGCCCCGCCTCCAAGTCCTGGGCACAGACCCAACTTCCCAGGACTCCAAGGGGTTTGGGAACCGGTGCATTCCGCCCTGCGAGGGCGCGCCAGTTTCAAACCAAGACCCCGACCGATTCTTTAAATCGACCTCAGCTAATCCCGATCACGAGTGTCCACACGGATTGCAACCACGTCCGCGTCAGCCCGGCCCTGAGCGGGGCAGGGTGCCTCTTGCAAAGGAGCCAGGCATCGTGGGAATGTCACTGGAGGGGCCGGGGGCAGGAACTCCCTAGCTCTGGGAAAGGGGGAGCAGGACCCAGAGACGAGCCGCTCTCTGTCCAAGCCAGTGCCAGCCTGAGCCCACACGTGAAGAAAGGGAAGGAATCAGGTTACAATTCGCCACGTCCCTGCAGGGCGCCTCGAGAGCTGCCGGCTGCAATCAGAAAGCAGGTTAGTCACCATGGCCCTCAGAAGGGAGGCCCATCTAGCACGGCGTCCTGCCTCTGTGGGAGCTTGTGGCCCTCCGAGGGGGCTCAGACCCAGCACGCAGCTGGTCTTTAGACCCTCCGAGCAAAGCAGAAGGGGGACTTCGCACTCGGCCGGAACCTGCCCCTGGCGTTCCCCACGCCATTTGCATCAGGACACACCAACTTCTCCTTCCAAAACTAGAGTTGGGCAGAAAAACGGCCTTTTCCAGCCCCAGGTGACGCCTGGAAATGGTGCATTGTTGGCCAGTAACTCTACGTCTGGCTGAAAACAATTCTTTTCATCCCGTCACCAAAGAGAGAACGTTTCCGGTTGACAGTGTCTGAAACTGGCCAGAAATGGCCCCAAACGGCTTTGTCCAAACCCTGCCTTTGGGGGCCGAAAACCAGGTCGGTTCATCCCCAAGTTGCCTGTCCAAACACCCATGTTTGTGAGCCAGAATCAGACTCTGCAGTCAAAACGATTCTGTTCCAGCTGAACCCTACATGTGCCCCCAGCGCCTGCTTTTGGGGGAAAAGGTCTCCCCGGCCTCACTGCTCCTATGCCTTGGCTCCCTGCTCTCCCATCACCTGGCAAAGCGCACCCCTTCTAGCCAGCCAGTCAATCCAGCTCCCTCTCCCGCAGCTTGTGAGGGCTGGTTCCCAAAATAACCTTAACTCTGCCCAGTCCCCATCCTGAAGCCTGCCCCCCACCTCCTTGGGAGCAGAAGTTCATTGGCCGTACAAGGGGGCAAAGTGAAGGGGGAGACCTCCCTAGCTGAAATCCACCCCAGGGCAGGTGTGTGCAGGCCCCGAGGGGAACACAGGTACGTGATGGTTGGACGCCAGCTCTCTGGCCAGAGGGAGAGTCAAAGGACAGCAAAAGCCCCAGGCTCGTGGCTCCTCCGCAGCTATGCCTGAGTCTGCAAAGAGCCGGGCCCCATGCATCTCACGCGGGTATGAATGCCAGTGCCCCATGTCCATGCTCACAGCCAGCCAGACGGGCCCGTTCCAAAGGGCACACCCCAAGCGGAGATCCCCTCCCACCCCACATGGCTGGCTTCCCAGACCCGACTCAGGACGTCGGGGGCGCCTGTTGCTTTGAGCAGGAACGGGACAGCGGGAAGCTCCGGAGTAGGGGATCCTTGGCCATCTCTCTTCTCTCATCCTCTTGAGGCACAAAAGCAAAGAGGGCAGTCGGGTGAGGGGCGGGTGGGGGGGAGCTTGTTGGCACGTTGGTGGGGGCGGTGGGATGCACAGTCTCCGGTCCAGGCACGAGTGTGAAGGGGGAGGGGAATGCGTTGGGTGAGGATGGGACAGCCTGGGCCCTACCTGGGTCTGGATGCGGTTGAGGCCACGGAACCAGAGGATCTGGCCACGGCGCAGCTCCCGCTCAGCGTGGTCAATCTCCTCCTCGTCCTCGGCCATCTCCTCGTCCGTCATCTCGGCCTTGCCCGGGCCATGCCCCGCCTCCCTCAGGCATTTCAGGTGGCTTGTGGGGATGGTGGCGATCAGCTGGGGGGTGTCAGAGAAGGGGTGAGACGCCCCCGGGGCTCACGCGGGCCTAAGCCCCCCTCCCCCAGGGCGGAGGAGGAAGCCCCCGGGTGGGAGCTGAGCACACGTCACTGCTGCGGCCCTGCGCCACCGTGCCCAAGCCTGGCTGGGGGGGGGGGGCCAGGGGGCCGGGCTCACTGGCTCCGTGCCTTGGGGGTGTGCGGAAGGGGGGCGTTTGGGAGTTCAGAGGGGGGTGCACACGGGGGGGGGCTCAGTGCTGGATGTGACTGGTTCAGTGTGACAAGGGGGCGTTTGGGGGTTCAAAGGGGGGTGCACACGGGGGGGCTCAGTGCCGGATGTGACTGGTTCAGTGTGACAAGGGGGAGTTTGGGGGTTCGGGGGGGTGCACACGGGGGGCTCAGTGCCGGATGTGACTGGTTCAATGTCACAAGGGGGAGTTTGGGGGTTCAGAGGGGGGTGCACACGGGGGGCTCAGTGCCGGATGTGACTGGTTCAATGTGACAAGGGGGAGTTTGGGGGTTCGGGGGGGTGCACACGGGGGGCTCAGTGCCGGATGTGACTGGTTCAATGTGACAAGGGGGAGTTTGGGGGTTCAGAGGGGGGTGCACACGGGGGGCTCAGTGCCGGATGTGACTGGTTCAATGTGACAAGGGGGAGTTTGGGGGTTCAGAGGGGGGTGCACACGGGGGGGCTCAGTGCCGGATGTGACTGGTTCAATGTGACAAGGGGGCGTTTGGGAGTTCAAAGGGGGGTGCACACGGGGGGCTCAGTGCCGGATGTGACTGGTTCAATGTGACAAGGGGGCGTTTGGGAGTTCAGAGGGGGGTGCACACGGGGGGGCTCAGTGCCGGATGTGACTGGTTCAGTGTGACAAGGGGGAGTTTGGGGGTTCAAAGGGGGGTGCACACGGGGGGGCTCAGTGCCGGATGTGACTGGTTCAGTGTGACAAGGGGGAGTTTGGGGGTTCAAAGGGGGGTGCACACGGGGGGGCTCAGTGCCGGATGTGACTGGTTCAATGTGACAAGGGGGAGTTTGGGGGTTCAAAGGGGGGTGCACACGGGGGGGCTCAGTGCCGGATGTGACTGGTTCAATGTGACAAGGGGGCGTTTGGGAGTTCAGAGGGGGGTGCACACGGGGGGCTCAGTGCCGGATGTGACTGGTTCAATGTGACAAGGGGGAGTTTGGGGGTTCGGGGGGTGCACACGGGGGGCTCAGTGCCGGATGTGACTGGTTCAGTGTGACAAGGGGGCGTTTGGGGGTTCAAAGGGGGGTGCACACGGGGGGCTCAGTGCCGGATGTGACTGGTTCAGTGTGACAAGGGGGCGTTTGGGGGTTCAAAGGGGGGTGCACACGGGGGGCTCAGTGCCGGATGTGACTGGTTCAATGTGACAAGGGGGAGTTTGGGGGTTCGGGGGGGTGCACACGGGGGGCTCAGTGCCGGATGTGACTGGTTCAATGTGACAAGGGGGAGTTTGGGGGTTCGGGGGGTGCACACGGGGGGGCTCAGTGCCGGATGTGACTGGTTCAATGTGACAAGGGGGGAGTTTGGGGGTTCAAAGGGGGGTGCACACGGGGGGCTCAGTGCCGGATGTGACTGGTTCAATGTGACAAGGGGGCGTTTGGGGGTTCAAAGGGGGGTGCACACGGGGGGGCTCAGTGCCGGATGTGACTGGTTCAATGTGACAAGGGGGCGTTTGGGAGTTCAGAGGGGGGTGCACACGGGGGGCTCAGTGCTGGATGTGACTGGTTCAATGTGACAAGGGGGCGTTTGGGGGTTCAAAGGGGGGTGCACACGGGGGGGCTCAGTGCCCGGATGTGACTGGTTCAATGTGACAAGGGGGCGTTTGGGGGTTCAAAGGGGGGTGCACACGGGGGGGGCTCAGTGCCGGATGTGACTGGTTCAATGTGACAAGGGGGCGTTTGGGGGTTCAAAGGGGGGTGCACACGGGGGGGCTCAGTGCCGGATGTGACTGGTTCAATGTGACAAGGGGGAGTTTGGGGGTTCGGGGGGTGCACACGGGGGGCTCAGTGCCGGATGTGACTGGTTCAATGTGACAAGGGGGAGTTTGGGGGTTCGGGGGGTGCACACGGGGGGGCTCAGTGCCGGATGTGACTGGTTCAATGTGACAAGGGGGAGTTTGGGGGTTCAAAGGGGGGTGCACACGGGGGGGGCTCAGTGCCGGATGTGACTGGTTCAATGTGACAAGGGGGAGTTTGGTGGTTCGGGGGTGCACACGGGGGGGCTCAGTGCCGGATGTGACTGGTTCAATGTCACAAGGGGGAGTTTGGGGGTTCAAAGGGGGGTGCACACGGGGGGGCTCAGTGCCGGATGTGACTGGTTCAATGTGACAAGGGGGCGTTTGGGGGTTCAAAGGGGGGTGCACACGGGGGGGCTCAGTGCCGGATGTGACTGGTTCAATGTGACAAGGGGGAGTTTGGGAGTTCAGAGGGGGGTGCACACGGGGGGGCTCAGTGCCGGATGTTGCTGGCTCAATGTGACAAGGGGGAGTTTGGGGGTTCGGGGGGTGCACACGGGGGGGCTCAGTGCCGGATGTGACTGGTTCAATGTGACAAGGGGGCGTTTGGAGGTTCAAAGGGGGGTGCACACGGGGGGGGCTCAGTGCCGGATGTGACTGGTTCAATGTGACAAGGGGGCGTTTGGGGGTTCAAAGGGGGGTGCACACGGGGGGGGCTCAGTGCCGGATGTGACTGGTTCAATGTGACAAGGGGGGAGTTTGGGGGTTCAAAGGGGGGTGCACACGGGGGGGCTCAGTGCCGGATGTGACTGGTTCAATGTGACAAGGGGGGAGTTTGGGGGTTCAAAGGGGGGTGCACACGGGGGGGCTCAGTGCCGGATGTGACTGGTTCAATGTGACAAGGGGGAGTTTGGGGGTTCAAAGGGGGGTGCACACGGGGGGGGCTCAGTGCCGGATGTGACTGGTTCAATGTGACAAGGGGGAGTTTGGGGGTTCAAAGGGGGGTGCCCACGGGGGGGGGCTCAGTGCCGGATGTGACTGGTTCAATGTGACAAGGGGGAGTTTGGGGGTTCAAAGGGGGGTGCACACGGGGGGGCTCAGTGCCGGATGTGACTGGTTCAATGTGACAAGGGGGAGTTTGAGGGTTCAAAGGGGGGTGCACACGGGGGGGGGGCTCAGTGCCGGATGTGACTGGTTCAATGTCACAAGGGGGAGTTTGGGGGTTCAAAGGGGGGTGCACACGGGGGGGCTCAGTGCCGGATGTGACTGGTTCAATGTGACAAGGGGGAGTTTGGGGGTTCAAAGGGGGGTGCACACGGGGGGGCTCAGTGCCGGATGTGACTGGTTCAATGTGACAAGGGGGAGTTTGGGGGTTCGGGGGGTGCACAAGGGGGCTCAGTGCCGGATGTGACTGGTTCAATGTGACAAGGGGGAGTTTGGGGGCTCAAAGGGGGGTGCACAAGGGGGGGGCTCAGTGCCGGATGTGACTGGTTCAATGTCACAAGGGGGAGTTTGGGGGTTCGGGGGGTGCACACGGGGGGGCTCAGTGCCGGATGTGACTGGTTCAGTGTGACAAGGGGGAGTTTGGGGGTTCGGGGGGTGCACACGGGGGGGCTCAGTGCCGGATGTGACTGGTTCAATGTGACAAGGGGGAGTTTGGGGGTTCAAAGGGGGGGTGCACACGGGGGGGCTCAGTGCTGGATGTGACTGGTTCAATGTGACAAGGGGGAGTTTGGGGGTTCAGGGGGGTGCACACGGGGGGGCTCAGTGCCGGATGTGACTGGTTCAATGTGACAAGGGGGAGTTTGGGGGTTCAAAGGGGGGTGCACACTGGGGGATCAGTGCCGGATGTGACTGGTTCAATGTGACAAGGGGGAGTTTGGGGGTTCGGGGGGGTGCACACGGGGGGGCTCAGTGCCGGATGTGACTGGTTCAATGTGACAAGGGGGGAGTTTGGGGGTTCGGGGGGGTGCACACGGGGGGGCTCAGTGCCGGATGTGACTGGTTCAGTGTGACAAGGGGGAGTTTGGGAGTTCAAAGGGGGTGCACACGGGGGGGGCTCAGTGCCGGATGTGACTGGTTCAGTGTGACAAGGGGGAGTTTGGGGGTTCGGGGGGGTGCACACGGGGGGGCTCAGTGCCGGATGTGACTGGTTCAGTGTGACAAGGGGGAGTTTGGGGGTTCAAAGGGGGGTGCACACGGGGGGGGCTCAGTGCCGGATGTGACTGGTTCAATGTCACAAGGGGGGAGTTTGGAGGTTCAAAGGGGGGTGCACACGGGGGGGGGCTCAGTGCCGGATGTGACTGGTTCAGTGTGACAAGGGGGGAGTTTGGGGGTTCAAAGGGGGGTGCACACGGGGGGGGCTCAGTGCCGGATGTGACTGGTTCAATGTGACAAGGGGGAGTTTGGGGGTTCAAAGGGGGGTGCACACGGGGGGGCTCAGTGCCGGATGTGACTGGTTCAATGTGACAAGGGGGAGTTTGGGGGTTCGGGGGGTGCACACGGGGGGCTCAGTGCCGGATGTGACTGGTTCAATGTGACAAGGGGGAGTTTGGGGGTTCGGGGGGTGCACACGGGGGGCTCAGTGCCGGATGTGACTGGTTCAATGTGACAAGGGGGAGTTTGGGGGTTCAAAGGGGGGTGCACACGGGGGGGCTCAGTGCCGGATGTGACTGGTTCAATGTGACAAGGGGGGAGTTTGGGGGTTCGGGGGGTGCACACGGGGGGGCTCAGTGCCGGATGTGACTGGTTCAGTGTGACAAGGGGGGAGTTTGGGGGTTCAAAGGGGGGTGCACACGGGGGGGGCTCAGTGCCGGATGTGACTGGTTCAATGTGACAAGGGGGAGTTTGGGGGTTCAAAGGGGGGTGCACACGGGGGGGCTCAGTGCCGGATGTGACTGGTTCAATGTGACAAGGGGGGAGTTTGGGGGTTCGGGGGGTGCACACGGGGGGGCTCAGTGCCGGATGTGACTGGTTCAATGTCACAAGGGGGAGTTTGGGGGTTCAAAGGGGGGTGCACACGGGGGGCTCAGTGCCGGATGTGACTGGTTCAATGTCACAAGGGGGGAGTTTGGGGGTTCAGGGGGGTGCACACGGGGGGGCTCAGTGCCGGATGTGACTGGTTCAAAGTGACAAGGGGGAGTTTGGGGGTTCGGGGGGTGCACACGGGGGGGCTCAGTGCCGGATGTGACTGGTTCAATGTGACAAGGGGGGAGTTTGGGGGTTCAAAGGGGGGTGCACACGGGGGGGCTCAGTGCCGGATGTGACTGGTTCAATGTGACAAGGGGGAGTTTGGGGGTTCAAAGGGGGGTGCACACGGGGGGCTCAGTGCCGGATGTGACTGGTTCAATGTGACAAGGGGGAGTTTGGGGGTTCAAAGGGGGGTGCACACGGGGGGGCTCAGTGCCGGATGTGACTGGTTCAATGTCACAAGGGGGGAGTTTGGGGGTTCAGGGGGGTGCACACGGGGGGGCTCAGTGCCGGATGTGACTGGTTCAATGTGACAAGGGGGAGTTTGGAGGTTCGGGGGGTGCACACGGGGGGCTCAGTGCCGGATGTGACTGGTTCAATGTCACAAGGGGGAGTTTGGGGGTTCGGGGGGTGCACACGGGGGGGCTCAGTGCCGGATGTGACTGGTTCAATGTGACAAGGGGGAGTTTGGGGGTTCAAAGGGGGGGTGCACACGGGGGGGCTCAGTGCCGGATGTGACTGGTTCAATGTGACAAGGGGGGAGTTTGGGGGTTCGGGGGGTGCACACGGGGGGGCTCAGTGCCGGATGTGACTGGTTCAATGTCACAAGGGGGAGTTTGGGGGTTCGGGGGGTGCACACGGGGGGGCTCAGTGCCGGATGTGACTGGTTCAATGTCACAAGGGGGAGTTTGGGGGTTCGGGGGGTGCACACGGGGGGCTCAGTGCCGGATGTGACTGGTTCAGTGTGACAAGGGGGAGTTTGGGGGTTCGGGGGGTGCACACGGGGGGCTCAGTGCCGGATGTGACTGGTTCAATGTCACAAGGGGGAGTTTGGGGGTTCGGGGGGTGCACACGGGGGGGCTCAGTGCCGGATGTGACTGGTTCAATGTGACAAGGGGGAGTTTGGGGGTTCGGGGGGTGCACACGGGGGGGCTCAGTGCCGGATGTGACTGGTTCAATGTGACAAGGGGGGAGTTTGGGGGTTCGGGGGGTGCACACGGGGGGCTCAGTGCCGGATGTGACTGGTTCAATGTCACAAGGGGGAGTTTGGGGGTTCGGGGGGTGCACACGGGGGGGCTCAGTGCCGGATGTGACTGGTTCAATGTCACAAGGGGGAGTTTGGGGGTTCGGGGGGTGCACACGGGGGGCTCAGTGCCGGATGTGACTGGTTCAATGTCACAAGGGGGGGGTTGTTGTTTCAGGGACCAGCCCAGAGCGCCCCCGGCCCTGCTCCATCGGGCTCTGGCCAGACAAGAGGCAGCAGAGGAGACCCCGGCAACTGGCCCAGCGAGGGGGGAACATTGGACGGGGGGGCGGAGAGGAGGGGCCCAGGCGACCCTGTTACCGGGGGAGGGGCACTGGGGGGGGAGGGGCTGATGCGGGTGTACTGGAGGGGGGACCCCGGGGCGGACAGGAGGGGCCCAGGCGACCCTGTTACCGGGGGAGGGGCACTGGGGGGGAGGGGCTGATGCGGGTGTACTGGAGGGGGGACCCCGGGGCGGAGAGGAGGGGCCCAGGCGACCCTGTTACCGGGGGAGGGGCACTGGGGGGGAGGGGCTGATGCGGGTGTACTGGAGGGGGGACCCCGGGGCGGACAGGAGGGGCCCAGGCGACCCTGTTACCGGGGGAGGGGCACTGGGGGGGAGGGGCTGATGCGGGTGTACTGGAGGGGGGACCCCGGGGCGGAGAGGAGGGGCCCAGGCGACCCTGTTATCGGGGGAGGGGCACTGGGGGGGAGGGGCTGATGCGGGTGTACTGGAGGGGGGACCCCGGGGCGGACAGGAGGGGCCCAGGCGACCCTGTTATCGGGGGAGGGGCACTGGGGGGGAGGGGCTGATGCGGGTGTACTGGAGGGGGGACCCCGGGGCGGACAGGAGGGGCCCAGGCGACCCTGTTATCGGGGGAGGGGCACTGGGGGGGAGGGGCTGATGCGGGTGTACTGGAGGGGGGACCCCGGGGCGGACAGGAGGGGCCCAGGCGACCCTGTTACCGGGGGAGGGGCACTGGGGGGGAGGGGCTGATGCGGGTGTACTGGAGGGGGGACCCCGGGGTGGACAGGAGGGGCCCAGGCGACCCTGTTACCGGGGGAGGGGCACTGGGGGGGGAGGGGCTGATGCGGGTGTACTGGAGGGGGGACCCCGGGGCGGACAGGAGGGGCCCAGGCGACCCTGTTACCGGGGGAGGGGCACTGGGGGGGAGGGGCTGATGCGGGTGTACTGGAGGGGGGACCCCGGGGCGGAGAGGATGGGCCCAGGCGACCCTGTTACCGGGGGAGGGGCACTGGGGGGGAGGGGCTGATGCGGGTGTACTGGAGGGGGGACCCCGGGGCGGACAGGAGGGGCCCAGGCGACCCTGTTACCGGGGGAGGGGCACCGGGGGGGGAGGGGCTGATGCGGGTGTACTGCAGGGGGGACCCCGGGGCGGTCAGGAGGGGCCCAGGCGACCCTGTTACCGGGGGAGGGGCACTGGGGGGGAGGGGCTGATGCGGGTGTACTGGAGGGGGGACCCCGGGGCGGACAGGAGGACCCCAGGCGACCCTGTTACCGGGGGAGGGGCACTGGGGGGGAGGGGCTGATGCGGGTGTACTGGAGGGGGGACCCCGGGGCGGACAGGAGGGCCCCAGGCGACCCTGTTACCGGGGGAGGGGCGCTGGGGGGGAGGGGCTGATGCGGGTGTACTGGAGGGGGGACCCCGGGGCGGACAGGAGGGGCCCAGGCGACCCTGTTACCGGGGGAGGGGCACTGGGGGGGAGGGGCTGATGCGGGTGTACTGGAGGGGGGACCCCGGGGCGGAGAGGAGGGGCCCAGGCGACCCTGTTACCGGGGGAGGGGCACCGGGGGGGGAGGGGCTGATGCGGGTGTACTGGAGGGGGGACCCCGGGGCGGACAGGAGGACCCCAGGCGACCCTGTTACCGGGGGAGGGGCACTGGGGGGGAGGGGCTGATGCGGGTGTACTGGAGGGGGGACCCCGGGGCGGACAGGAGGACCCCAGGCGACCCTGTTACCGGGGGAGGGGCACTGGGGGGGAGGGGCTGATGCGGGTGTACTGGAGGGGGGACCCCGGGGCGGTCGGGAGGGGCCCAGGCGACCCTGTTACCGGGGGAGGGGCACTGGGGGGGGAGGGGCTGTTGCGGGTGTACTGGAGGGGGGACCCCGGGGCGGTCGGGAGGGGCCCAGGCGACCCTGTTACCGGGGGAGGGGCACCGGGGGGGAGGGGCTGATGCGGGGCTGTTGGAGGCTCCGCTGGGAGACGGGGGCTGTTTTGGGGGCTGAGGGCGGAGCAGGCAGGACTCACCGGCTGCAGGGGAGACGTGTGGGCGGGGCCCAGGCCGACTGGCCGGAGGGGTCACAGCCCCATAGCCCTGTTGGGTGCTGGCCGGGAGTCGCTCTGGACTGGGGAGCAGGGGGCCGCTGTCCCCGCTGAGAGGGGACCCCTGAGGGGCTCACGGCGGAGGAGGCAGCTGGACGCCCTGAGAGGCGCCGTCCCGGAGGCGGAGGGGCGACCCCCCAGGTGAGGGGCCCCCCAGGAGAGGGTCGCCGCACTGGAGTGGCCCCCCGAGAAGGGGCTGTCCCTCTGTCCCTGGAGGGGGGGCCCCCGAGAAGGGGGTGTCCCTCTACCCGTGGAGGGGAGGGCCCTGAGAAGGGGGTGTCCCTCTGCCCCTGGAGGGGGGCCCCCCGAGAAGGGGCTGCCCCTCTACCCCTGGAGGGGGGCCTCCCGAGAAGGGGCTGTCCCTCTGCCCCTGGAGGGGGGGCCCCCGAGAAGGGGGTGTCCCTCTGTCCCTGGAGGGGGGCCCCCCGAGAAGGGGCTGTCCCTCTGTCCCTGGAGGGGAGGGCCCCGAGAAGGGGCTGCCCCTCTGCCCCTGGAGGGGAGGGCCCCCGAGAAGGGGGTGTCCCTCTGCCCCTGGAGGGGAGGGCCCCCGAGAAGGGGCTGCCCCTCTGTCCCTGGAGGGGAGGGCCCCCGAGAAGGGGCTGCCCCTCTACCCCTGGAGGGGAGGGCCCCCGAGAAGGGGCTGCCCCTCTACCCCTGGAGGGGAGGGCCCTGAGAAGGGGGTGTCCCTCTGCCCCTGGAGGGGAGGGCCCCCCGAGAAGGGGCTGCCCCTCTGTCCCTGGAGGGGAGGGCCCCGAGAAGGGGGTGCCCCTCTGTCCCTGGAGGGGAGGCCCCCGAGAAGGGGGTGTCCCTCTGTCCCTGGAGGGGAGGCCCCCGAGAAGGGGGTGTCCCTCTGTCCCTGGAGGGGAGGGCCCCCGAGAAGGGGCTGCCGCCCTGGAGAGGGGGGGTGCCCAGGGGCCGAGCGTGGGCACCGCCTGTGAGCCGGGCCACGCGGTAGCAGAGGCCGGCTGGGGGCGCCGTGCAGAGCGATGCCAGAGACCGAGGCGGCGCACACGGCGCCAGCGGGGACACGGCCTATGCCCAGCTCTTAGGAGCAACCTGGCCCCCCGGGCCGGGCCGGGGCTGAGCGGGGATCCTGAGGCGCAGCCGGAGCTACAGGCGCCGGGTCCCAGCGGGGCGCCCGGAGAGCTGGGCAGCAGCCTGGAGTCTGGAGCTGACCCCCAGCCAGCGCAGGGGACCCCGATCCGGGAGCTGCAGTGGGAGGAGAGACGGGCCAGGGGGCCGGCCCAGGGTCAGTGGGGCGGCGCCCCGAGGGGGCTCTGGGGGAAGCTGGACTCCGAGCGCTTCCCCCGTTTGGAGGGGATGACGTGGGGGCCTGCGAGAGGCTTGTGGTCTGCCCCGGACGGACCCGGCAGACGCTGCGCAGCCCGACCCCCTGCTGGGCCCAAGGCCAGAGCCACACTGGCCGGGGCGGACGGAGTCGGGGACTAGGGGCTGTTCACACAGGCCGGGCTGCTGAGGGGGGAGCTGCCGCGGTTCCGGGGCCTGCGCAAGTCCCCTGGTGCCAGCGTGCTGGGGAATAGCCCCACAAGTGGGGGAAGGGGGCCGGGGCCACCACCTCCGAGGCCGTGCACAACCTGGGGGGCGGAGCAGCTGCGGGACATTTGCCCCCCAGACCTCAAGGGGCGGTTGGCCGACCGGCAGCCCAGAGACCGCGCAGGGCGGGGACGCTGGCGGACGAGTTTGTGGCCAGCGGATCGGGGACGGGGAGACCCACAGCAGGGCCCTGAAGGGGAGTCACCCGGAGACCCCTCGAAAGTGGGACTCCAGGGAGCCCAGCCCGGGGGGCAGAGTCCAGGCCAGGACAACCCCCCATGGGACTCGAGGGACCTGAGATGCAACTTCTGCGGCCAGAAAGGGCCCACGGTGGCGCCGTGCCAGAGGGGAAGGAGATGGAGCCAGGCAGGGCCCCAGGAGCTGGAAGCGCACCCGGCCGGCCCAGGGGGAGGCAGGTACCTGGGCTGCGCCGGGGGAGGGGACCGGCCGGCTGAGGGCGAAGCGCCAGGCCCCCCGCGGCCGGGTGGGTGGGGGACAAGCCCCGGGGACCAGCCTCACGTCTGCCCCGTGGGTGATACTGGCGCGGCCCGAGGGGGCCCGACCCAGCCAGACCCTGAGGGGCGTGTCCGGCCCCTGCTCCAAGTGCCTGTGGCGAGGATACACTGAAACGGGGGCCGAAGGGGCGCTCAGGGTCAGCGGCCCATGGAGACGAGCTGCAGGACTGGCCGGAGAGCAGGCAGAATGCCCTGGGCCTCGCCGGAGCCAGAGCCAGTCGGGGGCGCAGGACCCCCCAGAGAGGGGAAGGGGAGCAACGGGGGTAGGGCCGGACAGGGGCAGCCCAGGGTGGGGAAACTGAGGCACAACCCTCCGGGGCCATGACCACCAGCCAGACGGGGCTGCGTGAGGATCCCTCCTCGGAGGGGCTGAGCCGGGTCCTGGTGCCTGGGGAGGCCGCAGGGAGAGATTCCTGGGGGAGAAGGGATTCCTGGACCGGGATGGAGCAGTGAATCCTGGGAGAGGAGGCGGCAGCGGGGGGTGCCCAGGGGTCCCGCCGCCGGCTGCTGTTCCTGGCCCATGTCCCCTTTGCGGGCACCAAGGCGAACGGCCCCAGGCCAGGCGGCTGCAGAACGTTTCCTGGCCGGGGTCTGAGGCTTTCACCGGGATTGCAGGCCTGTGACTCCTGCCGGGGGAGCCCAGCACACGTGCAAAGCGGGTCGGAGGCCCGGAGAGGAGCCCTCCCGAAGGGGCGATGGATCCGGGGGGTGCTGGGCAGGGCAGAAATACGTCGGGGGGGGATTTCGCTACCCGCCAGCCCAGGCCGTGGCGCTGCCCCAGCGAGGCGGGCACGGGGGCAGACGCTGCTGCTGGCCATTTTCAGCAGGGGTCCCCCGGGAGTCCTCACGGAGCAGGGGTCCCACGGCCCGTCGCCCCGCTCCGGCGCTTGTGGGGGACGCACGGGGCCCGGCTCACCTGGGCCCAGCGTAGCGCCCCCAGCCCGAGGGTGCTGGAGAGATTTCATGGGCCGCTCAGACGAATGCTGGAAACCGTGGTGGCCCAGCACCCCAGGCCCGGGACACGGACTCCCCCCTGCTGTCTGTGCCCCAGGGGTTCTCCCCGGCTCGTTGCTGTGGGGAGCAGGGTGGGGGGCCCTGGGCCTGAGGAGGGAGGGGGGGGCCTCTCCAGACGAGTCAGTGGCGGACGTGCCGACCTTCCGGGAAGGGCTCGCTGAGCTCACGGCCTGGCTGGGAGAGCCCAGCCCCCCAGAGGAGGCAGAAGGCCTGGTCCGACCGCCCGGCACGGCCCCTCCTACGCCACCGGGGCCCAGGGGCTCCTCATGCCGGGGGGAAGAACAAGCTGCGGGCGTCAGACAGGGAACGGGGGAGCTCTGGAGTGGAGCTGCCCAGCCGGGCACCGTGGCAGCAGGAGGCGGCCGGCCCCACCCCCAGCGGGGCACCGTGGCAGCAGGAGGCGGCCGGCCCCACCCCCAGCGGGGCACCGTGGCAGCAGGAGGCGGCTGGCCCCACCCCCAGCGGGGCACCGTGGCAGCAGGAGGCGGCCGGCCCCACCCCCAGTGGGGGCACCGTGGCAGCAGGAGGCGGCCGGCCCCACCCCCAGCCGGGCACCGTGGCAGCAGGAGGCGGCCGGCCCCACCCCCAGCGGGGGCACCGTGGCAGCAGGAGGTGGCCGGCCCCACCCCCAGTGGGGGCACCGTGGCAGCAGGAGGTGGCCGGCCCCACCCCCAGTGGGGGCACCGTGGCAGCAGGAGGCGGCTGGCCCCACCCCCAGCGGGGCACCGTGGCAGCAGGAGGCGGCCGGCCCCACCCCCAGCGGGGCACCGTGGCAGCAGGAGGCGGCTGGCCCCACCCCCAGTGGGGGCACCGTGGCAGCAGGAGGCGGCCGGCCCCACCCCCAGCCGGGCACCGTGGCAGCAGGAGGCGGCCGGCCCCACCCCCAGCGGGGGCACCGTGGCAGCAGGAGGTGGCCGGCCCCACCCCCAGTGGGGGCACCGTGGCAGCAGGAGGCGGCTGGCCCCACCCCCAGCGGGGCACCGTGGCAGCAGGAGGCGGCCGGCCCCACCCCCAGTGGGGGCACCGTGGCAGCAGGAGGCGGCTGGCCCCACCCCCAGCGGGGCACCGTGGCAGCAGGAGGCGGCTGGCCCCACCCCCAGTGGGGGCACCGTGGCAGCAGGAGGCAGCCGGCCCCACCCCCAGCGGGGCACCGTGGCAGCAGGAGGCGGCCGGCCCCACCCCCAGTGGGGGCACCGTGGCAGCAGGAGGCGGCCGGCCCCACCCCCAGTGGGGGCACCGTGGCAGCAGGAGGCGGCCGGCCCCACCCCCAGTGGGGGCACCGTGGCAGCAGGAGGCGGCCGGCCCCACCCCCAGTGGGGGCACCGTGGCAGCAGGAGGCGGCCGGCCCCACCCCCAGTGGGGGCACCGTGGCAGCAGGAGGCGGCCGGCCCCACCCCCAGTGGGGGCACCGTGGCAGCAGGAGGCGGCCGGCCCCACCCCCAGTGGGGGCACCGTGGCAGCAGGAGGCGGCCGGCCCCACCCCCAGTGGGGGCACCGTGGCAGCAGGAGGCGGCCGGCCCCACCCCCAGCGGGGCACCGTGGCAGCAGGAGGCGGCCGGCCCCACCCCCAGTGGGGGCACCGTGGCAGCAGGAGGCGGCCGGCCCCACCCCCAGTGGGGGCACCGTGGCAGCAGGAGGCGGCCGGCCCCACCCCCAGTGGGGGCACCGTGGCAGCAGGAGGCGGCCGGCCCCACCCCCAGTGGGGGCACCGTGGCAGCAGGAGGCGGCCGGCCCCACCCCCAGTGGGGGCACCGTGGCAGCAGGAGGCGGCCGGCCCCACCGCCAGGGGGGCACCGTGGCAGCAGGAGGCAGCTGGCCCCCCCCGGTGCTGCCCCCAAGAGGGACGGAACTATCCGGTTCTGCGTGGACTGTCGGGAGCTCAGTGCTCCCCCGTGTCCCCTGCCGACCCCAGGGCCGGCTGGGAACCGGGTGTCTGGGCTCTCTTGGCTGGGCGTCTGGGGGGCTGGAAGCCAGGCGGGGCTGGGAGCCGGGCGTCTGGGGGGCTGGGAGCCGGGCGTCTGGGCTCTCTTGCCTGAGCGGGGCGGGGGGCTGGGAGCCAGGCGTCTGGGCTCTCTTGGTCGGGCGTCTGGGGGGCTGGGAGCCGGGCGTCTGGGAGGCTGGGAGCCCGGCGTCTGGGCTCTCTTGGCCGGGCGGGCGGGGGGCTGGGAGCCGGGCGTCTGGGCTCTCTTGGCTGGGCGTCTGGGGGGCTGGAAGCCAGGCGGGGCTGGGAGCCGGGCGTCTGGGGGGCTGGGAGCCGGGCGTCTGGGCTCTCTTGCCTGAGCGGGGCGGGGGGCTGGGAGCCGGGCGTCTGGGCTCTCTTGGTCGGGCGTCTGGGGGGCTGGGAGCTGGGCATCTGGGGGGCTGGGAGCCAGGCATCTGGGCTCTCTTGGCCGGGCGGGGGGGGGGCTGGGAGCCAGGCGGGGCTGGGAGCCGGGCGTCTGGGAGGCTGGGAGCCAGGCATCTGGGCTCTCTTGGCCGGGCGGGGCGGGGGGCTGGGAGCCAGGCGGGGCTGGGAGCCGGGCGTCTGGGAGGCTGGGAGCCCGGCGTCTGGGCTCTCTTGGCCGGGCGGGGCGGGGGGCTGGGAGCCAGGCGGGGCTGGGAGCCAGGCGTCTGGGGGGCTGGGAGCCCGGCGTCTGGGCTCTCTTGGCCGGGCGGGGCGGGGGGCTGGGAGCCAGGCGGGGCTGGGAGCTGGGCGTCTGGGAGGCTGGGAGCCCGGCGTCTGGGCTCTCTTGGCCGGGCGGGGCGGGGGGCTGGGAGCCAGGCGGGGCTGGGAGCCGGGCGTCTGGGAGGCTGGGAGCCCGGCGTCTGGGCTCTCTTGGTCGGGCGTCTGGGGGGCTGGGAGCCGGGCATCTGGGGGGCTGGGAGCCAGGCGGGGCTGGGAGCTGGGCGTCTGGGAGGCTGGGAGCCGGGCGTCTGGGCTCTCTTGGCCGGGCGGGGCGGGGGGCTGGGAGCCAGGCGGGGCTGGGAGCTGGGCGTCTGGGAGGCTGGGAGCCGGGCGTCTGGGCTCTCTTGGCCGGGCGGGGCGGGGGGCTGGGAGCCAGGCGGGGCTGGGAGCCGGGCGTCTGGGAGGCTGGGAGCCGGGCGTCTGGGCTCTCTTGGCCGGGCAGGGCGGGGGGCTGGGAGCCGGGCGCCTGGGCTCTCTTGGCCGGGCGGGGCGGGGGGCTGGGAGCTGGGCGTCTGGGAGGCTGGGAGCCGGGCGTCTGGGCTCTCTTGGCCGGGCGGGGCGGGGGGCTGGGAGCCGGGCATCTGGGAGGCTGGGAGCCGGGCGTCTGGGCTCTCTTGGCCGGGCGGGGCGGGGGGCTGGGAGCCGGGCGTCTGGGGGGCTGGGAGCCGGGCGTCTGGGCTCTCTTGGCCGGGCGGGGCGGGGGGCTGGGAGCCGGGCGTCTGGGGGGCTGGGAGCCGGGCGTCTGGGAGGCTGGGAGCCGGGCGTCTGGGCTCTCTTGGCCGGGCGGGGCGGGGGGCTGGGAGCCAGGCGGGGCTGGGAGCTGGGCGTCTGGGAGGCTGGGAGCCGGGCGTCTGGGCTCTCTTGGCCGGGCGGGGCGGGGGGCTGGGAGCCGGGCGTCTGGGAGGCTGGGAGCCGGGCGTCTGGGCTCTCTTGGCTGGGCGGGGCGGGGGGCTGGGAGCCGGGCGCCTGGGGGGCTGGGAGCCGGGCGTCTGGGCTCTCTTGGCCGGGCGGGGCGGGGGGCTGGGAGCCGGGCGTCTGGGAGGCTGGGAGCCGGGCGTCTGGGCTCTCTAGGCCGGGCGGGGCGGGGGGCTGGGAGCCGGGCGTCTGGGCTCTCTTGGCCGGGCGGGGCGGGGGGCTGGGAGCCGGGCGTCTGGGAGGCTGGGAGCCGGGCGTCTGGGCTCTCTAGGCCGGGCGGGGCGGGGGGCTGGGAGCCGGGCGTCTGGGCTCTCTTGGCCGGGCGGGGCGGGGGGCTGGGAGCCGGGCGCCTGGGGGGCTGGGAGCCGGGCGTCTGGGCTCTCTTGGCCGGGCGGGGCGGGGGGCTGGGAGCCGGGCGTCTGGGCTCTCTTGGCCGGGCGGGGCGGGGGGCTGGGAGCCGGGCGCCTGGGGGGCTGGGAGCCGGGCGTCTGGGCTCTCTTGGCCGGGCGGGGCGGGGGGCTGGGAGCCGGGCGTCTGGGAGGCTGGGAGCCGGGCGTCTGGGCTCTCTTGGCCGGGCGGGGCAGGGGGCTGGGAGCCGGGCGCCTGGGGGGCTGGGAGCCGGGCGTCTGGGAGGCTGGGAGCCGGGCGTCTGGGCTCTCTTGGCCGGGCGGGGCGGGGGGCTGGGAGCCGGGCGTCTGGGGGGCTGGGAGCCGGGCGTCTGGGAGGCTGGGAGCCGGGCGTCTGGGCTCTCTTGGCCGGGCGGGGCGGGGGGCTGGGAGCCGGGCGCCTGGGGGGCTGGGAGCCGGGCGTCTGGGAGGCTGGGAGCCGGGCGTCTGGGCTCTCTTGGCCGGGCGGGGCGGGGGGCTGGGAGCCGGGCGCCTGGGGGGCTGGGAGCCGGGCGTCTGGGCTCTCTTGGCCGGGCGGGGCGGGGGGCTGGGAGCCGGGCGTCTGGGAGGCTGGGAGCCCGGCGTCTGGGCTCTCTTGGCCGGGCGGGGCGGGGGGCTGGGAGCCGGGCGGGGCTGGGAGCCGGGCGTCTGGGCTCTCTTGGCCGGGCGGGGCGGGGGGCTGGGAGCCGGGCGTCTGGGGGGCTGGGAGCCGGGCGTCTGGGAGGCTGGGAGCCGGGCGTCTGGGCTCTCTTGGCCGGGCGGGGCGGGGGGCTGGGAGCCGGGCGCCTGGGGGGCTGGGAGCCGGGCGTCTGGGCTCTCTTGGCCGGGCGGGGCGGGGGGCTGGGAGCTGGGCGTCTGGGAGGCTGGGAGCCCGGCGTCTGGGCTCTCTTGGCCGGGCGGGGCGGGGGGCTGGGAGCCGGGCGGGGCTGGGAGCCGGGCGTCTGGGCTCTCTTGGCCGGGCGGGGCGGGGGGCTGGGAGCCGGGCGTCTGGGAGGCTGGGAGCCGGGCGTCTGGGCTCTCTTGGCCGGGCGGGGCGGGGGGCTGGGAGCCGGGCGTCTGGGAGGCTGGGAGCCGGGCGTCTGGGCTCTCTTGGCCGGGCGGGGCGGGGGGCTGGGAGCCAGGCGGGGCTGGGAGCCGGGCGTCTGGGCTCTCTTGGCCGGGCGGGGCGGGGGGCTGGGAGCCGGGCGCCTGGGCTCTCTTGGCCGGGCGGGGCGGGGGGCTGGGAGCCGGGCGCCTGGGCTCTCTTGGCCGGGCGGGGGGGGGGGGCTGGGAGCCGGGCGCCTGGGGGGCTGGCAAGCACAGGGCAGCCGGGAAGGGGGCCGGGCTCTCACCTGTCCCCACACGAGTTCCCCGAGCCCCACGAAGAGGCACCAGAGCCATTGCTGGGCGCTGAGGGGCGAGCAGCTGAACGGCTTCCCCCCGAACTGCACGATGACGATCTGCGGGAGCAGAGCCGAGGGCTGAGCCGGGGCAGGTACCTGCAGCGCTGGGCGCCAGGGCCCGATCCCGCCCGAGGGGCCCGATCCCGCCCCGGGCCTCCGCCCAGCCCAGGGCACCTGGATGCCGAAGGTGCCCAGCACGATGGTGCAGAAGATGGGGTTCCCGAAGACGCCCTCGAAGACGTTGCGCTCGCCGTGGATCTTGCGGGCGTTGACCTCGTTGAAGAGCTGCATCATGACGAAGGTGTTGAAGATGACGGTGTAGTGCTCGGACGGCGGAGCGTGCAGGGGCGCGTTCCGCCCGCAGTCGATGTCGAAGAAAATCTCCCCTGCCATGGGGACGGGAGTCAGGCGCCGACACACAGACCCCCAGCCCTGCCTCCGCCAGGGGCCCATCGGCCCGGCCTCCTGCCTCCGCCAGGGGCCCATCGGCCCGGCCTCCTGCCTCCGCCAGGGGCCCATCGGCCCGGCCTCCTGCCTCCGCGAGGGGCCCATCGGCCCGGCCTCCTGCCTCCGCCAGGGGCCCATCGGCCCGGCCTCCTGCCTCCGCCAGGGGCCCATCGGCCCGGCCTCCTGCCTCCGCCAGGGGCCCATCGGCCCGGCCTCCTGCCTCCGCCAGGGGCCCATCGGCCCGGCCTCCTGCCTCCGCCAGGGGCCCATCTCCCCAGGCTCTAGCTCCCCGCGCCGCCGCGCCCGGCGGGCCCTACCAGCGAAGAGCAGGGTGAAGATGATGCTGAGCTGGTACACGGCGTGGCCCAGGATGTTCTTCATCATGGTGCGGGAGATGAGGGGCTTGTTGCGCCCGTAGGGCCGGCGCAGCAGCAGCGCCTCGGTGGGCGGCTCGGTGGCCAGCGCCAGGGAGGCGAACGTGTCCATGATGAGATTGACCCAGAGCATCTGCACGGCCTTGAGCGGGGAGTCCTGGGGGACGCAGGGGCGGGGTCAGCACACGAGGGGCGGGGCTAGAGCATGGTGGGGGCGGAGCCAGCTCACAGTGCAGCAGGGTCACGGCAGGAGGGGCGGGGCTCTGGCCCCCCAGCCCACGGGCCCCACCTGGGTGATGCAGGCGCCGGTGAAGGCCACCACCACGGCCACCACGTTGACGGTGAGCTGGAACTGCAGGAACTTGGAGATGCTGTCGTAGACGTTACGGCCCCACATCACCGCCTTGACGATGCTGGAGAAGTTGTCGTCCGTCAGGATGATGTCCGAGGCCTCTTTGGCCACGTCGGTGCCCGCGATGCCCTGGGGGGAGGGGCGGGGGGTCACGGGGGCCGTGGGGGTCCAGTCCCCTCTGCTGACGGCCGGCTGTCTGAGAACGGGGTGGGGGCAGCAAGGCATGCTGGGAAACCCCCTCTCTGGGGCAGGTGGAGTCTTGGGGCCGACCTGGAGCCCCAGGACTGGAGACACAGCCCAGAGGTGAAAGGGGGGCAGGGGGCTTGCAACCCAGGGGAACCCAGGGGGTCTGGTGCGGCAGGCCCAGAGGGGTACGACTGGCTGGGTCCTGGGGGGCAGTAGCCTGGGGGCGCTGGCGGTGGGAACCAGGCCGGAGGCTGCAAGGGCGGGAGGTCCAGTCAAGGGAGCTTGGTGGGGCAGGCTGAGGAGATCCAGGGGGCAGAGGGGCCAGGGGGCGGGGCGACCGGGGGGCCAGGGGCGCAGGGCGACTGGGGGGCCAGGGGGCGGGGCAACCGGGGCCGAGGGGCACAGGGCGACTGGGGGGCCAGAGGGTGGGGCAACCAGGGCAGAGGGGCTCAGGGGGCGGGGCAACCGGGGCAGAGGGGCGACCGGGGGGCCAGGGGGCGGGGGGCCGGGGGCGGGGCGACTGGGGGGCCAGGGCGACCGGGGGAGAGGGGGCGGGGCAGGGAGGGCCAGGGGGCGGGGCAACCGGGGGTGAGGGGCCGGGGGGCAGGGGGCAGGGTGGGGGCCCAGGGGGCGGGGGGAGGGGGCGGGGCGGCCGGGGGTGGGGGGCCAGGGCGAGGGGAGGGGGCGGGGTGGCCGGGGGTGAGGGGGGGGGCGGGGCCGGGGGGCGAGGGGGCGGGAGGGGGCGGGGAGGCCGGGGGCGGGGGCCAGGGCGGGGCGGCCGGGGGGCGGGGGCGGGGGGCCAGGGGGGGGGTGGGGGGCCAGGGGCAGGGGGCAGGGAGAGGGGCGGGGGGGCCAGGGGGCGGGGCGGGGCAGCCGGGGGCTGGGGGGCCAGGGCGGGCGGAGGGGTGGGGCCAGGGGCGGGGCGGCCGGGGGGCGGGGGCGGGGGTGGCAGGGGGCAGGGGCCGGGGGGCGGGGGGGGGTGGGGGAGGGGGGCGGGGGGCGGGGGCAGAGGGGTGGGGGCGGGGGGGAGCGGGGGGGCGGGGGGCCAGGGGGCGGGGGGCCAGGGGCGGGGCGGGGGGTGAGGGGCCGGGGGGCGGGGGGGGCGGGGGGGCGGCCGGGGTGGGGGCCGGGGGCGGGGGGGCCAGGGGTGGGGCGGCCGGGGGGGGGCGGGGGGCGGGGGGCCAGGGGGCGGGGAGGCGGGGGGCGGGGGCCAGGGGGCGGGGCGGCGGGGGGCGAGGGGGCCGGGGGGCCAGGGGGGCCAGGGGGTGAGGGGCCGGGGGGCGGGGCGGGCCGGGGGGCGAGGGGGCCAGGGGGGCGGGGCGGCCGGGGGGCCAGGGGGCGGGGGTGAGGGGCGCAGGGAGACCGGGGGCGGGGGGCCAGGGGGCGGGGCAACCGGGGGCAAGGGGCGCAGGGGGCGGGGCGACTGGGGGGCCAGGGGGGGGCGGGGCGGCCAGGGGTGGGGGCCAGGGGGCGGGGCGGCCGGGGGCGGGGGCAGCTGGGGGTGAGGGCCGGGGGGCGGGGGACCAGGGGGCGAGGGGCCGGGGGGCGGGGGGCCAGGGGTGGGGGCCAGGGGGCGGGGCGGCCGGGGGGCGAGGGGCCGGGGGGCCAGGGGGCCAGGGGGTGAGGGGCCGGGGGGCGGGGAGGCTGGGGGGCGAGGGGCCAGGGGGCGGGGGCGGCCGGGGGCCAGGGGGCGGGGGTGAGGGGCGCAGGGAGACCGGGGGCGGGGGGCCAGGGGGCGGGGCAACCGGGGGCAAGGGGCGCAGGGGGCGGGGCGACTGGGGGGCCAGGGGGCGGGGCGGCCAGGGGTGGGGGCCAGGGGGGCGGGGCAGCCGGGGGGCGGGGGGTGAGGGCCGGGGGGCGGGGGACCAGGGGGCGAGGGGCCGGGGGGCGGGGGGGCCAGGGGTGGGGGCCAGGGGGCGGGGCGGCCGGGGGGCGAGGGGCCGGGGGGCCAGGGGTGGGGGCCGGGGGGCGAGGGGCCGGGGGCGGCCGGGGGGCCAGGGGGCGGGGGGCCAGGGGGCGGGGCGGCCGGGGGTGGGGGCCAGGGGGCGGGGCGGCCGGGGAGCGAGGGGCCGGGGGGCGGGGGGCCAGGGGGCGGGGCGGCTGGGGTGGGGGCCGGGGGCGGGGCGGCCGGGGTGGGGGGCAGGAGGCCTCTCACCATCGCAAAGCCAACGTCGGCCTTCTTGAGCGCCGGCCCGTCGTTGGTTCCGTCCCCCGTCACGGCCACGACCTGCCGCTGCTCCCCGACGGTGCTGTCGATGATGCCTGCCGGAGACGGGAGCTGAGCTGGGGGGTGGGGCCCCCACAACCCTGCCCCGCCCGCCCCACAGCGCTGAGCCCGCCCCTACCTTTCACCAGGGTGTGTTTGTCGGTGGGGGACGAGCGAGCGAGGACCCGCAGCTTGGGCCAGATCTTGTCCAGACGCTCCTGCTCCACCTGCGGGGGCCACAGCGGGACACAGCGGCTTGGGGTGGGGACCCCCACAGGGTCATCCCACAGCAGGGCCCCGCCCCCGCCGGCACTAGACCACCAGTGGAGGCAGGGCCGTTCCCCGGGGCCGGTGGAGGCAGGGTCGTTCCCCGGGGCCGGTGGAGGCAGGGCCGTTCCCCGGGGCCGGTGGAGGCAGGGTCGCTCCCCGGGGCCGGTGGTGGAGGCAGGGTCGTTCCCCGGGGCCGGCGGCGGAGGCAGGGTCGTTCCCCGGGGCCGGCGGCGGAGGTAGGGTCGTTCCCCGGGGCCGGTGGAGGCAGGGTCGCTCCCCGGGGCCGGCGGTGGAGGCAGGGTCGTTCCCCGGGGCTGGCGGTGGAGGCAGGGTCGTTCCCCGGGGCCGGTGGAGGAGGTAGGGTCGTTCCCCGGGGCTGGCGGTGGAGGCAGGGTCGTTCCCCGGGGCCGGTGGAGGAGGTAGGGTCGTTCCCCGGGGCTGGCGGTGGAGGCAGGGTCGTTCCCCGGGGCCGGTGGAGGAGGTAGGGTCGTTCCCCGGGGCCGGCGGTGCAGGCAGGGTCGTTCCCCGGGGCTGGCGGTGGAGGCAGGGTCGTTCCCGGGGCCGGTGGAGGAGGTAGGGTCGTTCCCCGGGGCCGGCGGTGGAGGTAGGGCCGCTCCCCGGGGCCGGGGGTGGAGGTAGGGTCGTTCCCCGGGGCCGGGGGTGGAGGTAGGGTCGTTCCCCGGGGCCGGCGGTGGAGGCAGGGCAGTTCCCCGGGGCCGGCGGTGGAGGCAGGGTCGCTCCCCGGGGCCGGTGGAGGCAGGGTCGTTCCCCGGGGCCGGCGGTGGAGGGAGGTTCGTTCCCCGGGGCCAGGGGTGGAGGCAGGGTCGTTCTCCGGGGCCGGTGGAGGCAGGGTCGTTCTCCGGGGCCGGTGGAGGTAGGGTCGTTCCCCGGGGCCGGTGGAGGCAGGGTCGTTCCCCGGGGCCGGCGGTGGAGGCAGGGTCGTTCCCCGGGGCCGGGGGTGGAGGCAGGGTCGTTCTCCGGGGCCGGGGGTGGAGGCAGGGTCGTTCTCCGGGGCCGGTGGAGGTAGGGTCGTTCCCCGGGGCCGGTGGAGGCAGGGTCGTTCCCCGGGGCCGGCGGTGGAGGCAGGGTCGTTCCCCGGGGCCGGCGGTGGAGGGAGGGTCGTTCCCCGGGGCCGGCGGTGGAGGCAGGGTCGCTCCCCGGGGCCGGCGGTGGAGGTAGGGTCGTTCCCCGGGGCCGGCGGTGGAGGCAGGGTCGTTCCCCGGGGCCGGCGGTGGAGGCAGGGTCGTTCCCCGGGGCCGGCGGTGGAGGCAGGGTCGTTCCCCGGGACCGGCGGTGGAGGTAGGGTCGCTCCCCGGGGCCGGCGGTGGAGGCAGGGTCGTTCCCCGGGGCCGGCGGTGGAGGCAGGGTCGTTCCCCCGGGGCCGGCGGTGGAGGGAAGGTCGTTCCCCGGGGCCGGCGGTGGAGGCAGGGTCGCTCCCCGGGGCCGGCGGCGGAGGTAGGGTCGTTCCCCGGGGCCGGCGGCGGAGGCAGGGTCGTTCCCCGGGGCCGGCGGCGGAGGTAGGGTCGTTCCCCGGGGCCGGTGGAGGCAGGGTCGTTCCCCGGGGCCGGGGATGGAGGCAGGGTCGTTCCCCGGGGCCGGCGGTGGAGGTAGGGTCGTTCTCCAGGGCTGGCGGTGGAGGTAGGGTCGTTCCCCGGGGCCGGCGGTGGAGGTAGGGTCGTTCCCCGGGGCCGGTGGAGGTAGGGTCGTTCCCCGGGGCCGGCGGTGGAGGCAGGGTCGCTCCCCGGGGCCGGCGGTGGAGGCAGGGTCGTTCCCCGGGGCCGGCGGAGGCAGGGTCGTTCCCCGGGGCCGGCGGTGGAGGGAAGGTCGTTCCCCGGGGCCGGCGGTGGAGGCAGGGTCGCTCCCCGGGGCCGGGGGTGGAGGTAGGGTCGTTCCCCGGGACCGGCGGTGGAGGTAGGGTCGCTCCCCGGGCCGGCGGCGGTGGCAGGGTCGTTCCCCGGGGCCGGCGGCGGAGGTAGGGTCGTTCCCCGGGGCCGGTGGAGGCAGGGTCGTTCCCCGGGGCCGGGGATGGAGGCAGGGTCGTTCCCCGGGGCCGGCGGTGGAGGTAGGGTCGTTCTCCAGGGCTGGCGGTGGAGGTAGGGTCGTTCCCCGGGGCCGGCGGTGGAGGTAGGGTCGTTCCCCGGGGCCGGTGGAGGTAGGGTCGTTCCCCGGGGCCGGCGGTGGAGGCAGGGTCGTTCCCCGGGGCCGGCGGTGGAGGCAGGGTCGTTCCCCGGGGCCGGCGGTGGAGGCAGGGTCGTTCCCCGGGGCCGGCGGTGGAGGCAGGGTCGCTCCCCGGGGCCGGGGGTGGAGGCAGGGTCGCTCCCCGGGGCCGGGGGTGGAGGCAGGGTCGTTCCCCGGGGCCGGCGGTGGAGGCAGGGTCGTTCCCCGGGGCCGGCGGTGGAGGCAGGGTCGCTCCCCGGGGCCGGCGGTGGAGGCAGGGTCGTTCCCCGGGGCCGGCGGTGGAGGCAGGGTCGTTCCCCGGGGCCGGCGGTGGAGGCAGGGTCGTTCCCCGGGGCCGGCGGTGGAGGGAGGGTCGCTCCCCGGGGGCGGCGGTGGAGGCAGGGTCGCTCCCCGGGGCCGGCGGTGGAGGCAGGGTCGTTCCCCGGGGCCGGCGGTGGAGGCAGGGTCGTTCCCCGGGGCCGGCGGTGGAGGTAGGGTCGCTCCCCGGGGCCGGCGGTGGAGGCAGGGTCGCTCCCCGGGGCCGGCGGCGGAGGCAGGGTCGTTCCCCGGGGCCGGCGGCGGAGGTAGGGTCGTTCCCCGGGGCCGGCGGCGGAGGTAGGGTCGCTCCCCGGGGCCGGCGGCGGAGGCAGGGTCGTTCCCCGGGGCCGGCGGTGGAGGCAGGGTCGTTCCCCGGGGCCGGCGGTGGAGGCAGGGTCGTTCCCCGGGGCCGGCGGTGGAGGCAGGGTCGTTCCCCGGGGCTGGCGGTGGAGGCAGGGTCGTTCCCCGGGGCCGGCGGTGGAGGCAGGGTCGTTTCCCGGGGCCGGCGGTGGAGGTAGGGTCGTTCCCCGGGGCCGGCGGTGGAGGCAGGGTCGTTCCCCGGGGCCGGCGGTGGAGGCAGGGTCGTTCCCCGGGGCCGGGGGTGGAGGCAGGGTCGTTCTCCAGGGCTGGCGGTGGAGGGAGGGTCGTTCTCCGGGGCCGGCGGTGGAGGCAGGGTCGTTCCCCGGGGCCGGCGGTGGAGGCAGGGTCGTTCCCCGGGGCCGGCGGTGGAGGCAGGGTCGCTCCCCGGGGCCGGCGGTGGAGGCAGGGTCGCTCCCCGGGGCCGGCGGTGGAGGCAGGGTCGTTCCCCGGGGCCGGCGGTGGAGGCAGGGTCGTTCCCCGGGGCCGGCGGCGGAGGTAGGGTCGTTCTCCGGGGCCGGCGGCGGAGGTAGGGTCGTTCTCCGGGGCCGGCGGTGGAGGCAGGGTCGCTCCCCGGGGCCGGCGGTGGAGGCAGGGTCGTTCCCCGGGGCCGGCGGCGGAGGTAGGGTCGTTCCCCGGGGCCGGCGGCGGAGGTAGGGTCGCTCCCCGGGGCCGGCGGCGGAGGCAGGGTCGTTCCCGGGGCCGGCGGTGGAGGCAGGGTCGTTCCCCGGGGCCGGCGGTGGAGGCAGGGTCGTTTCCCGGGGCCGGCGGTGGAGGCAGGGTCGTTCCCCGGGGCCGGCGGTGGAGGTAGGGTCGCTCCCCGGGGCCGGCGGTGGAGGCAGGGTCGTTCCCGGGGCTGGCGGTGGAGGTAGGGTCGTTCCCCGGGGCCGGCGGTGGAGGTAGGGTCGCTCCCCGGGGCCGGCGGCGGAGGCAGGGTCGTTCCCCGGGGCCGGCGGCGGAGGCAGGGTCGTTCCCCGGGGCCGGCGGTGGAGGCAGGGTCGTTCCCCGGGGCTGGCGGTGGAGGCAGGGTCGTTCCCCGGGGCCGGCGGAGGCAGGGTCGTTCCCCGGGGCTGGCGGTGGAGGTAGGGTCGCTCCCCGGGGCTGGCGGTGGAGGTAGGGTCGCTCCCCGGGGCTGGCGGTGGAGGTAGGGTCGTTCCCCGGGGCCGGCGGCGGAGGCAGGGTCGTTCCCCGGGGCTGGCGGCGGAGGCAGGGTCGTTCCCCGGGGCCGGCGGCGGAGGCAGGGTCGTTCCCCGGGGCTGGCGGCGGAGGCAGGGTCGTTCCCCGGGGCTGGCGGCGGAGGCAGGGTCGCTCCCCGGGGCCGGCGGAGGCAGGGTCGTTCCCCGGGGCCGGCGGAGGCAGGGTCGCTCCCCGGGGCCGGCGGAGGCAGGGTCGCTCCCCGGGGCCGGCGGAGGAGGCAGGGTCGTTCCCCGGGGCCGGCGGCGGAGGCAGGGTCGTTCCCCGGGGCCGGCGGAGGAGGCAGGGTCGTTCCCCGGGGCCGGCGGAGGAGGCAGGGTCGTTCCCCGGGGCCGGCGGTGGAGGCAGGGTCGTTCCCGGGGCCGGCGGTGGAGGTAGGGTCGCTCCCCGGGGCCGGCGGTGGAGGTAGGGTCGCTCCCCGGGGCTGGCGGTGGAGGCAGGGTCGCTCCCCGGGGCCGGCGGTGGAGGCAGGGTCGTTCCCCGGGGCCGGCGGTGGAGGCAGGGTCGTTCCCCGGGGCCGGCGGTGGAGGCAGGGTCGCTCCCCGGGGCCGGCGGTGGAGGCAGGGTCGCTCCCCGGGGCCGGCGGTGGAGGCAGGGTCGTTCCCCGGGGCTGGCGGTGGAGGTAGGGTCGTTCCCCGGGGCCGGCGGTGGAGGTAGGGTCGCTCCCCGGGGCCGGCGGCGGAGGCAGGGTCGTTCCCCGGGGCCGGCGGTGGAGGCAGGGTCGTTCCCCGGGGCTGGCGGTGGAGGCAGGGTCGTTCCCCGGGGCCGGGGGTGGAGGCAGGGTCGTTCCCCGGGGCCGGCGGTGGAGGTAGGGTCGCTCCCCGGGGCCGGCGGTGGAGGCAGGGTCGTTTCCCCGGGGCCGGCGGTGGAGGTAGGGTCGTTCCCTGGGGCCGGCGGTGGAGGTAGGGTCGCTCCCCGGGGCCGGCGGCGGAGGCAGGGTCGTTCCCCGGGGCCGGCGGTGGAGGCAGGGTCGTTCCCCGGGGCCGGCGGTGGAGGCAGGGTCGTTCCCCGGGGCTGGCGGTGGAGGCAGGGTCGTTCCCCGGGGCCGGCGGAGGCAGGGTCGTTCCCCGGGGCTGGCGGTGGAGGCAGGGTCGTTCCCCGGGGCTGGCGGTGGAGGTAGGGTCGCTCCCCGGGGCTGGCGGTGGAGGCAGGGTCGTTCCCCGGGGCCGGCGGTGGAGGCAGGGTCGCTCCCGGGGCCGGCGGTGGAGGCAGGGTCGCTCCCCGGGGCCGGCGGTGGAGGCAGGGTCGTTCCCCGGGGCTGGCGGTGGAGGTAGGGTCGTTCCCCGGGGCCGGCGGTGGAGGTAGGGTCGCTCCCCGGGGCCGGCGGCGGAGGCAGGGTCGTTCCCCGGGGCCGGCGGTGGAGGCAGGGTCGTTCCCCGGGGCTGGCGGTGGAGGCAGGGTCGTTCCCCGGGGCCGGGGGTGGAGGCAGGGTCGTTCCCCGGGGCCGGCGGTGGAGGTAGGGTCGCTCCCCGGGGCCGGCGGTGGAGGCAGGGTCGTTCCCCGGGGCCGGCGGTGGAGGTAGGGTCGTTCCCTGGGGCCGGCGGTGGAGGTAGGGTCGCTCCCCGGGGCCGGCGGCGGAGGCAGGGTCGTTCCCCGGGGCCGGCGGTGGAGGCAGGGTCGTTCCCCGGGGCCGGCGGTGGAGGCAGGGTCGTTCCCCGGGGCTGGCGGTGGAGGCAGGGTCGTTCCCCGGGGCCGGCGGAGGCAGGGTCGTTCCCCGGGGCTGGCGGTGGAGGCAGGGTCGTTCCCCGGGGCTGGCGGTGGAGGTAGGGTCGCTCCCCGGGGCTGGCGGTGGAGGTAGGGTCGCTCCCCGGGGCTGGCGGTGGAGGTAGGGTCGTTCCCCGGGGCCGGCGGCGGAGGCAGGGTCGTTCCCCGGGGCTGGCGGCGGAGGCAGGGTCGTTCCCCGGGGCCGGCGGAGGCAGGGTCGCTCCCCGGGGCCGGCGGAGGAGGCAGGGTCGCTCCCCGGGGCCGGCGGAGGCAGGGTCGCTCCCCAGGGCCGGCGGAGGCAGGGGCGCTCCCCGGGGCCGGCGGCAGGGTACCTACCTCGCCCTTCTCGTTGCGGATGCGCCGGTTGAACTCCTTCCCCTCCAGGCACAGGAAGTCCTCGCCGGGCTGCAGGATGCCGCACTTGGTGGCGATGGCGCGGGCCGTGTTGATATTGTCGCCTGTCACCATGCGGACGGTGATCCCGGCCCGCTGGCATTTGCGGATCGCCTCTGGCACCTGCGGGGGGGCAGGGATGGGACCCAGGAGTCCTGACGCCCTCGCGCCCCCCCGCGCCGGGAGAGGCCGGCCTGCCGTACCTCGGGCCGGACAGGGTCCTCGATGCCGACCACGGCGATGCAGGTCAGGTCCCTCACCACGGCGGCCTCGTCGTCCCAGTCGGGCTCCGGGCCGGCTGCGAAGTCCCGGAAGGCCAGGCAGATGGTGCGCAGCCCCTCGCACGCCATGGGCTCGATCACCTTGCGCACCATCTCGTCCCGGTCCCGCGGGCGGAAGCTGCGCGGCTCCCCGCTGCTGCCCAGGATGTCGGAGCAACTGGAACGGGAGAGGCCTGCTGTGACGCAGTGGGGGGACCGGGCTGCTCTCTATGGGGCTGTGGTACCCCAGTGGCTGCCGCCGGTACCACGCCCAGCAGGACAGGGACTCGGGGGGCTGGGGACTCGGGGGGCTGGGGACTCGGGGGGGCCAGGCCGGGGGTTGAGGGTTCTGGGTGGGCCGGGTTGGGACCGTGGACTCGGGAGGGTGGCCAGAGCTCTGAGCGGGCTGGGGGCCGGGGACTCGGGGGGCCGGGGACTCGGGGGGCCGGGCCGGGGTCCGGGGACTCGGGGGGCTGGGCCGGGGGCTAGGGTCTCAGGGGGCTGGGCCGGGGGCCGGCGATTCGGGGGGCTGGGCCGGGGACTCGGGGGGCCGGGGACTTGGGGGACTCGGGGGCCGGGGACTCGGGGGACTCGGGGGGCCGGGCTGGGCACTCGGGGGGCCGGGGTCTTGGGGGGCCAGGCCGGGGTCTCGGGGGGACGGGACGGGGTCTCGGGGGGCCGGGGACTCTGGGGGCCAGGCCGGGGACTCTGGGGGCCGGGGACTCTGGGAGCCGGGCTGGGGTCTCGGGGGGCCGGGCCGGGGACTCTGGGGGCCGGGGACTCTGGGGGCCGGTCCGGGGTCTCGGGGGGCCGGGCCGGGGACTCGGGGGGCCGGGCCGGGGTCCCGAGGGGCTGTCCCAGCGGGACTCACTGTCTGAGCAGGATCTCGGAGGCGCCCTTGCTGAAGAGGCGGAAGCCGCCCTGGGGCAGGCGGGTGACGGTGCTCATGGACTTGCGCACCGAGTTGAAGGTGTAGACCTTGTGCAGCTGGTCCTCGGGCAGCCGGTCCCGCACGGCCTGGTAGTCGCGCTGCAGGGCCCGCACGAAGCCCAGCAGGGCACACTCCGTCTTGTTACCCACCTGCCGTGGGAAGCCCCCTTCCTTCTCCGGAGGCTGCAGGAAACCTGCGTCAGCGCAGCCAGCCCCGCCTGGCCCCCCAGCCCCGCCTGGCCCCCCAGCCAGGCCCTGCCCAGGCCGCCTCTACCCCCTTGGGCCTCGCCCCAGGCCCCCTCTGCCCCCCACCCAGACCCCACCAACGTCTGTATGTGGCGTTATGAACATGGCCTCTGTGTGTGCTACCCATGTAACGGCAGGACGTCTGTATGTGGCGTTATGAACATGGCCTCCGTGTGTGCTACCCATGTAACGGCAGGACGTCTGTATGTGGCGTTATGAACATGGCCTCCGTGTGTGCTACCCATGTAACGGCAGGACGTCTGTATGTAGCGTTATGAACATGGCCTCCGTGTGTGCTACCCATGTAAAGGCAGGACGTCTGTATGTAGCGTTATGAACATGGACTCTGTGTGTGCTACCCATGTAACGGCAGGACGTCTGTATGTAGCGTTATGAACATGGACTCTGTGTGTGCTACCCATGTAAAGGCAGGACGTCTGTATGTAGCGTTATGAACATGGCCTCTGTGTGTGCTACTCATGTAACGGCAGGACGTCTGTATGTGGCGTTATGAACATGGACTCTGTGTGTGCTACTCATGTAACGGCAGGACGTCTGTATGTGGCGTTATGAACATGGACTCTGTGTGTGCTACCCATGTAACGGCAGGACGTCTGTATGTGGCGTTATGAACATGGACTCTGTGTGTGCTACCCATGTAAAGGCAGGACGTCTGTATGTGGCGTTATGAACATGGCCTCTGTGTGTGCTACCCATGTAATGGCAGGACGTCTGTATGTGGCGTTATGAAAATGGCCTCTGTGTGTGCTACTCATGTAACGGCAGGACGTCTGTATGTGGCGTTATGAACATGGCCTCTGTGTGCGCTACCCATGTAACGGCAGGACGTCTGTATGTGGCGTTATGAACATGACCTCTGTGCGTGCTACTCATGTAACGGCAGGACGTCTGTATGTGGTGTTATGAACATGGCCTCTGTGTGGGTGCTACTCATGTAACGGCAGGACGTCTGTATGTGGCGTTATGAACATGGCCTCTGTGTGTGCTACCCATGTAACGGCAGGACGTCTGTATGTGGCGTTATGAACATGGCCTCTGTGTGTGCTACTCATGTAACGGCAGGACGTCTGTATGTGGCGTTATGAACATGGCCTCTGTGTGTGCTACCCATGTAACGGCAGGACGTCCGTATGTGGCGTTATGAACATGGCCTCTGTGTGCGCTACCCATGTAACGGCAGGACGTCCGTATGTGGCGTTATGAACATGGCCTCTGTGTGTGCTACTCATGTAACGGCAGGACGTCCATATGTGGCGTTATGAACATGGCCTCTGTGTGTGCTACTCATGTAACGGCAGGACGTCCGTATGTGGCGTTATGAACATGGGCTCTGTGTGTGCTACCCATGTAACGGCAGGACGTCTGTATGTGGCGTTATGAACATGGCCTCTGTGTGTGCTACCCATGTAACGGCAGGACGTCCGTATGTGGCGTTATGAACATGGCCTCTGTGTGCGCTACCCATGTAACTGCAGGACGTCCGTATGTGGCGTTATGAACATGGCCTCTGTGTGTGCTACCCATGTAACGGCAGGACGTCCGTATGTGGCGTTATGAACATGGCCTCTGTGTGTGCTACTCATGTAACGGCAGGACGTCCGTATGTGGCGTTATGAACATGGCCTCTGTGTGTGCTACCCATGTAACGGCAGGACGTCTGTATGTGGCGTTATGAACATGGCCTCTGTGTGTGCTACCCATGTAACGGCAGGACGTCTGTATGTGGCGTTATGAACATGGCCTCTGTGTGTGCTACCCATGTAACGGCAGGACGTCTGTATGTGGCGTTATGAACATGGGCTCTGTGTGTGCTACCCATGTAACGGCAGGACGTCTGTATGTGGCGTTATGAACATGGCCTCTGTGTGTGCTACTCATGTAACGGCAGGACGTCCGTATGTGGCGTTATGAACATGGCCTCTGTGTGTGCTACTCATGTAACGGCAGGACGTCCGTATGTGGCGTTATGAACATGGCCTCTGTGTGTGCTACCCATGTAACGGCAGGACGTCTGTATGTGGCGTTATGAACATGGCCTCTGTGTGTGCTACCCATGTAACGGCAGGACGTCTGTATGTGGCGTCATGAACATGGGCTCTGTGTGTGCTACCCATGTAACGGCAGGACGTCTGTATGTGGCGTTATGAACATGGCCTCTGTGTGTGCTACCCATGTAATGGCAGGACGTCTGTATGTGGCGTCATGAACATGGCCTCTGTGTGTGCTACCCATGTAACGGCAGGACGTCTGTATGTGGCGTTATGAACATGGCCTCTGTGTGTGCTACTCATGTAACGGCAGGACATTTGTATGTGGCGTTATGAACATGGCCTCTGTGTGTGCTACCCATGTAACGGCAGGACGTCCGTATGTGGCGTTATGAACATGGCCTCTGTGTGTGCTACTCATGTAACGGCAGGACGTCTGTATGTGGCGTTATGAACATGGACCGGAGGAACCTGTTCGGGTAGGCGAGATTGGGGTCTAGAACCCCTCACCCGTGTGCTGGGCCCGGGTCTGACTGGGGCTCGGATAGAGCCGGAGTGTCAGCAGCTGAAGCGCTCGGCGTGACTGGCGTGTGGCCCATTTGGGAAGGGCCTCCAGTCAGGGGCCGGAAGGAGCGCGAGTTTGAGCAATTCGCCCTGGGCGGACGCCCTCAGCGGTGCCAGACCCGGCCCGGCCCGTCACAGGGGTTCAGACACAGGCAGGGGTGGGTGCAGGGGTCTAGGCGCAGGGCGTCACACACAAGCGGGGCGGGGGTCCTGGCGTGGGGGGTCAGATACTGACGGTAATCCGGCGCAGGGGGTCAGTCCCGGCGGGGCGAGGGCCGGCGCGGGGGGTCAGTCCCGGGGGCGGGGCCGGCGCAGGGGTCAGTCCCAGGGGTCCCTCCCGGGGGGGGGGGATCAGTCCCGGGGGTCCCTCCCGGGGGGCGGGGATCAGTCCCGGGGATCCCTCCCGGGGGGCGGGGATCAGTCCCGGGGGTCCCTCCCGGGGGTCCCGCCCGACGGGGGTCCCGCCCCCCGCTCACTAGCAGCTTGGTGGTGTAGGCGCTGTTCAGCGCGATGGCCTGCACCAGCAGGTCCAGGGTGCGGGGCGCCAGGCGGGCGGGCGCGGGCGGCTCGCGGTAGTGGGCGTCGCCCACGTAGGCCTGCACGACCGTCATGCGGTTGGTGGTGAGGGTGCCGGTCTTGTCGGAGCAGATGGCCGTGGCGTTGCCCATCGTCTCGCAGGCGTCCAGGTGCCGCACCAGGTTATTGTCCTTCATCATTTTCTGGGCGCCGGGGAGGGACCCCGTCAGGCTCTGTCGACTGCCCTGGCCGGAGCCTCGGGGTGCTGCGCGCCCTGCCCACTAGGGGGTGCTCTCCCCGCCTTCCGGGCTGCCCACAGGGGCTCGGGGCAGGCCCAGGGCGACCCCCTGCAGCCCCCCCCCAGAGCGCAGGAGCTCTGCCGGCCCGCAGCCAGCGGTCCCAGCTGCTGGAGCACGGAGCCAGGGACCCCGCCTGCTCAGCCTGGCTCAGCGCCGTGGCCCCCGCTTGCTCTGCGCGCTGGGTGGAGCCGTTCCTCCCTTGGCGCCCCCGTGGCATGGAGCCCGCCACGAACGGCTCCGTGGTCGCGGTCTCCGCACCAGCCCCTCCAGTCACGTCTCGCCCGTGCCCAGGCCCAGAGACTGCTCGGAGGTGGGGGCGCAGCAGGGGTCTCTGCCGCCTGCTGCCCCATTGAAACGCGCCCCCCGCCTGCTGCGTGGCCGGCTCCGAGCAGCTCTCTGCTGAGCGTGGCCCCTCCCGTGGGCGCTGCTCCCAGAGGGCGGCTCCGCCCCGGGCCCCCCTCGTCGGGCGAGGGCTCCCCTCCCCCGCGGCCCCTCACCTTGACGGAGTAGGCCAGGGAGATGGTGACAGCCAGCGGCAGCCCCTCGGGCACGGCCACCACCAGCACGGTGACGCCGATGATGAAGAACTTGACGAAGTACTGCACGTAGACGGGGGCGCACTCGGCCCGCCAGGCCCGCCCGTCCAGCACGAAGGTCTGGATGACGAAGTAGAGCACCAGGATGATCACGGTGATGGCCGACATCACCAGGCCTGCGGGGGAGAGGTTAGTGGGGGACGGTCCGGCCAGCCCCGGGCCTGGGCACAGCCGGGAGCTGGCGCCCCTGGAGCGCCCAGGGAGGCGTCGAGACCTGCTTTCCCGATCTGCACGGCCAGCTTGGTGAGCTTCCCCTGCAGCACAGACTTCTCCTTCTTGGGCGCGCTGGCTCTCTTCCGGTCCCGCTCCTCCGGCTCCCCGCCCTCCGCGCTCTTCAGCGGCTGCATCTCCATGGCCGCCGCCCCGGCCTGCTTCTTGGCTGCACGGAGAGGGGAGGCAGCAGGTCAACGACCCACAGCGGGACAGGAGGGCGATCAGCCAGGTCTCGCTCTAGCCACAAGACACCCCCTTCCCGAGCCGGGGGGAGCCCAGCGCCCGGGCGCCAGCCCCGGCTCCGACCACCAGGCCCCGCTGCCCTTCCCGAGCCGGGGGGAGCCCAGCGCCCGGGCGCCAGCGCCGGCTCCGACCACCAGGCCCCGCTGCCCTTCCCGAGCCGGGGGGAGCCCAGCGCCCGGGCGCCAGCCCCGGCTCCGACCACCAGGCCCCGCTGCCCCCCCGAGCCGAGGAGAGCCCAGCGCCCGGGCGCCAGCCCCGGCTCCGACCACCAGGCCCCGCTGCCCCCCCTAGCCGAGGAGAGCCCAGCGCCCGGGCGCCAGCCCCTGCTCCGACCACCAGGCCTCGCTGCCCTCCCCGAGCCGGGGGGAGCCCAGCGCCCGGGCGCCAGCCCCGGCTCCGACCACCAGGCCCCGCTGCCCTTCCCGAGCCGGGGGGAGCCCAGCGCCCGGGCGCCAGCCCCGGCTCCGACCACCAGGCCCCGCTGCCCCCCCGAGCCGAGGAGAGCCCAGCGCCCGGGCGCCAGCCCCTGCTCCGACCACCAGGCCCCGCTGCCCCCCCTAGCCGAGGAGAGCCCAGCGCCCGGGCGCCAGCCCCTGCTCCGACCACCAGGCCCCGCTGCCCTCCCCGAGCCGGGGGGAGCCCAGCGCCCGGGCGCCAGCGCCGGCTCTGACCACCAGGCCTCGCTGCCCTCCCCGAGCCGGGGGGAGCCCAGCGCCCGGGCGCCAGCCCCGGCTCCGACCACCAGGCCCCGCTGCCCCCCCTAGCCGAGGAGAGCCCAGCGCCCGGGCGCCAGCCCCTGCTCCGACCACCAGGCCTCGCTGCCCTCCCCGAGCCGGGGGGAGCCCAGCGCCCGGGCGCCAGCGCCGGCTCCGACCACCAGGCCTCGCTGCCCTCCCCGAGCCGGGGGGAGCCCAGCGCCCGGGCGCCAGCGCCAGCTCCGACCACCAGGCCCCGCTGCCCTTCCCAAGCCGAGGAGAGCCCAGCGCCCGAGCGCCAGCCCCGGCTCCGACCACCAGGCCCCGCTGCCCTCCCCGAGCCGGGGAGAGCCCAGCGCCCGGGCGCCAGCCCCGGCTCCAACCACCAGGCCCCGCTGCCCTCCCCGAGCCGGGGAGAGCCCAGCGCCCGGGCGCCAGCCCCGGCTCCGACAACCAGGCCCTGCTGCCCCCCCGAGCCGGGGAGAGCCCGGACGCCCTGCCCCCCACGCCCGCTCTTCTCTAACCACTAGACTCCAAACACATCACCGTTCAAGTCCTGCCCCTCCCCAGCCGCCTTCCCCCCCGGCCCGTTACCTTTGTTCTGAATATTCTCCATCGCCCCGTCCTGTGGCTTCCCTACAACAGAAGGGACGACAGAGATGGGACCTTTGAGCCCGGACAGACACCGGAGCCGGCAGCCCACCCGTGGGGACCCGGCGTTGGGGGTTCCCCTCTGGCCACAGGGCGGGGTCCCTCCAGCACTGCAGAAAAGTGAGGGGTTGTGCCCTGTGCATCGAGGTCTATAAAATCCTGAGTGGTGTGGAGAGGGCTGATAAAGAAAAGTTATTTATTAGTTCCCATAATAGAAGAACTAGAGGACACCAAATGAAATTAATGGGGAGCAGGTTTAAAACGAATAAAAGGAAGTTCTTCTTCACACAGCGTGTAGTCAACCTGTGGAACTCCTTGCCGGAGGAGGCTGTGAAGGCTAGGACTATAATAGAGTTTGAAGAGAAGCTAGATAATTTCATGGAGGTTAGGTCCATAAAAGGCTATTAGCCAGGGGATAAAATGGTGTCCCTGGCCTCTGTTTGTCAGAGGCTGGAGAGGGATGGCAGGAGACAAATCGCTTGATCATTGTCTTCGGTCCACCCTCTCTGGGGCACCTGGTGCTGGCCACTGTCGGTAGACAGGATACTGGGCTAGATGGACCTTTGGTCTGACCCAGCACGGCCGTTCTTATGTTCTTATGTTCTTATGTTATCCGTGCGTCCGTGCGTCCGTCCATCTCTGCTTGTGACATGCGATATCCGTGGCTCCTGCTCTCTGCAGCTCCAGCCTTGCACCCCTGGTCCCGGCGCCGCGCACTATGGAAGGGGGAGATGCCCGGGGGTCCCCCACGTGGGGAGAGAGACTGACGGGACCCCTAGGACAGGGGCGCGTGGCCACGGGAGCTGAGCGGTGCCCCAGGGACGCCAGGGCCAGCTGGCAGCGCGTCACTTGGCACGGTCGTGGCCCCTGGAGCCCTGAGACAGGGAGGCCACGGCAGCGAGGCGCCGCCCGGCGGCGGCCTAGGCTCCTGAGCTGGCTGGGGCCATGGAGGCGGGGCCATTCTCCTGTGTCCCAGCCCGCGGCGCATCGGCGCCCTGCAGGGAAGTCGCAGGAGACGCCGGCTCGGGAGGTGCCTCCTGGCTCCGGAGAGTCCGTGGTCCATGCCTGTCCACATGGAGAATGGGTCTGTCCCACGTGGCGTGGGACAGGGAATGAGCCACCACGCTGGGGCTGCACCGTTGGAGAACAAACGCCAGGAGCAGGGCACCGCGGGGCCTTTCTGAGCAGAGGACTGTTGGGTGACTCGTGGGGGGTCTGTGGCTGGACGTGGCACCTGGGAGGGATGAGGAGTCGTGCCACGGAGCTGGGGGCCAGGGTCCCGCCGGGGAGGGGGTCTGCCCGGGAGCCAGCACTGAACGCACTGGGCCGGCGTGGGGCGGGGGAGACCCTGGCACCGAGCCCCCAGTGTGTCAGGAGGCGAGCGGGAAGGGGGGAGCATGGCGTGGGGGGGGGCTGTCTGCTCTGTACCCGGTGCCCAGCCCCTTGCTGGTCGCTGTGGGTGACCCCTACTGGCCTCTGCCCAGCGGGGGGCTGCCTAAGTCAGGGAGAACCGGCAGACGAGTGGGGGGGGCAGCCTGGGGCTGGACCCACGAGGGAGACAGACTGAGGCTGCTGGGGCTGAGGCGATGGACCTGAAACCACCCTGCCCCGAACCCTGGGATCACCCCACCTCTGGGAGCCAATGGACCCCCTGCTCTGCCGGCTGGGGGCAGGGCCGGGGGCGCCGAGGGCAAGGCCCCTCACCCTTCTTCTCCTTCTCCTCTTCCTCCCCGCCGGCCCCCAGCAAGGTGAAGATAATCCCGGTCTGGGAGTTCACGCCCACGGCCGTGACGACCATCCTCCCCGAGCCCTCCATGACGTGGGTGCCTGGGGGAGCAGAGAGAGCGTCAGGGGGAGGCTCCGGGGGCCTGGTCACGGGCTCCCTTCCCGGCGCTGCAGGTCCTTGGGGAGCCCCCACCACACCCACCAGCAGCTGGCAGGGCCTGCCAGGCGAGACCAGCCCCGCTGGGCCCTGTCCCCAGCTCTGCTCCCCAGGGCAGCGCCCCCCACCTGAGAGCAGCATGGGGTCTTTCTCCACCGACTTCCGCACGTGGTCCGACTCCCCGGTCAGGGAGCTCTCATCAATCTTCAGGTCGTTCCCCTGGATCAGAACCCCATCAGCAGGGAGCAGGTCACCTGACGGGGGGATTAAGTGGCTCACATGAGACCCGTGTGCCCCTCTACCCTGGTATCAGGCCTCCCTGGATCTCCCTCTCCCCCTCACAGCCCCAGCATCAGGCTCCCACCGCTTATTAGACCTGCATATCCCTAGTGCCTCAGATCACTTCAACATGCCCATCCGCCCCGGCATCAGGGCACCTGGGACGAGACCCACCTGTCCACCTACCACAGCCCAGATCAGTCCCAAGAACCCCTCTGCCCCAGCATTGGGACTGCCCTGGATCACCCTCCCCCTACCATGAGCCCCTCTACCCTGGCATCAGGGCTGCCCCAGATTCTCTGACCCTCTGCGAGCCCCTCTACCCCGGCATCAGTGCTGTCCCGGATTATCTGACCCTCTGCGAGCCCCTCTGTCCTGGCGTCAGGGCTGCCCCGGATTATCTGACCCTCTGCAAGCCCCTCTGCCCTGGCGTCAGGGCTGTCCCAGATTATCTGACCCTCTGCGAGCCCCTCTGCCCCGGTGTCAGAGCTGCCCCAGATTATCTGACCATCTGCGAGCCCCTCTACCCTGGCATCAGAGCTGTCCCGGATTATCTGACCCTCTGCAAGACCCTCTGTCCTGGCATCAGAGCTGTCCCGGATTATCTGACCCTCTGCAAGACCCTCTGTCCTGGCGTCAGGGCTGCCCTGGATTATCTGACCATCTGTGAGCCCGTCTACCCTGGCGTCAGGGCTGCCCCGGATTATCTGACCGTCTGCGAGCCCGTCTACCCTCGCGTCAGGGCTGCCCCGGATTATCTGACCCTCTGTGAGCCCCTCTGCCCTGGCGTCAGGGCTGCCTCAGATTATCTGACCCTCTGCGAGCCCCTCTGCCCTGGCGTCAGGGCTGCCTCAGATTATCTGACCCTCTGCGAGCCCCTCTGCCCTGGCGTCAGGGCTGCCTCAGATTATCTGACCCTCTGCGAGCCCCTCTACCCTGGCGTCAGGGCTGCCCCGGATTATCTGACCCCCTGCGAGCCCCTCTGCCCTGGCGTCAGGGCTGCCCCAGATTATCTGACTCCCTGCGAGCCCCTCTGCCCTGGCGTCGGGGCTGCCCCGGATTATCTGACCCCCTGAGAGCCCCTCTGCCCCGGCGTCAGGGCTGCCCCGGATTATCTGACCCCCTGCGAGCCCCTCTACCCCGGCGTTAGGGCTGCCCCGGATTATCTGACCCCCTGAGAGCCCCTCTGCCCCGGCATCGGGGCTGGTCTCACCATATTTGATCTGTGCGATGTCTCCCACCACCAGCTCGGACACAGGGATCTGGACTTGCTGCCCACTGCGGATGACGGTGAATTTCTGCTCCTGCTCGATGCGGCTCTGCAGGCCTCGGAACTGCTTCTCCTTGCTCCAGTCGTTGAAGGCCGTGACCAGCACCACGCAGACGACGGACAGCAGGATGGCCGCCCCCTCGATCCAGCCGGCCTCCGACTCGCCCTCGTCCTCCGCCCCCGCCACCAGGTTCCCGCAGGCTGGGGGGGCAGGAGAGGGACCCGTCACAGCGGGGGCCCCCCACAGCTACAGATGGTCCCGCTCCCCTCCTGCTGCCAGCGGGCTCGCCCGGCAGGGGGCAGGATGCCGGCTCCAGGTGTCCTCCCCGGGGCGGGCAGACGGGCGAGCGCTGGGACAGACAGATCAGCGGCCAGATGGATGGATGGACGGACGAGTCCAAGGGTGGACAGGTGGGTCAGAGGATGGGTGGGCCAGTCGATGGACAGACAGATGGAGAGAACAGTGGACGGATGGACGGACGGTAGGGCCAGCAGATGGACAAACGGACAAAGAGGCCAGCGGACGGACGGACGGAGGGAGGGAGGGACAGGGAGGGACGGAGGGAGGGAGGGGCAGGGACGGACGGACGGAGGGAGGGGCCAGCAGACGGACGGACGGACGGAGGGAGGGGCCAGCAGACGGACGGACGGACGGAGGGAGGGGCCAGCAGACGGACGGACGGAGGGAGGGAGGGGCCAGCAGACGGACGGACGGACGGAGGGAGGGAGGGGCCAGCAGACGGATGGAGGGAGGGAGGGAGGGGCAGGGAGGGGCCAGCAGACGGACGGACAGAGGGAGGGAGGGGCCAGCAGACTGACGGACGGAGGGAGGGAGGGGCCAGCAGACGGACGGACGGAGGGAGGGAGGGAGGGGCCAGCAGACGGACGGAGGGAGGGAGGGAGGGAGGGGCCAGCAGACGGACGGACGGAGGGAGGGAGGGAGGGGCCAGCAGACGGACGGACGGAGGGAGGGAGGGAGGGAGGGGCCAGCAGACGGAGGGACGGACGGAGGGAGGGAGGGGCCAGCAGACGGATGGACGGAGGGAGGGACGGACGGAGGGACGGACGGACGGAGGGAGGGACGGACGGAGGGATGGACGGAGGGAGGGAAGGAGGGAGGGGCCAGCAGACGGACGGATGGACGGAGGGAGGGAAGGAGGGAGGGGCCAGCAGACGGACGGAGGGACGGAGGGAGGGAGGGAGGGGCCAGCAGACGGACGGAGGGATGGAGGGAGGGAGGGAGGGGCCAGCAGACGGACGGACGGAGGGAGGGAGGGGCCAGCAGACGGACGGAGGGACGGAGGGAGGGAGGGTACAGCAGACGGACGGACGGAGGGAGGGACGGAGGGAGGGACGGACGGAGGGAGGGAAGGAGGGAGGGGCCAGCAGACGGACGGAGGGACGGAGGGAGGGAGGGAGGGGCCAGCAGACGGACGGAGGGACGGAGGGAGGGAGGGAGGGGCCAGCAGACGGACGGACGGAGGGAGGGAGGGGCCAGCAGACGGACGGACGGAGGGAGGGAGGGGCCAGCAGACGGACGGACGGAGGGAGGGAAGGAGGGAGGGGCCAGCAGACGGACGGACGGAGGGAGGGAGGGGCCAGCAGACGGACGGACGGAGGGAGGGAGGGAGGGGCCAGCAGACGGACGGACGGACGGAGGGAGGGAGGGGCCAGCAGACGGACGGATGGACGGAGGGAGGGAGGGAGGGGCCAGCAGACGGACGGACGGACGGAGGGAGGGAGGGGCCAGCAGACGGACGGATGGACGGAGGGAGGGAGGGAGGGGCCAGCAGACGGACGGGGAGAGGGAGGGAGGGAGGGAGGGGCCAGCAGACGGACGGACGGAGGGAGGGAGGGGCCAGCAGACGGACGGACGGATGGACGGAGGGAGGGGCCAGCAGACGGAGGGACGGACGGAGGGAGGGAGGGGCCAGCAGACGGAGGGAGGGAGGGAGGGAGGGGCCAGCAGACGGACGGACGCAGGGAGGGAGGGAGGGGCCAGCAGACGGACGGACGCAGGGAGGGAGGGAGGGAGGGGCCAGCAGACGGACGGACGGAGGGAGGGAGGGAGGGAGGGGCCAGCAGACGGACGGACGGATGGACGGAGGGAGGGGCCAGCAGACGGAGGGACGGACGGAGGGAGGGAGGGGCCAGCAGACGGAGGGAGGGAGGGAGGGAGGGGCCAGCAGACGGACGGACGGAGGGAGGGAGGGAGGGGCCAGCAGACGGACGGACGCAGGGAGGGAGGGAGGGAGGGGCCAGCAGACGGACGGACGGAGGGAGGGAGGGGCCAGCAGACGGACGGACGGAGGGAGGGAGGGGCCAGCAGACGGACGGAGGGAGGGAGGGAGGGGCCAGCAGACGGACGGACGGACGGAGGGAGGGAGGGGCCAGCAGACGGACGGACGGAGGGAGGGAGGGGCCAGCAGAGGGACGGACGGACGGAGGGAGGGGCCAGCAGACGGACGGAGGGAGGGAGGGAGGGAGGGGCCAGCAGACGGACGGACGGACGGACGGAGGGAGGGGCCAGCAGACGGACGGACGGACGGAGGGAGGGAGGGGCCAGCAGATGGACGGAGGGACGGAGGGAGGGAGGGAGGGGCCAGCAGACGGACGGAGGGACGGAGGGAGGGAGGGAGGGGCCAGCAGACGGACGGAGGGACGGAGGGAGGGAGGGAGGGGCCAGCAGACGGACGGACGGACGGAGGGAGGGAGGGGCCAGCAGACGGACGGACGGAGGGAGGGAGGGAGGGAGGGGCCAGCAGACGGACGGACGGACGGACGGAGGGAGGGAGGGGCCAGCAGACGGACGCAGGGACGGAGGGAGGGAGGGAGGGGCCAGCAGACGGACGGACGCAGGGAGGGAGGGAGGGAGGGGCCAGCAGACGGACGGACGGACGGAGGGAGGGAGGGGCCAGCAGACGGACGGATGGACGGAGGGAGGGAGGGAGGGGCCAGCAGACGGACGGACGGACGGAGGGAGGGAGGGGCCAGCAGACGGACGGATGGACGGAGGGAGGGAGGGAGGGGCCAGCAGACGGACGGGGGGAGGGAGGGAGGGAGGGAGGGGCCAGCAGACGGACGGACGGACGGACGGAGGGAGGGAGGGGCCAGCAGACGGACGGGGAGAGGGAGGGAGGGAGGGAGGGGCCAGCAGACGGACGGACGGAGGGAGGGAGGGGCCAGCAGACGGACGGACGGATGGACGGAGGGAGGGGCCAGCAGACGGAGGGACGGACGGAGGGAGGGAGGGGCCAGCAGACGGAGGGAGGGAGGGAGGGAGGGGCCAGCAGACGGACGGACGCAGGGAGGGAGGGAGGGGCCAGCAGACGGACGGACGGATGGACGGAGGGAGGGGCCAGCAGACGGAGGGACGGACGGAGGGAGGGAGGGGCCAGCAGACGGAGGGAGGGAGGGAGGGAGGGGCCAGCAGACGGACGGACGCAGGGAGGGAGGGAGGGGCCAGCAGACGGACGGACGCAGGGAGGGAGGGAGGGAGGGGCCAGCAGACGGACGGACGGAGGGAGGGAGGGAGGGAGGGGCCAGCAGACGGACGGACGGATGGACGGAGGGAGGGGCCAGCAGACGGAGGGACGGACGGAGGGAGGGAGGGGCCAGCAGACGGAGGGAGGGAGGGAGGGAGGGGCCAGCAGACGGACGGACGGAGGGAGGGAGGGAGGGGCCAGCAGACGGACGGACGCAGGGAGGGAGGGAGGGAGGGGCCAGCAGACGGACGGACGGAGGGAGGGAGGGGCCAGCAGACGGACGGAGGGAGGGAGGGAGGGGCCAGCAGACGGACGGACGGACGGAGGGAGGGAGGGGCCAGCAGACGGACGGACGGAGGGAGGGAGGGGCCAGCAGAGGGACGGACGGACGGAGGGAGGGGCCAGCAGACGGACGGAGGGAGGGAGGGAGGGAGGGGCCAGCAGACGGACGGACGGACGGACGGAGGGAGGGGCCAGCAGACGGACGGACGGACGGAGGGAGGGAGGGGCCAGCAGATGGACGGAGGGACGGAGGGAGGGAGGGAGGGGCCAGCAGACGGACGGAGGGACGGAGGGAGGGAGGGAGGGGCCAGCAGACGGACGGAGGGACGGAGGGAGGGAGGGAGGGGCCAGCAGACGGACGGACGGACGGAGGGAGGGAGGGGCCAGCAGACGGACGGACGGAGGGAGGGAGGGAGGGAGGGGCCAGCAGACGGACGGACGGACGGAGGGAGGGAGGGGCCAGCAGACGGACGCAGGGACGGAGGGAGGGAGGGAGGGGCCAGCAGACGGACGGACGCAGGGAGGGAGGGAGGGAGGGGCCAGCAGACGGACGGGGGGAGGGACGGAGGGAGGGAGGGGCCAGCAGACGGAGGGACGGAGGGAGGGAGGGAGGGGCCAGCAGACGGACGGAGGGACGGAGGGAGGGAGGGAGGGGCCAGCAGACGGACGGACGGACGGAGGGAGGGAGGGGCCAGCAGACGGACGGACGCAGGGAGGGAGGGAGGGGCCAGCAGACGGACGGGGGGAGGGAGGGAGGGAGGGAGGGGCCAGCAGACGGACGGACGCAGGGAGGGAGGGAGGGGCCAGCAGACGGACGGGGGGAGGGACGGAGGGAGGGAGGGGCCAGCAGACGGACGGGGGGAGGGAGGGAGGGAGGGAGGGGCCAGCAGACGGACGGACGGACGCAGGGAGGGAGGGAGGGGCCAGCAGACGGACGGACGGACGGAGGGAGGGAGGGGCCAGCAGACGGACGGAGGGAGGGAGGGAGGGGCCAGCAGACGGACGGACGGAGGGAGGGGCCAGCAGACGGACGGAGGGAGGGAGGGAGGGGCCAGCAGACGGACGGACGGACGGAGGGAGGGAGGGGCCAGCAGACGGACGGACGGACGGAGGGAGGGAGGGGCCAGCAGACGGACGGACGGACGGAGGGAGGGAGGGGCCAGCAGACGGACGGACGCAGGGAGGGGCGCCCCCAGCCGGCCGGCGCTGACCTGCGCTCTGCTCGCCGGGGGGGGCGTAGAACGACAGCCCCAGGGACACGACGGCCGCGAGCTCCAGGATGAGGAGGGTCACGTCCTGCAGGGCCTCCCACACCAGCTGCAGGAAGGTCTTGGGCCGCTTGGGCGGGATGAGATTCTGCCCGTAGATCTGCCGCCGCTTCTCCAGGTCGCCAGGGTGCTCGGCCAGGCCTGGGCGGGACAGGGGACGGTGACGGCACAGCCCGGGCGCCGGGTTCCCCCGGCTCGGGGAGGGGAGCGGGGCCTAGTGGTTGGAGCAGGGGCTGGGAGCCCAGGAGCCGGGTTCCCCCGGTTCAGGGAGGGGAGCGGGGGCTAGTGGTTGGAGCAGGGGCTGGGAGCCCAGGAGCCGGGTTCCCCCGGCTTGGGGAGGGGAGCGGGGGCTAGTGGTTGGAGCAGGGGCTGGGAGCCCAGGAGCCGGGTTCCCCCGGCTCGGGGAGGGGAGCGGGGGCTAGTGGTTGGAGCAGGGGCTGGGAGCCCAGGAGCCGGGTTCCCCGGCTCGGGGAGGGGAGCGGGGGCTAGTGGTTGGAGCAGGGGCTGGGAGCCCAGGAGCCGGGTTCCCCCGGTTCAGGGAGGGGAGCGGGGGCTAGTGGTTGGAGCAGGGGCTGGGAGCCCAGGAGCCGGGTTCCCCCGGCTCGGGGAGGGGAGCGGGGGCTAGTGGTTGGAGCAGGGGCTGGGAGCCCAGGAGCCGGGTTCCCCCGGCTCGGGGAGGGGAGCAGGGGCTAGTGGTTGGAGCAGGGGCTGGGAGCCCAGGAGCCGGGTTCCCCCGGCTCGGGGAGGGGAGCGGGGCCTAGTGGTTGGAGCAGGGGCTGGGAGCCCAGGAGCCGGGTTCCCCCGGTTCGGGGAGGGGAGCGGGGCCTAGTGGTTGGAGCAGGGGCTGGGAGCCCAGGAGCCGGGTTCCCCCGGCTCGGGGAGGGGAGCGGGGGCTAGTGGTTGGAGCAGGGGCTGGGAGCCCAGGAGCCGGGTTCCCCCGGCTCGGGGAGGGGAGCGGGGGCTAGTGGTTGGAGCAGGGGCTGGGAGCCCAGGAGCCGGGTTCCCCCGGCTCGGGGAGGGGAGCGGGGGCTAGTGGTTGGAGCAGGGGCTGGGAGCCCAGGAGCCGGGTTCCCCCGGCTCGGGGAGGGGAGCGGGGGCTAGTGGTTGGAGCAGGGGCTGGGAGCCCGGGAGCCGGGTTCCCCCGGCTCGGGGAGGGGAGCGGGGGCTAGTGGTTGGAGCAGGGGCTGGGAGCCCGGGAGCCGGGTTCCCCCGGCTCGGGGAGGGGAGCGGGGCCTAGTGGTTGGAGCAGGGGCTGGGAGCCCAGGAGCCGGGTTCCCCCGGCTCGGGGAGGGGAGCGGGGGCTAGTGGTTGGAGCAGGGGCTGGGAGCCCAGGAGCCGGGTTCCCCCGGCTCGGGGAGGGGAGCGGGGGCTAGTGGTTGGAGCAGGGGCTGGGAGCCCGGGAGCCGGGTTCCCCCGGCTCGGGGAGGGGAGCGGGGCCTAGTGGTTGGAGCAGGGGCTGGGAGCCCGGGAGCCGGGTTCCCCCGGCTCGGGGAGGGGAGCGGGGCCTAGTGGTTGGAGCAGGGGCTGGGAGCCCGGGAGCCGGGTTCCCCCGGCTCGGGGAGGGGAGCGGGGGCTAGTGGTTGGAGCAGGGGCTGGGAGCCCAGGAGCCGGGTTCCCCCGGCTCGGGGAGGGGAGCGGGGGCTAGTGGTTGGAGCAGGGGCTAGGTGTCTGGCGTGATGTGGCAGGGACCGTATTCACTCTGTTTTCTTTGTTGTGCTTTATATGATTCTGCTGTTCCAGACTCTGCCTCAGTTTCCCCGGGCCCTGCCGCGCTCGCTGCGTGGGGGGGGCCAGGCACGACTCGTGGGGGATGCAGGTTCAGTCTCAGTTCGGGGGCCCAGAGAGCAGGACAACGTGGGGGCGGGAGGCCTGGGGGCTGCCTGGGGCTGGGGCAGGAGTTCGTTTTGGGGCAGCTGGAGGAGGAGCCTCGGGGTGGGGGGGAGGGATTCCCCCCGCAGCCGGAAGGGCTGTTGGCTCCCAGAGCAGGGGCCAGGGGCCAGGGCGGAGCCTTAGTCCCCTGGGGGGGCTCCCAGGCCCCCGAACCCCCGTCTGGATTTGGTCTGCTCCCTACGCGCTGCCCCCAAGAGCAGCCCCCAGGAACCAGGCCCCAGGCAGCCCCACCCCTAGCCCAGGTGTCAGGGGACTGGGCCGCCCCTCACTGGGTCCCTCAGCCCCCCGAGTCTCTGTCGACCAGCATAGGGCAGTGGGGGTCACAGCAACCAGCGACTGCCCCCCCCACGACGTCACAGCTCGCGCCCCAGTTTGGGAAGGGGAGCGGGGCCTAGTGGTCAGAGCAGGGCCTGGGCGAATGGCTTCCCACAAGAGGCCCCAGGGCTGGGCCAGCTGAGCGGAGAATTTGCCACCGTCCCTGGGCCGCTGCTTCCCCCCCCCCCCCCCCCCCGCACTTCGACGTGTTAATATTTCACCAGCTGGCAGGTGAGAGCTGGGAAGCGGGGCCAGGGCTGCCCGGGGCCTTGGATGGCCCAGGGGGTCGGATCCGGCGCCGGCCGCCGGGCACCAGGCAGGGAAACGCACGAGTGGTGCTGGGCACCGCGGGCCCCCTGCAGGGCAGGGCACCGGCATCACGGCCCGAGCCAGCCCCCGGCGGCCCCTGGCCCCCGGCAGCCCCCACCCCAGCCCCAGGCAGCCCCCAGCCCCCGGCAGCCCCCACACCCAGCCCCAGGCAGCCCCCAGCCCCCGGCAGCCCCCGGCCCCCGGCAGCCCCCACCCCAGCCCCAGGCAGCCCCCGGCCCCAGGCAGCCCCCAGCCCCCGGCAGCCCCTGGCCCCCGGCAGCCCCCACCCCAGCCCCAGGCAGCCCCCAGCCCCCGGCAGCCCCCACACCCAGCCCCAGGCAGCCCCCAGCCCCCGGCAGCCCCCACCCCCAGCCCCAGGCAGCCCCCGGCCCCAGGCAGCCCCCGGCCCCAGGCAGCCCCCAGCCCCCGGCAGCCCCCACCCCCAGCCCCAGGCAGCCCCCAGCCCCTGGCAGCCCCCAGCCCCAGGCAGCCCCCAGCCCCCGGCAGCCCCCACCCCCAGCCCCAGGCAGCCCCCGGCCCCAGGCAGCCCCCACCCCAGCCCCAGGCAGCCCCCAGCCCCCGGCAGCCCCCACCCCAGCCCCAGGCAGCCCCCAGCCCCCGGCAGCCCCCACCCCCAGCCCCAGGCAGCCCCCAGCCCCAGGCAGCCCCCAGCCCCCGGCAGCCCCCACCCCCAGCCCCAGGCAGCCCCCGGCCCCAGGCAGCCCCCACCCCCAGCCCCAGGCAGCCCCCGGCCCCAGGCAGCCCCCAGCCCCAGGCAGCCCCCGGCCCCCGGCAGCCCCCACCCCCAGCCCCAGGCAGCCCCCGGCCCCAGGCAGCCCCCAGCCCCAGGCAGCCCCCAGCCCCCGGCAGCCCCCACCCCCAGCCCCAGGCAGCCCCCGGCCCCAGGCAGCCCCCAGCCCCAGGCAGCCCCCAGCCCCCGGCAGCCCCCACCCCCAGCCCCAGGCAGCCCCCGGCCCCAGGCAGCCCCCGGCCCCCGGCAGCCCCCGGCCCCAGGCAGCCCCCGGCCCCAGGCAGCCCCCAGCCCCCGGCAGCCCCCACCCCAGCCCCAGGCAGCCCCCGGCCCCAGGCAGCCCCCACCCCCAGCCCCAGGCAGCCCCCGGCCCCAGGCAGCCCCCACCCCCAGCCCCAGGCAGCCCCCGGCCCCAGGCAGCCCCCACCCCCAGCCCCAGGCAGCCCCCAGCCCCAGCCCCCAGCAGCCCCCAGCCCCCGGCAGCCCCCAGCCCCAGGCAGCCCCCAGCCCCCGGCAGCCCCCACCCCCAGCCCCAGGCAGCCCCCAGCCCCCGGCAGCCCCCAGCCCCAGCCCCAGGCAGCCCCCGGCCCCAGGCAGCCCCCGGCCCCCGGCAGCCCCCAGCCCCAGCCCCCGGCAGCCCCCAGCCCCCGGCAGCCCCCAGCCCCCGGCAGCCCCCACCCCCAGCCCCAGGCAGCCCCCGGCCCCAGGCAGCCCCCACCCCCAGCCCCAGGCAGCCCCTGGCCCCCGGCAGCCCCAGGCAGCCCCCAGCCCCCGGCAGCCCCCAGCTGCCCCCAGCCCCCGGCAGCCCCCAGCCCCAGGCAGCCCCCGGCAGCCCCCAGCCCCCGGCAGCCCCCACCCCCAGCCCCAGGCAGCCCCCAGCCCCCGGCAGCCCCCACCCCCAGCCCCAGGCAGCCCCTGGCCCCCGGCAGCCCCCAGCCCCCGGCAGCCCCCACCCCCAGCCCCAGGCAGCCCCCAGCCCCAAGCAGCCCCCGGCCCCCGGCAGCCCCCACCCCCAGCCCCCGGCAACCCCCACCCCCAGCCCCAGGCAGCCCCCAGCCCCAGCCCCCGGCAGCCCCCAGCCCCAGGCAGCCCCCAGCCCGCGGCAACCCCCACCCCCAGCCCCCGGCAGCCCCCAGCCCCAGCCCCAGGCAGCCCCCAGCCCCCGGCAGCCCCCACCCCCGGCCCCCGGCAGCCCCCAGCCCCTGGTACCCCCGGCAACCCCCACCCCCAGCCCCCGGCAGCCCCCACCCCCAGCCCCAGGCAGCCTCCAGCCCCAGGCAGCCCCCAGCCCCAGCCCCAGGCAGCACCCAGCAACCCCCACCCCCAGCCCCAGGCAGCCCCCAGTCCCCGGCAGCCCCCACCCCCAGCTCCCGGCCCCCGACAGCCCCCAGTCCCCGGCAACCCCCACCCCCAGCCCCTGGCAGCCCCCAGCCCCCGGTAGCCCCCACCCCCAGCAGCCTCCGGCAGCCCCCAGCCCCCAATATTCAGACCAGCCCCCAGCAGCCCCCGGCCCCCAGAACCCCTGGCCTCCACCAACCCCCAGCCCCCAGCCCCCAGTGCTCCCGGCAGCCCTGGCCCCTGAGCCGGGGAGGGAGCCCCCTGGGTCTCTTGGGGAATGTCCCGGTGCAGGGGCAGTCCGGGCGGGGAGCCATGGGCAGGGGCTGTGCTCTGGGGCCGTGCTGTGGGGTGCTGTGGGGCTGTGCTGTGGGGGCTGTGCTGTGGGGCTGTGCTGTGGGGGCTGTGATCTGGGGCCGTGCTGTGGGGCTGTGCTGTGGGGCTGTGCTGTGGGGCTGTGCTGTGGGGGCTGTGCTCTGGGGCTGTGCTGTGGGGCTGTGCTGTGGGGTGCTCTGGGGCTGTGCTGTGGGGCCGTGCTGTGGGGTGCTCTGGGGCTGTGCTGTGGGGCCGTGCTGTGGGGTGCTCTGGGGCTGTGCTGTGGGGCTGTGCTGTGGGGTGCTCTGGGGCTCTGCTCTGGAGCCATGCTGTGGGGCTGTGCTGTGGGGCTGTGCTGTGGGGTGCTCTGGGGCTGTGCTGTGGGGCTGTGCTGTGGGGTGCTGTGGGGCTGTGCTGTGGGGTGCTCTGGGGCTGTGCTGTGGGGCTGTGCTGTGGGGCCGTGCTGTGGGGCTGTGCTGTGGGGTGCTCTGGGGCTGTGCTGTGGGGCTGTGCTGTGGGGTGCTCTGGGGCTGTGCTGTGGGGCCGTGCTGTGGGGCTGTGCTGTGGGGTGCTGTGGGGCTGTGCTGTGGGGCTGTGCTGTGGGGCTGTGCTGTGGGGCTGTGCTGTGGGGTGCTCTGGGGCTGTGCTGTGGGGCTGTGCTGTGGGGTGCTCTGGGGCTCTGCTCTGGAGCCATGCTGTGGGGCTGTGCTGTGGGGCTGTGCTGTGGGGTGCTCTGGGGCTGTGCTGTGGGGCTGTGCTGTGGGGTGCTGTGGGGCTGTGCTGCTGTGCTGTGGGGTGCTCTGGGGCTGTGCTGTGGGGCCGTGCTGTGGGGTGCTCTGGGGCTGTGCTGTGGGGCTGTGCTGTGGGGTGCTGTGGGGCTGTGCTGTGGGGCTGTGCTGTGGGGCCGTGCTGTGGGGCTGTGCTGTGGGGTGCTCTGGGGCTGTGCTGTGGGGCTGTGCTGTGGGGTGCTGTGGGGCCGTGCTGTGGGGCTGTGCTGTGGGGTGCTCTGGGGCTGTGCTGTGGGGCTGTGCTGTGGGGTGCTCTGGGGCTGTGCTGTGGGGCTGTGCTGTGGGGTGCTGTGGGGCTCTGCTCTGGAGCCATGCTGTGGGGCTGTGCTGTGGGGCTGTGCTGTGGGGTGCTCTGGGGCTGTGCTGTGGGGCTGTGCTGTGGGGTGCTGTGGGGCTGTGCTGTGGGGTGCTCTGGGGCTCTGCTCTGGAGCCATGCTGTGGGGCTGTGCTGTGGGGCTGTGCTGTGGGGCTGTGCTGGGACACAGGCGAGGGCCCTGGGCTCTGTCCGGGACGGTCCGGGGGTCCCTGCCCCGCCAGCAGAGGCTCCGGCCGCAGCCTCAAGGGCAAGTGAAGGGGAAGCCGGCGCAGCCCCCCGGCAGAGCCTTGAAGGAGCCTCCTTAGTGGGGTGAGAGCCCAGCCCCCCCCCCACCCCCCTCCCAGGGCAGGGGGGGAAGCCAGGACACTGGATGGAGGGGCTGGACCACAAGGCACCTCCTGGGGAGAGGACAAGGCCTGGCCACCTGGCTCCCGGAGGGCAGTGGGGGCCAGTGGTTAGAGCGGGGGGGCTGGGGCCTGGGCTCCCCCCTGGCTCGGGGAGGGCAGTGGGGGCCAGTGGTTAGAGCGGGGGGGCTGGGGCCTGGGCTCTTCCCTGGCTCGGGGAGGGCAGTGGGGGCCAGTGGTTAGAGCGGGGGGGCTGGGGCCTGGGCTCTCCCCTGGCTTGGGGAGGGCAGTGGGGGCCAGTGGTTAGAGCGGGGGGGCTGGGGCCTGGGCTCCTCCCTGGCTCGGGGAGGGCAGTGGGGGCCAGTGGTTAGAGCCGGGGCTGGGGCCTGGGCTCTCCCCTGGCTTGGGGAGGGCAGTGGGGGCCAGTGGTTAGAGCGGGGGGCTGGGGCCTGGGCTCCCCCCTGGCTCGGGGAGGGCAGTGGGGGCCAGTGGTTAGAGCGGGGGGGCTGGGGCCTGGGCTCCCCCCTGGCTCAGGGAGGGCAGTGGGGGCCAGTGGTTAGAGCGGGGGGCTGGGGCCTGGGCTCCCCCCTGGCTCAGGGAGGGCAGTGGGGGCCAGTGGTTAGAGCGGGGGGCTGGGGCCTGGGCTCCCCCCTGGCTCGGGGAGGGCAGTGGGGGCCAGTGGTTAGAGCGGGGGGCTGGGGCCTGGGCTCCCCCCTGGCTCGGGGAGGGCAGTGGGGGCCAGTGGTTAGAGCGGGGGGCTGGGGCCTGGGCTCCCCCCTGGCTCGGGGAGGGCAGTGGGGGCCAGTGGTTAGAGCGGGGGGGCTGGGGCCTGGGCTCCCCCCTGGCTCGGGGAGGGCAGTGGGGGCCAGTGGTTAGAGCGGGGGGCTGGGGCCTGGGCTCCCCCCTGGCTCAGGGAGGGCAGTGGGGGCCAGTGGTTAGAGCGGGGGGCTGGGGCCTGGGCTCCCCCCTGGCTCAGGGAGGGCAGTGGGGGCCAGTGGTTAGAGCGGGGGGCTGGGGCCTGGGCTCCCCCCTGGCTCGGGGAGGGCAGTGGGGGCCAGTGGTTAGAGCGGGGGGCTGGGGCCTGGGCTCCCCCCTGGCTCGGGGAGGGCAGTGGGGGCCAGTGGTTAGAGCGGGGGGCTGGGGCCTGGGCTCCCCCCTGGCTCGGGGAGGGCAGTGGGGGCCAGTGGTTAGAGCGGGGGGCTGGGGCCTGGGCTCCCCCCTGGCTCAGGGAGGGCAGTGGGGGCCAGTGGTTAGAGCGGGGGCTGGGGCCTGGGCTCCCCCCTGGCTCAGGGAGGGCAGTGGGGGCCAGTGGTTAGAGCGGGGGCTGGGGCCTGGGCTCCCCCCTGGCTCGGGGAGGGCAGTGGGGGCCAGTGGTTAGAGCGGGGGGCTGGGGCCTGGGCTCCCCCCTGGCTCAGGGAGGGCAGTGGGGGCCAGTGGTTAGAGCGGGGGGCTGGGGCCTGGGCTCCCCCCTGGCTCAGGGAGGGCAGTGGGGGCCAGTGGTTAGAGCGGGGGGGGCTGGGGCCTGGGCTCCTCCCTGGCTCGGGGAGGGCAGTGGGGGCCAGTGGTTAGAGCGGGGGCTGGGGCCTGGGCTCCCCCCTGGCTCGGGGAGGGCAGTGGGGGCCAGTGGTTAGAGCGGGGGGCTGGGGCCTGGGCTCCCCCCTGGCTCGGGGAGGGCAGTGGGGGCCAGTGGTTAGAGCGGGGGGCTGGGGCCTGGGCTCCCCCCTGGCTCAGGGAGGGCAGTGGGGGCCAGTGGTTAGAGCGGGGGCTGGGGCCTGGGCTCCCCCCTGGCTCGGGGAGGGCAGTGGGGGCCAGTGGTTAGAGCCGGGGCTGGGGCCTGGGCTCCCCCCTGGCTCAGGGAGGGCAGTGGGGGCCAGTGGTTAGAGCGGGGGCTGGGGCCTGGGCTCCCCCCTGGCTCGGGGAGGGCAGTGGGGGCCAGTGGTTAGAGCCGGGGCTGGGGCCGGTACCTTGGGTCGGGGAGGTCTTGAGGCGGCGGCAGAGCCCGCTGACGTCGGAGTAGCTGTCCCGGATCTTCTGCAGGGCCTCGGCCCCCCGCAGCTCCATGAGGGCCCGCAGCTCGGGCAGGGTGCAGCCCAGGCCGCCCGCATGGCTGGGCCCCGGCCGCTGGCCCGTGGGGTAGAAGTCCACGGCGCTGTTCACCAGCTCACCCATGGCAGCGGGGGGGGGACCTGCAGGGGAGCGAGGGCAGGGGAGAGTCCTGGGGCACCCCAACAGCGGGATGGGGGAGGGGGCTTGGCACTCAGACCAGGGCTTGGGGGCGCAGGGGCTCCGCAGGGTGTCTGGGATGGTGCTCGGGGGGGGCTCCCCCCAGCCGACACCCCGCACCCCTCACTCACCTGCTCAGCACCTGCCCTGGGCCGGGGTCTCCATCCTCCAGAGCCGGGTCCCCCCTAGCAGCCGCGGCCGGCGGGCACCGCGTGGGCAAGGGGCCAATCCATGGACCGGGCTGGGCTGCTCGGTGTTGGGGGGACCCTGGTCACAGCTGGGCACAGCCGGGAACCCCGCCACTCCGGGGGCACCTAAGGGGGCCAGGCAGAACGGGAGTCACTGCCAGACCACGGGCCGCGTCGCACCCGCCATCTGCCAGCTCCCAGGACCCCCACCTAGAGACCCCCCCGGAACGCCCCGCGCGCCCGACACTCCCTTCCCGTATCCGTCTGCGCCCGCCTTCCCCCACCCCCAGCGCCCGACTCCCCCTTCCCTGCCCCCTCTGCCCCCCAGCGCCCGACACCCCCTTCCCTGCGGCCCTACGCACTCACTCCCCCGACACTCCCTTCCCGTATCCGTCTGCGCCCGCCTTCCCCCACCCCCAGCACCCGACTCCCCCTTCCCTGCCCCCGCTACGCCCCAGAGCACGACAACCCCCTTCCCTGCCCCCTCTGCCCCCCAGCGCCCGACTCCCCCTTCCCTGCGCCCTCTGCCCCCCAGCGCCCGACACCCCCCTTCCCTGCGGCCCTACGCACTCACTCCCCCGACACTCCCTTCCCGTATCCGTCTGCGCCCGCCTTCCCCCACCCCCAGCGCCCGACTCCCCCTTCCCTGCCCCCTCTGCCCCCCAGCGCCCGACACCCCCCTTCCCTGCGGCCCTACGCACTCACTCCCCCGACACTCCCTTCCCGTATCCATCTGCGCCCGCCTTCCCCCACCCCCAGCGCCCGACTCCCCCTTCCCTGCCCCCTCTGCCCCCCAGCGCCCGACAACCCCCTTCCCTGCGGCCCTACGCACTCACTCCCCCGACACTCCCTTCCCGTATCCATCTGCGCCCGCCTTCCCCCACCCCCAGCGCCCGACTCCCCCTTCCCTGCCCCCGCTACCCCCCAGCGCCCGACAACCCCCTTCCCTGCCCCCTCTGCCCCCCAGCGCCCGACACCCCCCTTCCCTGCGGCCCTACGCACTCACTCCCCCGACACTCCCTTCCCGTATCCGTCTGCGCCCGCCTTCCCCCACCCCCAGCGCCCGACTCCCCCTTCCCTGCCCCCTCTGCCCCCCAGCGCCCGACACCCCCCTTCCCTGCGGCCCTACGCACTCACTCCCCCGACACTCCCTTCCCGTATCCATCTGCGCCCGCCTTCCCCCACCCCCAGCGCCCGACTCCCCCTTCCCTGCCCCCTCTGCCCCCCAGCGCCCGACAACCCCCTTCCCTGAGGCCCTACGCACTCACTCCCCCGACACTCCCTTCCCGTATCCATCTGCGCCCGCCTTCCCCCACCCCCAGCGCCCGACTCCCCCTTCCCTGCCCCCGCTACCCCCCAGCGCCCGACAACCCCCTTCCCTGCCCCCTCTGCCCCCCAGCGCCCGACACCCCCCTTCCCTGCGGCCCTACGCACTCACTCCCCCGACACTCCCTTCCCGTATCCGTCTGCGCCCGCCTTCCCCCACCCCCAGCGCCCGACTCCCCCTTCCCTGCCCCCTCTGCCCCCCAGCGCCCGACACCCCCCTTCCCTGCGGCCCTACGCACTCACTCCCCCGACACTCCCTTCCCGTATCCATCTGCGCCCGCCTTCCCCCACCCCCAGCGCCCGACTCCCCCTTCCCTGCCCCCTCTGCCCCCCAGCGCCCGACAACCCCCTTCCCTGCGGCCCTACGCACTCACTCCCCCGACACTCCCTTCCCGTATCCATCTGCGCCCGCCTTCCCCCACCCCCAGCGCCCAACTCCCCCTTCCCTGCCCCCGCTACCCCCCAGCGCCCGACAACCCCCTTCCCTGCCCCCTCTGCCCCCCAGCGCCCGACACCCCCCTTCCCTGCGGCCCTACGCACTCACTCCCCCGACACTCCCTTCCCGTATCCATCTGCGCCCGCCTTCCCCCACCCCCAGCGCCCGACTCCCCCTTCCCTGCCCCCTCTGCCCCCCAGCGCCCGACAACCCCCTTCCCTGCGGCCCTACGCACTCACTCCCCCGACACTCCCTTCCCATATCCATCTGAGCCCGCCTTCCCCCACCCCCAGCGCCCGACTCCCCCTTCCCTGCCCCCGCTACCCCCCAGCGCCCGACAACCCCCTTCCCTGCCCCCTCTGCCCCCCAGCGCCCGACACCCCCCTTCCCTGCGGCCCTACGCACTCACTCCCCCGACACTCCCTTCCCGTATCCGTCTGCGCCCGCCTTCCCCCACCCCCAGCGCCCGACTCCCCCTTCCCTGCCCCCTCTGCCCCCCAGCGCCCGACACCCCCCTTCCCTGCGGCCCTACGCACTCACTCCCCCGACACTCCCTTCCCGTATCCATCTGCGCCCGCCTTCCCCCACCCCCAGCGCCCGACTCCCCCTTCCCTGCCCCCTCTGCCCCCCAGCGCCCGACAACCCCCTTCCCTGCGGCCCTACGCACTCACTCCCCCGACACTCCCTTCCCGTATCCATCTGCGCCCGCCTTCCCCCACCCCCAGCGCCCAACTCCCCCTTCCCTCCCCCCGCTACCCCCCAGCGCCCGACAACCCCCTTCCCTGCCCCCTCTGCCCCCCAGCGCCCGACACCCCCCTTCCCTGCGGCCCTACGCACTCACTCCCCCGACACTCCCTTCCCGTATCCATCTGCGCCCGCCTTCCCCCACCCCCAGCGCCCGACTCCCCCTTCCCTGCCCCCTCTGCCGCCCAGCGCCCGACAACCCCCTTCCCTGCGGCCCTACGCACTCACTCCCCCGACACTCCCTTCCCATATCCATCTGAGCCCGCCTTCCCCCACCCCCAGCGCCCGACACACCCCTTCCCTGCCCCCGCTACCCCCCAGCGCCCGACAACCCCCTTCCCTGCCCCCTCTGCCCCCCAGCGCCCGACTCCCCCCTTCCCTGCCCCCTCTGCCCCCCAGCGCCCGACACCCCCCTTCCCTGCGGCCCTACGCACTCACTCCCCCGACACTCCCTTCCCATATCCATCTGCGCCCGCCTTCCCCCACCCCCAGCGCCCGACTCCCCCTTCCCTGCCCCCGCTACGCCCCAGCGCCCGACAACCCCCTTCCCTGCCCCCTCTGCCCCCCAGCGCCCGACTCCCCCCTTCCCTGCCCCCTCTGCCCCCCAGCGCCCGACACCCCCCTTCCCTGCGGCCCTACGCACTCACTCCCCCGACACTCCCTTCCCGTATCCATCTGCGCCCGCCTTCCCCCACCCCCAGCGCCCGACTCCCCCTTCCCTGCCCCCTCTGCCCCCCAGCGCCCGACAACCCCCTTCCCTGCGGCCCTACGCACTCACTCCCCCGACACTCCCTTCCCGTATCCATCTGCGCCCGCCTTCCCCCACCCCCAGCGCCCGACTCCCCCTTCCCTGCCCCCTCTGCCCCCCAGCGCCCGACTCCCCCCTTCCCTGCCCCCTCTGTCCCCCAGCGCCCGACACCCCCCTTCCCTGCGGCCCTACGCACTCACTCCCCTGACACTCCCTTCCCGTATCCGTCTGCGCCCGCCTTCCTCCCCCCCCAGCGCCCGACGCCCCCTTCCCTGCTCTCTCTGCACCCCAGCGCCCGACTCCCCCCTTCCCTGCCCCCTCTGCCCCCCAGCCCCCGACACCCCCCTTCCCTGCAGCCCTACGCACTCACTCCCCCGACACTCCATTCCCGTATCCGTCTGCGCCCCCCTTCGTCCCCCCCCAGCGCCCGACTCCCCCCTTCCCTGCTCTCTCTGCCCCCCAGCGCCCGACACCCCCTTCCCTGCGGCCCTACGCACTCACTCCCCCGACACTCCCTTCCCGTATCCATCTGCGCCCGCCTTCCCCCACCCCCAGCGCCCGACTCCCCCTTCCCTGCCCCCTCTGCCCCCCAGCGCCCGACACCCCCCCTTCCCTGCGGCCCTACGCACTCACTCCCCCGACACTCCCTTTCCGTATCCATCTGCGCCCGCCTTCCCCCACCCCCAGCGCCCGACTCCCCCTTCCCTGCCCCCTCTGCCCCCCAGCGCCCGACACCCCCTTCCCTGCGGCCCTACGCACTCACTCCCCCGACACTCCCTTCCCGTATCCATCTGCGCCCGCCTTCCCCCACCCCCAGCGCCCGACTCCCCCTTCCCTGCCCCCGCTACCCTCCAGCGCTCGACAACCCCTTCCCTGCCCCCTCTGCCCCCCAGCGCCCGACTCCCCCCTTCCCTGCCCCCTCTGCCCCCCAGCGCCCGACAACCCCCTTCCCTGCGGCCCTACGCACTCACTCCCCCGACACTCCCTTCCCGTATCTGTCTGCGCCCGCCTTCGTCCCCCCCAGCGCCCGACTCCCCCCTTCCCTGCCCCCTCTGCCCCACAGCGCCCGACTCCCCCCTTCCCTGCCCCCTCTGCCCCCCAGCGCCCGACACCCCCCTTCCCTGCGGCCCTACGCACTCACTCCCCCGACACTCCCTTCCCGTATCCGTCTGCGCCCGCCTTCGTCCCCCCCCAGCGCCCCGACTCCCCCCTTCCCTGCCCCCTCTGCCCCCCAGCGCCCGACTCCCCCCTTCCCTGCCCCCTCTGCCCCCCAGCGCCTGACACCCCCCTTCCCTGCGTCCCTACGCACTCACTCCCCCGACACTCCCTTCCCGTATCCGTCTGCGCCCGCCTTCGTCCCCCCCCAGCGCTGACTCCCCACTTCCCTGCCCCCTCTGCCCCCCAGCGCCCGACTCCCCCCTTCCCTGCCCCCTCTGCCCCCCAGCGCCCGACACCCCCCTTCCCTGCGGCCCTACGCACTCACTCCCCCAACACTCCCTTCCCGTATCCATCTGCGCCCGCCTTCGTCCCCCCCAGTGCCCGACTCCCTCCTTCCCTGCCCCCTCTGCCCCCCAGCGCCCGACTCCCCGCTTCCCTGCCCCCTCTGCCCCCCAGCGCCCGACACCCCCCTTCCCTGCGGCCCTACGCACTCACTCCCCCGACACTCCCTTCCCGTATCCGTCTGCGCCCGCCTTCGTCCCCCCCCAGCGCCCGACTCCCCCCTTCCCTGCCCCCTCTGCCCCCCAGTGCCCGACTCCCCCTTCCCTGCGGCCCTAGGCACTCACTCCCCCGACACTCCCTTCCCGTATCCGTCTGCGCCCCCTTCGTCCCCCCCCAGTGCCCGACTCCCTCCTTCCCTGCCCCCTCTGCCCCCCAGCGCCCGACTCCCCCCTTCCCTGCCCCCTCTGCCCCCCAGCGCCCGACACCCCCCTTCCCTGCGGCCCTACGCACTCACTCCCCCGACACTCCCTTCCCGTATCCGTCTGCGCCCGCCTTCCTCCCCCCCCCAGTGCCTGACTCCCCCCTTCCCTGCCCCCTCTGCCCCCCAGCGCCCGACACCCCCCTTCCCTGCGGCCCTACGCACTCACTCCCCCGACACTCCCTTCCCGTATCCGTCTGCGCCCGCCTTCCTCCCCCCCCAGCGCCCGACTCCCCCTTCCCTGCCCCCTCTGCCCCCCAGCGCTCGACACCCCCCTTCCCTGCACCCCTACGCACTCACTCCCCCGACACTCCCTTCCCGTATCAGTCTGCGCCCCCCTTCGTCCCCCCCAGCGCCCGACTCCCCCCTTCCCTGCCCCCTCTGCCCCCCAGCGCCCGACTCCCCCCTTCCCTGCCCCCTCTGCACCCCAGCGCCCGACACCCCCTTCCCTGCGGCCCTACGCACTCACTCCCCCGACACTCCCTTACCTTATCCTCTGCGCCCGCCTTCGTCCCCCCCAGCGCCCGACACCCCCCTTCTCTGCCCCCTCTGCCCCCCAGCGCCCGACTCCCCCCTTCCCTGCCCCCTCTGCCCCCCAGTGCCCGACAACCCCCTTCTCTGCTCCCTCTGCCCCCCAGTGCCCGACTCCCCCCTTCCCTGCCCCCTCTGCCCCCCAGCGCCCGATACCCCCCTTCCCTGCGGCCCTACGCACTCACTCCCCTGACACTCCCTTCCCGTATCCGTCTGCGCCCGCCTTCCTCCCCCCACAGCGCCCGACTCCCCCCTTCTCTGCCCCCTCTGCCCCCCAGCGCCCGACTCCCCCTTCCCTGCCCCCTCTGCTCCCCAGCGCCCGACAACCCCCTTTCCTTGCGGCCCTACGCACTCACTCCTCCGACACTCCATTCCCGTGTCCGTCTGCGCCCCCCTTCGTCCCCCCCCAGCGCCCGACTCCCCCCTTCCCTGCTCTCTCTGCCCCCCAGCGCCCGACTCCCCCCTTCCCTGCTCTCTCTGCCCCCCAGCGCCTGACACCCCCCTTCCCTGCGGCCCTACGCACTCACTCCCCTGACACTCCCTTCCCGTATCCGTCTGCGCCCCCCTTCGTCCCCCCAGCGCCCGACTCCCCCTTCCCTGCCCCCTCTGCCCCCCAGCGCCCGACTCCCCCCTTCCCTGCCCCCTCTGCCTCCCAGCACCCGACTCCCCCCTTCCCTGCCCCCTCTGCCCCCCAGCGCCCGACACCCACTTCCCTGCCCCCTCTGCCCCCCAGCGCCCGACTCCCCCCTTCCCTGCCCCCCTCTGCCCCCCCAGCGCCGACACCCACTTCCCCTGCCCCCTCTGCCCCCCAGCGCCCGACTTCCCCTTCCCTGCCCCCTCTGCCCCCCCAGCGCCCAACTCCCCCCTTCCTGCCCCCCTCGCCCCCCCAGTGCCCGACACCCCCCTTCCTTGCGGCCCTACGCACTCACTCCTCCGACACTCCATTCCCGTGTCCGTCTGCGCCCCCCTTCGTCCCCCCCCAGCGCCCGACTCCCCCTTCCCTGCTCTCTCTGCCCCCCAGCGCCCGACTCCCCCCTTCCCTGCTCTCTCTGCCCCCCAGCGCCTGACACCCCCCTTCCCTGCGGCCCTACGCACTCACTCCCCTGACACTCCCTTCCCGTATCCGTCTGCGCCCCCCTTCGTCCCCCCAGCGCCCGACTCCCCCCTTCCCTGCCCCCTCTGCCCCCCAGCGCCCGACTCCCCCTTCCCTGCCCCCTCTGCCTCCCAGCACCCGACTCCCCCCTCCCTGCCCCCTCTGCCCCCCCAGCGCCCGACACCCACTTCCCTGCCCCCTCTGCCCCCCAGCGCCCGACTCCCCCTTCCCTGCCCCCCTCTGCCCCCCCAGCGCCCGACACCCACTTCCCTGCCCCCTCTGCCCCCCAGCGCCCGACTTCCCCTTCCCTGCCCCCTCTGCCCCCCCAGCGCCCAACTCCCCCCTTCCCTGCCCCCCTCTGCCCCCCCAGTGCCCGACACCCCCCTTCCCTGCCCCCGCTGCCCCCCAGCGCCCGACTCCCCCCTTCCCTGCCCCCTCTGCCCCCCCAGCGCCCGACTCCCCCCTTCCCTGCCCCCTCTGCCCCCCCAGCGCCCAACTCCCCCCTTCCCTGCCCCCTCTGCCCCCCAGCGCCCGACTCCCCCCTTCCCTGCCCCCTCTGCCCCCCAGCGCCCGACTCCCCCTTCCCTGCCCCCTCTGCCTCCCAGCGCCCGACTCCCCCCTTCCCTGCCCCCTCTGCCCCCCAGCGCCCGACTCCCCCTTCCCTGCCCCCTCTGCCCCCCAGCGCCCGACTCCCCCCTTCCCTGCCCCCTCTGCTTCCGCAGTGCCCGACACCCCCCTTCCCTGCCCCCTCTGCCCCCCAGCGCCCGACTCCCCCCTTCCCTGCCCCCTCTGCCCCCCAGCGCCCGACTCCCCCCTTCCCTGCCCCCTCTGCCCCCCAGCGCCCGACTCCCCCCTTCCCTGCCCCCTCTGCCCCCCCAGCGCCCGACACCCCCCTTCCCTGCCCCCTCTGCCCCCCAGCGCCCGACTCCCCCCTTCCCTGCCCCCTCTGCCCCCCAGCGCCCGACTCCCCCCTTCCCTGCCCCCTCTGCCCCCCAGCGCCCGACTCCCCCTTCCCTGCCCCCTCTGCCCCCCAGCGCCCGACACCCCCTTCCCTGCCCCCTCTGCCCCCCAGCGCCCGACTCCCCCCTTCCCTGCCCCCTCTGCCCCCCCAGCGCCCGACACCCCCTTCCCTGCCCCCTCTGCCCCCCAGCGCCCGACTCCACCCTTCCCTGCCCCCTCTGCCCCCCAGCGCCCGACACCCCCCTTCCCTGCCCCCTCTGCCCCCCCAGCGCCCGACTCCCCCTTCCCTGCCTCCTCTGCCCCCCAGCACCCGACACCCCCCTTTCCTGTGCCCCGCTGCCCCCCAGCGCCCGACTCCCCCCTTCCCTGCCCCCTCTGCCCCCCCAGCGCCCGACACCCCCCTTTCCTGTGCCCTGCTGCCCCCCCAGCGCCCGACTCCCCCCTTCCCTGCCCCCTCTGCCCCCCCAGCGCCCGACACCCCCTTCCCTGCCCCCTCTGCACCCCAGCGCCCGACACCCCCCTTCCCTGCGGCCCTACGCACTCACTCCCCCGACACTCCCTTACCTTATCCCTCTGCGCCCGCCTTCGTCCCCCCCCAGCGCCCGACACCCCCCTTCTCTGCCCCCTCTGCCCCCCAGCGCCCGACTCCCCCCTTCCCTGCCCCCTCTGCCCCCCAGTGCCCGACAACCCCCTTCTCTGCTCCCTCTGCCCCCCAGTGCCCGACTCCCCCCTTCCCTGCCCCCTCTGCCCCCCAGCGCCCGATACCCCCCTTCCCTGCGGCCCTACGCACTCACTCCCCTGACACTCCCTTCCCGTATCCGTCTGCGCCCGCCTTCCTCCCCCCACAGCGCCCGACTCCCCCCTTCTCTGCCCCCTCTGCCCCCCAGCGCCCGACTCCCCCCTTCCCTGCCCCCTCTGCTCCCCAGCGCCCGACAACCCCCTTTCCTTGCGGCCCTACGCACTCACTCCTCCGACACTCCATTCCCGTGTCCGTCTGCGCCCCCCTTCGTCCCCCCCCAGCGCCCGACTCCCCCCTTCCCTGCTCTCTCTGCCCCCCAGCGCCCGACTCCCCCCTTCCCTGCTCTCTCTGCCCCCCAGCGCCTGACACCCCCCTTCCCTGCGGCCCTACGCACTCACTCCCCTGACACTCCCTTCCCGTATCCGTCTGCGCCCCCCTTCGTCCCCCCAGCGCCCGACTCCCCCCTTCCCTGCCCCCTCTGCCCCCCAGCGCCCGACTCCCCGCTTCCCTGCCCCCTCTGCCTCCCAGCACCCGACTCCCCCCTTCCCTGCCCCCTCTGCCCCCCCAGCGCCCGACACCCACTTCCCTGCCCCCTCTGCCCCCCAGCGCCCGACTCCCCCCTTCCCTGCCCCCCTCTGCCCCCCCAGCGCCCGACACCCACTTCCCTGCCCCCTCTGCCCCCCAGCGCCCGACTTCCCCTTCCCTGCCCCCTCTGCCCCCCCAGCGCCCAACTCCCCCCTTCCCTGCCCCCCTCTGCCCCCCCAGTGCCCGACACCCCCCTTCCCTGCCCCCGCTGCCCCCCAGCGCCCGACTCCCCCCTTCCCTGCCCCCTCTGCCCCCCCAGCGCCCGACTCCCCCCTTCCCTGCCCCCTCTGCCTCCCAGCGCCCGACTCCCCCCTTCCCTGCCCCCTCTGCCCCCCAGCGCCCGACTCCCCCCTTCCCTGCCCCCTCTGCCTCCCAGCGCCCGACTCCCCCTTCCCTGCCCCCTCTGCCCCCCCAGCGCCCGACTCCCCCTTCCCTGCCCCCTCTGCCCCCCCAGCGCCCGACTCCCCCCTTCCCTGCCCCCTCTGCTTCCGCAGTGCCCGACACCCCCCTTCCCTGCCCCCTCTGCCCCCCAGCGCCCGACTCCCCCTTCTCTGCCCCCTCTGCCCCCCAGCGCCCGACTCCCCCCTTCCCTGCCCCCTCTGCTCCCCAGCGCCCGACAACCCCCTTTCCTTGCGGCCCTACGCACTCACTCCTCCGACACTCCATTCCCGTGTCCGTCTGCGCCCCCCTTCGTCCCCCCCCAGCGCCCGACTCCCCCCTTCCCTGCTCTCTCTGCCCCCCAGCGCCCGACTCCCCCCTTCCCTGCTCTCTCTGCCCCCCAGCGCCTGACACCCCCCTTCCCTGCGGCCCTACGCACTCACTCCCCTGACACTCCCTTCCCGTATCCGTCTGCGCCCCCCTTCGTCCCCCCCAGCGCCCGACTCCCCCCTTCCCTGCCCCCTCTGCCCCCCAGCGCCCGACTCCCCCCTTCCCTGCCCCCTCTGCCTCCCAGCACCCGACTCCCCCCTTCCCTGCCCCCTCTGCCCCCCCAGCGCCCGACACCCACTTCCCTGCCCCCTCTGCCCCCCAGCGCCCGACTCCCCCCTTCCCTGCCCCCTCTGCCCCCCCAGCGCCCGACTCCCCCCTTCCCTGCCCCCTCTGCCTCCCAGCGCCCGACTCCCCCCTTCCCTGCCCCCTCTGCCCCCCAGCGCCCGACTCCCCCCTTCCCTGCCCCCTCTGCCTCCCAGCGCCCGACTCCCCCCTTCCCTGCCCCCTCTGCCCCCCCAGCGCCCGACTCCCCCCTTCCCTGCCCCCTCTGCCCCCCCAGCGCCCGACTCCCCCCTTCCCTGCCCCCTCTGCTTCCGCAGTGCCCGACACCCCCCTTCCCTGCCCCCTCTGCCCCCCAGCGCCCGACTCCCCCCTTCCCTGCCCCCTCTGCCCCCCAGCGCCCGACACCCCCCTTCCCTGCCCCCTCTGCCCCCCAGCGCCCGACTCCCCCCTTCCCTGCCCCCTCTGCCCCCCAGCGCCCGACTCCCCCCTTCCCTGCCCCCTCTGCCCCCCAGCGCCCGACACCCCCCTTCCCTGCCCCCTCTGCCCCCCAGCGCCCGACTCCCCCCTTCCCTGCCCCCTCTGCCCCCCCAGCGCCCGACACCCCCCTTCCCTGCCCCCTCTGCCCCCCAGCGCCCGACTCCCCCCTTCCCTGTGGCCCTACGCACTCACTCTCCCGACACTCCCTTCCCGTATCCGTCTGCGCCCGCCATTGTCCCCCCCCCAGCGCCCGACTCCCCCCTTCCCTGCCCCCTTTGCCCCCCCGGCACCTGACACCCACCCACCCTGCGCCCCACTGCCCCCCCTGCGCCTGAATCGACCACAAAACACTCCACTGACAGTTCACTTGTGCCTCCGGCATCCCCCCACCCATCTTCCCGTCCCTCCGCCCGTCCCTCCGCCCGTCTTCCTGTCCCTCCGCCCGTCCCTCCGCCCTTCTTCCCGTCCCTCCGCCCGTCCCTCCGCCCGTCTGCCCGTCCCTCCGCCCGTCCCTCCGCCCGTCTTCCCGTCCCTCCGCCCGTCTTCCCGTCCCTCCGCCCATCCCTCCGCCCGTCTTCCCGTCCCTCCGCCCGTCCCTCCGCCCGCCCGTCTTCCCGTCCCTCCGCCCGTCCCTCCGCCCGTCTTCCCTTCCCTCCGCCCGTCCCTCCACCTGTCTCCCCGTCCCTCCGCCCGTCCCTCCGCCCGTCTTCCCGTCCCTCCGCCCATCCCTCCGCCCGTCTTCCCGTCCCTCCCCCCATCCCTCCGCCCGTCTGCCCATCCCTCCGCCCGTCTTCCCGTCCCTCCCCCCATCCCTCCGCCCGTCTGCCCGTCCCTCCGCCCGTCTTCCCGTCCCTCCGCCCATCCCTCCGCCCGTCTGCCCGTCCCTCCGCCCGTCCCTCCGCCCGTCCCTCCGCCCGTCTGCCCGTCCCCCCGCTCGTCTTCCCGTCCCTCCCCCCATCCCTCCGCCCGTCTGCCCGTCTTCCCGTCCCCTCGCCGTCTTCCCGTCCCTCCGCCCGTCCCTCCGCCCGTCTTCCCGTCCCTCCGCCCATCCCTCCGCCCGTCTGCCCATCCCTCCGCCCGTCTTCCCGTCCCTCCCCCCATCCCTCCGCCCGTCTTCCCGTCCCCTGCCCGTCTTCCCGTCCCTCCGCCCATCCCTCCGCCCGTCTGCCCATCCCTCCGCCCATCTGCCCGTCCCTCCGTCCATCCCTCCGCCCGTCTGCCCATCCCTCCGCCCATCCCTCCGCCCGTCTGCCCGTCCCTCCACCCATCTGCCCGTCCCTCCGCCCATCCCTCCGCCCGTCTGCCCATCCCTCCGCCCATCCCTCCGCCCGTCTGCCCGTCCCCCCACCCATCTGCCCGTCCCTCCGCCCATCCCTCCGCCCGTCTGCCCGTCTCTCCGCCCGTCTGCCCGTCCCTCCGCCCGTCTGCCCGTCTTCCCGTCCCTCCGCCCGTCTGCCCGTCTTCCCGTCCCTCCGCCCGTCTGCCCGTCTTCCCGTCCCTCCGCCCATCCCTCCACCCGTCTGCCCATCCCCCTGGCCGTCTGCCCGTCCTCCCGCCCGTCTGCCCGTCTTCCCGTCCCTCCGCCCGTCCCTCCTCCCGTCCCTCTGCCCATCTGTCCATCCCTCTGCCCCGTTCCTCCACCCGTTTGTCCATCCCTCCCTCCGTCCCTCCGCCCGTCTGTCCGTCACTCCGCCTGTCCCTCAGTCCATCCGTACATCCCTCCCTCCATCCATCCGTCCCTCCCTCCATTCCTCTCTCCCTCCGTCCAACTGTCCCTCCACTTGTCCCTCCATCCTTCCGTCCGTCCCTCTGTCGATCCGTCCATCCCTCCGCCCATCCTTCCCTCCGCCCGTACCTCCATCCGTCCATCCACCCCCCTATCCCCATCCATGCACCCATCTACCCAAGTACCCCATCCGTCCATCCATCCACCCCCGTACCTCGATCCGTCGACCCACCCATCCACCCTCCGAACCTTTATCCATCCACCCCTTCTATCTTCATGCACCTATCCACCCCCACACCTCCATCCATTAACCCATTCACACCCATACTGGAATCCATCCATCCACCCACTCCCTGTACCTCCACCCATCCACCCATCCAACCCCTGTACCCCCATTCACCCATCCACCCCGAACCTCCATCCATCAACGCCCTTTCCTCCATGCATCCATCCATCTATCCATCCCCCCGTACCTCCATCCATGCACTGATCCAAACCCTACACTACCATCCATCCACCTCCCTGTCCGTCCCCCCGTGCCTTCATCCATCCACCCCCTGTGCCTCCACCCATTGACCCATCTAGCCCCATACTTCTACCCAACACCCATTCATAGCCATACCTCCACCAGTCCACCCATCCACCCCCGTACCTCCACCCATCCATCCACCCCATTCCCTCCGTGCATCCATGCATCCACCCATCCACCCCCGTACCTCCACCCATCCATCCACCTCATTCCCTCCGTGCATCCATGCATCCACCCATCTACCCCCGTACCTCCATCCATCCACTCCCATACCTCCATCCATCCACTCCCGTACCTCCATCCATCCACTCCCATACCTCCATCCATCCACTCCCGTAACTCCATCCATCCACTCATTCACCCCCGTACCTCCATCCTCCCCCGTTCCTCCATCCATTCACCCCATACCTCCATCCATCCACTCCCGTAACTCCATCCATCCACTCCCATACCTCCATCCATCCACTCCCGTACCTCCATCCATCCACTCCCATACCTCCATCCATCCACCCCCGTAACTCCATCCATCCACTCATTCACCCCCGTACCTCCATCCTCCCCCGTTCCTCCATCCATCCACTCCCGTAACTCCATCCATCCACTCCCGTACCTCCATCCATCCACTCCCGTACCTCCATCCATCCACTCCCATACCTCCATCCATCCACTCCCATACCTCCATCCATCCACTCCCGTACCTCCATCCATCCACTCCCATACCTCCATCCATCCACTCCCGTACCTCCATCCATCCACTCCCGTAACTCCATCCATCCACCCCCGTACCTCCATCCATCCACTCCCGTACCTCCATCCATCCACTCATTCACCCCCGTACTTCCATCCTCCCCCGTTCCTCCATCCATTCACCCCATACCTCCATACATCCACCCATCCACCCCCTGTACCTCCATCCATCCACACAACCACCCAGCAGTACCTCCACCCATTACCCGCTGAACCCCCGTACCTCCATCCATCCACTCCCGTACCTCCATCCATCCACCCATTCACCCCATACCTCCATACATCTACCCATCTACCTCCATTCATCCACCCCCTGTACCTCCATCCATCACCCATCCACACTCATACCTGCATCCATCCATCCTTCCAACCCCCGTACCTCCATCCATCCACCCACCCACCCAACCCCACCACCACCGCCCATCCACCCAACGACCTACATCCATCCCTCCATACCCTAATCCATCCACCGATCCACCCATACCTCCATCCATCCCCCGTGCCTTCATCCATCCACCCCCGGTACCTCCACCCATCACCCATTGAACCCCCATACCGCCATCCATCCACCCTCCATTCCTCCAGCCATTCATCCCAGTACCTCCATCCATCCACCCATCTACCCCCATGCCCCCATCCATCACCCATCCACCCCCGTACCTCCACCCATCGACACATCAACACCCATACATACATCCATCACCCATCCACCCCCGTACCTCCATCCATCCACCCATCTACCCCCCGTACCCCCATCCATCACGTACCTCCATCCATCCACCCATCCACCCCCGTACCCCCATCCATCACCCATCCACCCCGTACCTCCATCCATCACCCATCCACCCCCGTACCTCCATCCATCCACCCATCCACCCCCGTACCTCCATCCATCACCCATCCACCCCGTACCTCCATCCATCCACCCATCCACCCCCGTACCTCCATCCATCCACCCATCTACCCCCCGTACCCCCATCCATCACCCATCCACCCCGTACCTCCATCCATCCACCCATCTACCCCCCGTACCCACATCCATCACCCATCCACCCCCTACCTCCATCCATCCACCCATCCACCCCCGTACCCCCATCCATCACCCATCCACCCCGTACCTCCATCCATCCACCCATCCACCCCCGTACCTCCATCCATCCACCCATCTACCCCCTGTACCCGCATCCATCACCCATCCACCCCGTACCTCCATCCATCACCCATCCACCCCCGTACCTCCATCCATCCACCCATCTACCCCCTGTACCCCCATCCATCCACCCATCTACCCCCCGTACCCACATCCATCACCCATCCACCCCCGTACCTGCATCCATCCACCCATCTAACCCCGTACCCACATCCATCACCCATCCACCCCGTACCTCCATCCATCCACCCATCCACCCCCGTACCTCCATCCATCACCCATCCACCCCGTACCTCCATCCACCCCCTGTACCTCTATCCAACCACCCACTCACCCCCCAAACCTCCACCCATCAACCATCCACCCCCTACATCACCATCCATCCACCCATCCACACCCGTACTTCCACAGATCCGCCCCCTGTACCTCCATCCATCCACACAGCCACCCACTGTGCCTCTGTCCATCCACCCATCCACCCCTTGTATCTCCATCCAACCCCAATCCACCCGCTATACCTCCATCCATCCACCCCCATATCTTCACCCATCCACCCCCTGTACCTCCATCCATCCAACCATGCACCCCCCTAGACCTCCATCCATCACCCACCCACCGCTGTACCTCCACCCATCCACCCCATCCACACCCTTTCCTCCGTGCATCCATCCATCCATCAATCCATCCACCACCTGTACCTCCATCCATCCACACAGCCACCCCCTGTACCTCCACCCACACACACCCCTGTACCTCCATCCATCCACACAGCCACCCCCTGTACCTGCACCCACACACACCCCTGTACCTCTATCCATCCAACCATCCACCCTTGTACCTTCACCCATCCACCCCCTGTACCTCCATCCATCCACACAGCCACCCCCTGTACCTCCACCCACACACACCCCTCTACCTCCATCCATCCAACCATCCACCCTTGTACCTTCACCCATCCACCCCCCCATACCTTCACCCATCCACCCCCTGTACCTCCATCCATCCACACAGCCACCCCCTGTACCTCCACCCACACACACCCCTGTACCTCCATCCATCCACACAGCCACCCCCTGTACCTCCACCCACACATACCCCTGTACCTCCATCCATCCAACCATCCACCCTTGTACCTTCACCCATCCACCCCCCATACCTTCACCCATCCACCCTTGTACCTTCACCCATCCACCCCTTTTACTTCCATCCGTCCACCCATCGACCCCTCGTAGCTCCATCCATTCAAATATCCACTCTCCAGCCATCCACCCGTGCACGACCATACTTCCATCCATACACCCATCCATCCATTCTCCCCAGCAACCCCACACACTATCCATCTGTCCAATCATACAGCCCCTGCACTAGTGTACACCTCCAAACATCCATCTGTCCCCCCATCGGCCCACCCGTCACCTCCATCGCTCCCCCGCCTGCGCTCCCATCCGCCCATGGAATCGCCCCTATATCTCCAGCCCTCCATCTGCCCCATATACCCTGATCCCTCCATCCGCCCACCCGTCACCTCCATCGCTCCCCCGCCTGCGCTCCCATCCGCCCATGGAATCGCCCCTATATCTCCAGCCCTCCATCTGCCCCATATACCCTGATCCCTCCATCCGCCCACCCGTCACCTCCATCGCTCCCCCGCCTGCGCTCCCATCCGCCCATGGAATCGCCCCTATATCTCCAGCCCTCCATCTGCCCCATATACCCTGATCCCCCCATCGGCCCACCCGTCACCTCCATCGCTCCCCCGCCTGCGCTCCCATCCGCCCATGGAATCGCCCCTATATCTCCAGCCCTCCATCTGCCCCATATACCCTGATCCCTCCATCCGCCCACCCGTCACCTCCATCGCTCCCCCGCCTGCGCTCCCATCCGCCCATGGAATCGCCCCTATATCTCCAGCCCTCCATCTGCCCCATATACCCTGATCCCTCCATCCGCCCACCCGTCACCTCCATCGCTCCCCCGCCTGCGCTCCCATCCGCCCATGGAATCGCCCCTATATCTCCAGCCCTCCATCTGCCCCATATACCCTGATCCGTCCATCCGCCCACCCGTCACCTCCATCGCTCCCCCGCCTGCGCTCCCACCCACCCATGGAATCGCCCCTATATCTCCAGCCCTCCATCTGCCCATATACCCTGATCCCCCCATCGGCCCACCCGTCACCTCCATCGCTCCCCCGCCTGCGCTCCCATCCGCCCATGGAATCGCCCCTATATCTCCAGCCCTCCATCTGCCCCATATACCCTGATCCCCCCATCGGCCCACCCGTCACCTCCATCGCTCCCCCGCCTGCGCTCCCACCCACCCATGGAATCGCCCCTATATCTCCAGCCCTCCATCTGCCCCATATACCCTGATCCCCCCATCGGCCCACCCGTCACCTCCATCGCTCCCCCGCCTGCGCTCCCACCCACCCATGGAATCGCCCTGTATCTCCATCCACCCACCCTCTCCAGCCATTCATGTGCCCCACGTCCCCCAGGCCCCCCTCGCTGCCTTCCTTGCTCTGCGCCTCCTGGGTCTTTCCCGGCAGGACTCCTGCCCTCTGCCCGCTCTCCGCTTGCCCTGGGGTGTCAGCCTGAATCCAGCCCCCCACACTGCAGGGGCTTTTGTGCTGCAGCGAGCGGGACTGCTCCCCCCTTTCTCTGCACCCCCCCGGATCTTTGGCCCCTGACACGCCGAGGGCTGGTTCGCAGTTCTGGGCGCTGCGGGAGGGTGCGTGAAGGACCTCGCCGGGGGGGCCGGCTTGGGAGCTGGGGATCGCGGGGGGGGGGCCGGCTTGGGGGGCTGGGAATCATGGGGGGGGCCGGCTTGGGGAGCTGGGAATCGCGGGGGGGGGGCCGGCTTGGGGAGCTGGGAATCGCGGGGGGGGGGCCGGCTTGGGGAGCTGGGAATCGCGGGGGGGGGGCCGGCTTGGGGAGCTGGGAATCGCGGGGGGGGGGCCGGCTTGGGGAGCTGGGAATCGCGGGGGGGGCCGGCTTGGGGAGCTGGGAATCGCGGGGGGGGGGGCCGGCTTGGGGAGCTGGGAATCGCGGGGGGGGGGGGCCGGCTTGGGGAGCTGGGGATCGCGGGGGAGGGGCGGCTTGGGAGCTGGGGATCGCGGGGGGGGCCGGCTTGGGGAGCTGGGGATCGCGGGGGGGGGGCCGGCTTGGGGAGCTGGGAATCGCGGGGGGGGGGCGGCTTGGGAGCTGGGAATCGCGGGGGGGGCCGGCTTGGGGGCTGGGAATCGCGGGGGGGGCGGCTTGGGAGCTGGGAATCGCGGGGGGGGGGCCGGCTTGGGGAGCTGGGAATCGCGGGGGGGGGGGGGGAGGGGGCGGGGGGGGGGCCGGCTTGGGAGCTGGGGATCGCGGGGGGGGGGTTTCGATGCGACCTGCCGATCCGGGCAGCAAGGGATTTGTGCCCCCCCCCCCCCCCCGCGCTCTCCTGCAGCGTCTCCCCCTCCCGGGCGGCTCCGCAGTGACCAGCCCATCCCCCCGCCCCGCATCTCGGCCCGTCCCCGCAGCCCCATCCCGCGGGGGGGGCGCCCGGAGCCCCCCCGCCGACCCCGAGAGGCGGCTCCTCACCAGGCCATGCTGCAGCGCGGGGCGGGGGGGCTGCAGGCTCCGGTGCCCGCCTGGCTTCACACGCTGCATCGATGGGGCGGGCCGGCCCGGGGGGGCGGAGCAGGTGACAGCGGCAGCGGCGAAAGGAGCCGGCGGAGGCTTCCCCCTCGCTCCGCCCCGAGGCCCCCCCCGGACAGCGAGGGCAGGGCCCCCCCCAGGCACCGGCGCGGGGGGGGGGGGCAGGAAGGATGCTGAAGGGGGAAGGGTTGCAAAATAGCGACCCCTAGTGTCTGGCATTGACTCCCGCCTGGGACCCTGGGCACCCCCCCCCCCGCCTGGGACCCTGAGCAGCCCCCCCCGAGTCTGGGACCCTGGGCACCCCCCCCCCCGCCTGGGACCCCGGCACCCCCCCCCAGTCTGGGACCTTGGCCCCCCCCCGCCTGGGACCCTGAGCAGCCCCCCCGCCTGGGACCCTGGGCACCCCCCCCCCGCCTGGGACCCTGAGCAGCCCCCCCCCGAGTCTGGGACCCTGGCCCCCCCCCGCCTGGGACCCTGAGCAGCCCCCCCCGAGTCTGGGACCCTGGGCACCCCCCCCCCCCGCCTGGGACCCTGAGCAGCCCCCCCCGAGTCTGGGACCCTGGCCCCCCCCCCGCCTGGGACCCTGGCACCCCCCCCCAGTCTGGGACCTTGGGCCTGGGACCCTGAGCAGCCCCCCCCGCCTGGGACCCTGGGCACCCCCCCCCCGCCTGGGACCCTGAGCAGCCCCCCCCGAGTCTGGGACCCTGGCCCCCCCCCTGCCTGGGACCCTGAGCAGCCCCCCCCGAGTCTGGGACCCTGCCCCCCCCCGCCTGGGACCCTGAGCAGCCCCCCCCGAGTCTGGGACCCTGGCCCCCCCCCGCCTGGGACCCTGAGCAGCCCCCCCCCCGAGTCTGGGACCCTGGCCCCCCCCCCGCCTGGGACCCTGAGCAGCCCCCCCCGAGTCTGGGACCCTGGCCCCCCCCCCGCCTGGGACCCTGAGCAGCCCCCCCCCGAGTCTGGGACCCTGCCCCCCCCCCCCGCCTGGGACCCTGGGCAGCCCCCCCGAGTTTGAATTTTACAGTTTGAAGTGTGAATTGAGTCTGATTCCAGGTGAGTGCTGGCAGTATTAGCAGTTTCAGTTTCAGCTTCTGTGGCAGTTGGGCCTGAGAGCCGCCACTGTTCCCTTGATTGCCTCTGATTAGCCTCAGGCTCAGCCTTCCCCTGTGTGACTCAGAAGGGGGCAGGCCTGACCTAGGCAAGCAGGCTTTAAAAAGCCAGAGCAGTGCGACCAGGGGAGCGAAGCGGACAGGGGACTGCAGACAGGGGAGTTGAAGACGGAGTTGAGCAGAGGGAGTGACTGATGGTGATGAAGACCCGTAGCGCTTGTGCCAGTACTTCTCCTGTCTCCTCCACCTGTGCCTGTATCCAGACAGAGAACCTGAGCATGGATGCCTCTACCCAGGTCCTGGTGTGGTCTTGCTGTATTTGTGGCTTGCAAGTCCCACTGAGTGATCTCCAGGCTGGGGGAGACAACCGTTGTGAAAGGTGCCTGCTGGTGGAATCTCTCAGGCAGCAGGTGGGAGAGCTACAGGAGGAGGTGGCCAGGCTGAGGAGCATTCGAGGCCATGAGGAATTCCTGGACAGTATTCCTGTGGAGTCCACGGAGGTCACTGTCCTAGGATGTGGGACTGTTGACCAGCCACGTATGGAGGAGGCGGTGGTGCAGGGTGAGAACTGGCAGCTGGTTACTTCCGGCAGCAGGCAGTGTTCCACCCCTGCTCCTAACCCTCCCGCTGTGTTGTTACATAACCGTTACACTTTACTTTCAGCAGGAGACAAGGAGTCACCCCCCACAGTGGAGGAGACCAGGCCTTGCACCACCAAGGTTGAGCAGTCTCCTGCCACCACTGCGAGGAGGAAGCGTAGGGTAGTGGTGGTTGGAGACTCTCTTCTGAGGGGAACGGAGGCACCCATCTGTCGCCCTGACACTTCATCTCGAGAGGTATGCTGTCTGCCAGGGGCCCGTATCCGAGATGTTACGGAGGCATTGTCGAGGATTATCCGGCCCTCTGACTACTACCCCATGCTACTCATCCACGTGGGCACAAATGATACTGCCAGGTGTGACACTGAGCGGATCAAGTGTGACTACAGGGCTTTGGGAGTACGGGTGAAGGAGTTTGGAGCGCAGGTGGTATTCTCTTCTATCCTTCCTGTCAAAGGTAGGGGCCCGGGCAGAGAGAGGTGCATTCTGGAGGTGAATGCCTGGCTGCGACGATGGTGTCGCCAGGAGGGATTCGGCTTCCTTGATCACGGGGTGCTCTTCCAGGAAGGACTGCTTGGCGGAGATGGAGTTCACCTTTCCAGGAGCAGGAAGGCCTTGTTTGGACACAGACTGGCTAACCTTGTGAGGAGGGCTTTAAACTAGGTTCGACGGGGCAGGTGAGCAAAGCCCACAGGTAAGTGCTGAATGTGCGGGACTGGGAGATGGGTTGGAAATGGGGGGGACTACGGCCTATAATGGCAAGGAGAAAGGAGGGTCAGGGCACAACAGGGAGGCAAGATCAAATCAGTATCTTAGATGCCTATATACAAATGCGAGAAGTATGGGTAATAAGCAGGAAGAACTGGAATTGCTAACCAATAAATACAACTATGATATCATTGGTATTACAGAAACCTGGTGGGATGGGACGCACGATTGGAATGTTGGTATGGAAGGGTACGGCTTGCTCAGGAAGGACAGACAGGGAAAAAAGGGAGGAGGGGTTGCCTTGTATATTAAAAATGTACACACTTGGACTGAAGTGGAGATGAACGTAGGAGATAGCTGTGTAGAGAGTCTCTGGGTTAAGCTAAAAGGGGTAAAAAACGAGGGTGATATCATGCTAGGAGTCTACTACAGGCCACCTAGCCAGGTGGAAGAGATGGATGAGGCCTTTTTTAAACAATTAACAAAACTATCCAAAGCCCAAGATTTGGTGGTGATGGGGGACTTCAACTATCCAGACATATGTTGGGAAACTAACACAGCGAGGCACAGGCTATCCAATAAGTTTCTGGACTGCATTGGAGACAACTTTCTGTTTCAGAAGGTTGAAAAAGCTACCAGAGGAGAAGCTGTTCTGGATTTGGTTTTAACAAATAGGGAGGAACTAGTTGAGAACTTGAAAGTGGAAGACAGTATAGGGGACAGTGATCACGAAATAATAGAGTTCATGATCTTAAGGAAAGGTAGAAGGGAGACCAGCACAATTGAGGTAATGGATTTCAGGAAGGCAGATTTTGATAAGCTCAGAGAACTTGTAGGTAAGGTCCCATGGGAAGCAAGACTGAAGGGAAAAACAACTGAGGAGAGTTGGAAGTATTTCAAAGGGACGTTGTTAAGGGCCCAAAAGCAAACAATTCCGCTGTGTAGGAAAGATAGAAAATATGGCAAAAGACCAGCTTGGCTTAACAAGGAGATCTTGCATGATCTCAAAATAAAAAAGGAGTCATATAAAAAATGGAAACTAGGACAAATAACAAAGGATGAATATAGGCAAGCAACACGGGAATGCAGGGGCAAGATTAGAAAGGCAAAGGCACAAAATGAGATCAAACTAGCTACAGGCATAAAGGGAAACAAGAAGACCTTTTATAAATACATTAGAAGCAAGAGGAAGACCAAGGACAGGGTAGGCCCACTGCTTAGTGAGGAGGGAGAAGCAGTAACAGGGAACTTGGAAATGGCGGAGATGCTCAATGACTTCTTTGTTTCGGTCTTCACCGAGAAGTCTGGAGGCGTGCCTAACGTAGTGAATACAAGCAGAGAGAGGGTAAGTTTAGAAGATAGGATACACAAAGAACAAGTTAAAAGTCACTTAGGAAAGTTAGATGTCAGCAAGTCACCAGGTCCTGATGAAATGCATCCCAGGATACTCAAGGAGCTGATAGAGGAGGTATCTGAGCCTTTAGCTATGATCTTTGAAAAATCATGGCAGACAGGGGAGATTCCAGAAGACTGGAAAAGGGCAAATATTGTGCCCATCTATAAAAAGGGAAATAAGAACAACCCAGGAAACTATAGACCGGTCAGTTTAACGTCTGTCCCAGGGAAGATAATGGAGCAGGTAATTAAGGAAATCATATGCAAACACTTGGAAGGTAATAAAGTGATAGGGAATAGCCAGCATGGGTTTGTGAAGAACAAGTCATGCCAAACTAATCTGATAGCTTTCTTTGATAAGATAACGAGCCTTGTGGATAAGGGAGAAGCGGTGGATGTCATATACCTAGACTTTAGTAAGGCATTTGATACGGTCTCGCATGATATTCTTATTGATAAACTAGGCAAATATAACTTAGATAGGGCCACGATAAGGTGGGTGCATAATTGGCTGGATAACCGTAGTCAGAGAGTTGTTGTTAACGGTTCTAAATCCTGCTGGAAAGGGATAACACGTGGAGTTCCGCAAGGGTCTGTTTTGGGACCCGTACTGTTCAATATCTTCTTCAATGATGTAGATATTGGGATAGAGAGTACGCTTATTAAGTTTGCAGATGATACCAAACTGGGTGGGGTTGCGACTTCTTTGGAGGATAGGGACATAATTCAAAATGACCTTAGCAAGTTAGAGAAATGGTCAGAGGTAAACAGGATGAAGTTTAATAAAGAGAAATGCAAAGTGCTCCACTTAGGAAGGAACAATCAGTTCCATACATACAAGATGGGCAGCGACTGTCTAGGAAGGAGCATGGCAGAAAGGGATCTAGGGGTCATAGTGGACCACTAGTTGAATATGAGTCAACAGTGTGATGCTGTTGCAAAAAAAGCAAATATGATTCTAGGTTGTATCAACAGGTGTGTTATAAGCAAAACTCGTGAAGTCATTCTGTCGCTCTACTCTGCACTAGTTAGGCCTCAGCTGGAGTACTGTGTCCAGTTCTGGGCGCCACATTTCAAGAAAGATGTGGAGAAATTGGAAAGGGTACAGAGAAGAGCGACAAGAATGATTAAAGGTTTAGAGAACATGACCTATGAAGCCAGGCTTCATGAACTGGGCTTGTTTAGTTTGGAAAAAAGAAGATTAAGGGGGGACATGATAGCGGTTTTCAAATATCTAAAAGGGTGTCACAAGGAGGAAGGAGAAAATTTGTTCCTCTTGGTTTCTGAGGACAGGACAAGGAGTAATGGGCTTAAAGTGCAGCAGGGGAGGTTTAGATTGGACATTAGGAAAAAATTCCTAACTGTCAGGGTGGTCAAATATTGGAATAAATTGCCAAGGGAGGTGGTGGAATCTCCCTCTCTGGAGATATTTAAGAACAGGTTGGATAGACATCTGTCAGGGATGGTGTAGACGGAGCTTGGTCCTGCCTTGAGGGCGGGGGGCTGGACTCGATGACCTCTCGAGGTCCCTTCCAGTCCTATTATTCTATGATTCTATGAGTCTGGGACCCTGGGCAGCCCCCCCCCCCAGAGTCTGGGACCCTGGGCAGCCCCCCCCCCCAGAGTCTGGGACCCTGGGCAGCCCCCCCCCCCAGAGTCTGGGACCCTGGGCAGCCCCCCCCCCAGAGTCTGGGACCCTGGGCAGCCCCCCCCCCAGAGTCTGGGACCCTGGGCAGCCCCCCCCCAGAGTCTGGGACCCTGGGCAGCCCCCCCCCAGAGTCTGGGACCCTGGGCAGCCCCCCCACGAGGCTGGGACCCTGGGTAGCCCCCCTGCCTGGGACCCTGGGCAGCCCCCTTTTCACTGGGTCGCGCCCGCTGGAAGCCAGGGGCGACCGGCAGCCTGGGCAGGGGCAGGCGTCACATCCCAACCCGCCAGCCTGGCCCCACCCACACTGCCCCAGGACACCTGCTGCAGGTCCTGGGGGCGGAGAGCTGCTGCCCCCCAGCGCCCACCCTCCCCGTGCCATGGGGCTGGGAGACTGGGGCCGTGTGCTGCCCTCCCTGTGCCATGGGGCTGGGAGGCTGGGGCCGTGTGCTGCCCTCCCCGTGCTATGGGGCTGGGAGGCTGGGGCCGTGTGCTGCCCTCCCCGTGCCATGGGGCTGGGAGGCTGGGGCCGTGTGCTGCCCTCCCCGTGCTATGGGGCTGGGAGGCTGGGGCCGTGTGCTGTCCTCCCCGTGCCATGGGGCTGGGAGACTGGGGCCGTGTGCTGCCCTCCCCGTGCCATGGGGCTGGGAGGCTGGGGCCGTGTGCTGCCCTCCCCGTGCCATGGGGCTGGGAGACTGGGGCCGTGTGCTGCCCTCCCCGTGCCATGGGGCTGGGAGGCTGGGGCCGTGTGCTGCCCTCCCCGTGCCATGGGGCTGGGAGGCTGGGGCCGTGTGCTGCCCTCCCCGTGCTATGGGGCTGGGAGACTGGGGCCGTGCGCTGCCCTCCCCGTGCCATGGGGCTGGGAGACTGGGGCCGTGTGCTGCCCTCCCCGTGCCATGGGGCTGGGAGGCTGGGGCCGTGTGCTGCCCTCCCCGTGCCATGGGGCTGGGAGACTGGGGCCGTGTGCTGCCCTCCCCGTGCCATGGGGCTGGGAGACTGGGGCCGTGTGCTGCCCTCCCTGTGCTATGGGGCTGGGAGGCTGGGGCCGTGTGCTGCCCTCCCCGTGCTATGGGGCTGGGAGGGGCCGTGCGCTGCCCTCCCCGTGCCATGGGGCTTGGAGGGGCCGTGCGCTGCCCTCCCCGTGCTATGGGGCTGGGAGACTGGGGCCGTGCACTGCCCTCCCCGTGCCATGGGGCTGGGAGACTGGGGCCGTGTGCTGCCCTCCCTGTGCTATGGGGCTGGGAGGCTGGGGCCGTGCGCTGCCCTCCCTGTGCTATGGGGCTGGGAGACTGGGGCCGTGCGCTGCCCTCCCCGTGCTATGGGGCTGGGAGGCTGGGGCCGTGTGCTGCCCTCCCCGTGCTATGGGGCTGGGAGGGGCCGTGCGCTGCCCTCCCCGTGCCATGGGGCTTGGAGGGGCCGTGCGCTGCCCTCCCCGTGCTATGGGGCTGGGAGACTGGGGCCGTGCACTGCCCTCCCCGTGCCATGGGGCTGGGAGACTGGGGCCGTGTGCTGCCCTCCCTGTGCTATGGGGCTGGGAGGCTGGGGCCGTGCGCTGCCCTCCCCGTGCTATGGGGCTGGGAGGCTGGGGCCGTGTGCTGCCCTCCCCGTGCCATGGGGCTGGGAGGCTGGGGCCGTGTGCTGCCCTCCCCGTGCCATGGGGCTGGGAGACTGGGGCCGTGTGCTGCCCTCCCCGTGCCATGGGGCTGGGAGACTGGGGCACACATACTTGCCTTCTCTCCTCTTTCCCCTCCCCATGGTGGGGGAAGGGCGTCAGTGGGGCTGGGGCTGGGGCCCTGCCTCCCCTGTCCCAGGTGCACCCCCTGTGTTAGGATCCACGTCCCCCCCGGACCGCGCTGTCCCCCCCACAGGGAGCCCCTGCGCCCCCACGGCCCTCGCCCCTGCCCCAGGCCGCCCTTGGAAGGGGCTGGGGGCAGCCTCTCTGCAGCCGTGGGCCCCGGGGCCCCCCGATTGTCGGCCGCCCGCCCGCCACGAGCCCCTATTCCTACAGCCGCTGGCCCCTCCCGCGTGCAGCCCCCCCGGAATGGCCCCAAGATTTGCATTTGCCAGTGTCCCCACGTGGCCAGTGTCCCTGCGGGCCGTCGCCGGCAGGTTCGGGCTCCTCGTGCTCGCTCGGCTCACGGTGCGCAGGGGCCGCGTGCGAGGCGCTGGGCGTGTCCGTGCAACCGGCAGCCGCTTTGCAACTCCAGGGCGCACTGTGCGCTGGAGCGTCCCTGCAGCCCTGGCGCGGATTGTCGCTGCCCGAGTGCGCGCCTGGCGTGCGAGAGCCTGCGCCCGACGCGCACACTGGCCTGCGCAGCTCACAAGCACTGTCTGCACAAACCACCCTGGTGCTTTAATGCAGGTTTTAATTGGGGGGGGGGGACATTTCCTTGCGTTTTCATTCAAACTTGTGGGAGGGCTTTGAAAGTGACGCCCCTTCCCGGGCGACACTGCTGCGAGTTTTTCTGCCGTTCCTCGAGCTTTCCTCACTTTTTCATGCAAATGTGGCAAGAACCTGCTTGCAAAGGGCTCACAATTGCTTCCTCCACACGTGTACAGGGCACCGTGGTTTTCACTTTTCGTGCAAACATGTTGCGCCCAATGTGCACTATTCTCCAGGGCTTGGCTGGCCAGTCTGCCAAGAAGTGAACCTACAAAGTTCTCCCGTTTGGGGGGGGGGGACGTTCTCCCTTGTGACCGACACGCTCGTGCGGTTTCAAGCTTTCCTGTGTCGCTCTGGTGGAAACGCTCGTGCAAGACAGTCGTCCTCTCTGGGGTACCCCCCCAGCCTGGCAGTGTTCCCCGGGGCCCAGGCCTGTGTTGGGGGCCCTGGCACGCCGTGGGCTACGGACCCCATGCATAACGCAGGCTCTGGCGCTGGGGGGAGCTGCCCCCCAGCCTGGCAGGTAATGGGGTCACATGTGGGACCCACCAGACCCCTGGTTTTGTTCACTCTGCTGCCCCCTCCACCCTCCCTCCTCCTCCCGGCCCCCCGCCCCTCTGCCCGCCCCCTATCTCTTGTAGTTCCCGAACTGGATGGCCAGGCGGTCGGTGACGCAGCGGAAGGCGGCCGGCTGCACCTCCCAGTAGGGCACCGGGTTCCCGAAGAGGCTGATCCCGTTGTAATAGGCCCGCTTGACCCCGAAGCCCACAGGGCAGAAGTCGTTCACCCCCACCTGCGAGATGTTATTGGCGTGCAGGTACACCACCTGGGGGGGAGGGGAGGGGTCAGCCGGCCCCCCGAGGCCCCAGCCCAGCCCCCCGAACCCACACACCTCCCACTAGCCCCCCCGCACAGCCCCCCAAACCCACACACCTCCCACTAGCCCCCCCGCACAGCCCCCCAAACCCACACACCTCCCACTAGCCCCCCCGCACAGCCCCCCGAACCCACACACCTCCCACTAGGCCCCCCAGCCCAGCCCCCCGAACCCACACACCTCCCACTAGCCCCCCCGCACAGCCCCCCGAACCCACACACCTCCCACTAGGCCCCCCAGCCCAGCCCCCCGAACCCACACACCTCCCACTAGCCCCCCAGCCCAGCCCCCCGAACCCACACACCTCCCACTAGCCCCCCCGCACAGCCCCCCGAACCGACACACCTCCCACTAGCCCCCCCGCACAGCCCCCCGAACCCACACACCTCCCACTAGGCCCCCCCAGCCCAGCCCCCCGAACCCACACACCTCCCACTAGCCCCCCCGCACAGCCCCCCGAACCCACACACCTCCCACTAGGCCCCCCCAGCACAGCCCCCCAAACCCACACACCTCCCACTAGGCCCCCCCCAGCCCAGCCCCCGAACCCACACACCTCCCACTAGGCCCCCCAGCCCAGCCCCCCGAACCCACACACCTCCCACTAGGCCCCCCAGCCCAGCCCCCCGAACCCACACACCTCCCACTAGCCCCCCCAGCCCAGCCCCCCGAACCCACACACCTCCCACTAGCCCCCCAGCCCAGCCCCCCGAACCCACACACCTCCCACTAGGCCCCCCAGCCCAGCCCCCCGAACCCACACACCTCCCACTAGCCCCCCCCGCACAACCCCCAAACCCACACACCTCCCACTAGGCCCCCCAGCCCAGCCCCCCGAACCCACACACCTCCCACTAGGCCCCCCCCAGCACAACCCCCAAACCCACACACCTCCCACTAGCCCCCCTGCAGCCCAGCCCCCCGAACCCACACACCTCCCACTAGGCCCCCCCCCAGCACAACCCCCAAACCCACACACCTCCCACTAGGCCCCCCAGCCCAGCCCCCCGAACCCACACACCTCCCACTAGGCCCCCCGCACAGCCCCCCGAACCCACACACCTCCCACTAGGCCCCCCCCAGCACAACCCCCGAACCCACACACCTCCCACTAGGCCCCCCCCAGCACAACCCCCAAACCCACACACCTCCCACTAGGCCCCCCCAGCACAACCCCCGAACCCACACACCTCCCACTAGGCCCCCCCCAGCCCAGCCCCCCGAACCCACACACCTCCCACTAGGCCCCCCAGCCCAGCCCCCCGAACCCACACACCTCCCACTAGGCCCCCCCCAGCCCAGCCCCCCGAACCCACACACCTCCCACTAGCCCCCCCGCACAGCCCCCCGAACCCACACACCTCCCACTAGCCCCCCCGCACAGCCCCCCAAACCCACACACCTCCCACTAGGCCCCCCCAGCCCAGCCCCCCGAACCCACACACCTCCCACTAGGCCCCCCAGCCCAGCCCCCCGAACCCACACACCTCCCACTAGGCCCCCCCCAGCCCAGCCCCCCGAACCCACACACCTCCCACTAGGCCCCCCAGCCCAGCCCCCCGAACCCACACACCTCCCACTAGCCCCCCCAGCCCAGCCCCCCGAACCCACACACCTCCCACTAGGCCCCCCCAGCCCAGCCCCCCGAACCCACACACCTCCCACTAGCCCCCCCCGCACAACCCCCCAAACCCACACACCTCCCACTAGGCCCCCCCCAGCCCAGCCCCCCGAACCCACACACCTCCCACTAGCCCCCCCGCACAGCCCCCCGAACCCACACACCTCCCACTAGGCCCCCCCAGCACAACCCCCAAACCCACACACCTCCCACTAGCCCCCCCCAGCCCAGCCCCCCGAACCCACACACCTCCCACTAGGCCCCCCGCACAGCCCCCCGAACCCACACACCTCCCACTAGGCCCCCCCCAGCACAACCCCCGAACCCACACACCTCCCACTAGGCCCCCCCCAGCACAACCCCCAAACCCACACACCTCCCACTAGGCCCCCCCCAGCACAACCCCCGAACCCACACACCTCCCACTAGGCCCCCCCCAGCCCAGCCCCCCGAACCCACACACCTCCCACTAGGCCCCCCCCCAGCACAGCCCCCCGAACCCACACACCTCCCACTAGGCCCCCCCCAGCCCAGCCCCCCGAACCCACACACCTCCCACTAGGCCCCCCCCAGCACAGCCCCCCGAACCCACACACCTCCCACTAGCCCCCCGCACAGCCCCCCAAACCCACACACCTCCCACTAGGCCCCCCCCAGCACAGCCCCCCAAACCCACACACCTCCCACTAGGCCCCCCCCAGCCCAGCCCCCCGAACCCACACACCTCCCACTAGGCCCCTCCAGCCCAGCCCCCCAAACCCACACACCTCCCACTAGGCCCCCCAGCCCAGCCCCCCGAACCCACACACCTCCCACTAGGCCCCCCCCAGCCCAGCCCCCGAACCCACACACCTCCCACTAGCCCCCCCGCACAGCCCCCCGAACCCACACACCTCCCACTAGGCCCCCCAGCACAACCCCCCAAACCCACACACCTCCCACTAGGCCCCCCCCCAGCCCAGCCCCCCAAACCCACACACCTCCCACTAGCCCCCCCGCACAGCCCCCCGAACCCACACACCTCCCACTAGCCCCCCAGCCCAGCCCCCCGAACCCACACACCTCCCACTAGGCCCCCCAGCCCAGCCCCCCGAACCCACACACCTCCCACTAGCCCCCCAGCCCAGCCCCCCGAACCCACACACCTCCCACTAGGCCCCCCCCAGCACAACCCCCCGAACCCACACACCTCCCACTAGCCCCCCAGCCCAGCCCCCCGAACCCACACACCTCCCACTAGGCCCCCCCCAGCACAACCCCCCGAACCCACACACCTCCCACTAGGCCCCCCCGCACAGCCCCCCAAACCCACACACCTCCCACTAGGCCCCCCCCAGCACAGCCCCCCAAACCCACACACCTCCCACTAGGCCCCCCCCAGCCCAGCCCCCCGAACCCACACACCTCCCACTAGGCCCCCCAGCCCAGCCCCCCGAACCCACACACCTCCCACTAGGCCCCCCCCAGCCCAGCCCCCCGAACCCACACACCTCCCACTAGGCCCCCTCCAGCCCAGCCCCCCGAACCCACACACCTCCCACTAGGCCCCCCGCACAGCCCCCCGAACCCGCACACCTCCCACTAGGCCCCCCCCAGCACAGCCCCCCGAACCCACACACCTCCCACTAGGCCCCCCAGCCCAGCCCCCCGAACCCACACACCTCCCACTAGGCCCCCCCCAGCCCAGCCCCCCGAACCCACACACCTCCCACTAGGCCCCCCCCCAGCCCAGCCCCCCGAACCCACACACCTCCCACTAGGCCCCCCCCAGCCCAGCCCCCCAAACCCACACACCTCCCACTAGGCCCCCCCCCACAACCCCCCGAACCCACACACCTCCCACTAGGCCCCCCAGCCCAGCCCCCCGAACCCACACACCTCCCACTAGGCCCCCTCCAGCCCAGCCCCCCGAACCCACACACCTCCCACTAGGCCCCCTCCAGCCCAGCCCCCCGAACCCACACACCTCCCACTAGGCCCCCTCCAGCCCAGCCCCCGAACCCACACACCTCCGACTAGGCCCCCCCCAGCACAGCCCCCCGAACCCACACACCTCCCACTAGGCCCCCCAGCCCAGCCCCCCGAACCCACACACCTCCCACTAGGCCCCCCCGCACAGCCCCCCAAACCCACACACCTCCCACTAGGCCCCCCGCACAGCCCCCCGAACCCACACACCTCCCACTAGGCCCCCTCCAGCCCAGCCCCCCGAACCCACACACCTCCCACTAGGCCCCCCCAGCCCAGCCCCCCGAACCCACACACCTCCCACTAGCCCCCCCGCACAGCCCCCCGAACCCACACACCTCCCACTAGGTCCCCCCCAGCCCAGCCCAGCCCCCCAACCCACACACCTCCCACTAGGCCCCCCCAGCCCAGCCCCCCGAACCCACACACCTCCCACTAGGCCCCCCCCCTGCACAGCCCCCCGAACCCACACACCTCCCACTAGGCCCCCCCCCTGCACAGCCCAGCCCCCGAACCCACACACCTCCCACTAGGCCCCCTCCAGCCCAGCCCCCCGAACCCACACACCTCCCACTAGGCCCCCACCCAGCCCAGCCCCCCGAACCCACACACCTCCCACTAGGCCCCCCCAGCCCAGCCCCCCGAACCCACACACCTCCCACTAGGCCCCCCAGCCCAGCCCCCCGAACCCACACACCTCCCACTAGGCCCCCCCAGCCCAGCCCCCCGAACCCACACACCTCCCACTAGGTCCCCCCCAGCCCAGCCCAGCCCCCCAACCCACACACCTCCCACTAGGCCCCCCAGCCCAGCCCCCCGAACCCACACACCTCCCACTAGGCCCCCCCCAGCCCAGCCCCCCAACCCACACACCTCCCACTAGGCCCCCCCCCAGCCCAGCCCCCCGAACCCGCACACCTCCCACTAGGCCCCCCAGCCCAGCCCCCCGAACCCACACACCTCCCACTAGGCCCCCCCCCAGCCCAGCCCCCCGAACCCACACACCTCCCACTAGGCCCCCCAGCCCAGCCCCCCGAACCCACACACCTCCCACTAGGCCCCCCAGCCCAGCCCCCCGAACCCGCACACCTCCCACTAGGCCCCCTCCAGCCCAGCCCCCCGAACCCACACACCTCCCACTAGGCCCCCCAGCCCAGCCCCCCGAACCCACACACCTCCCACTAGGCCCCCCAGCCCAGCCCCCGAACCCACACACCTCCCACTAGGCCCCCCAGCCCAGCCCCCCAAACCCACACACCTCCCACTAGGCCCCCTCCAGCCCAGCCCCCCGAACCCACACACCTCCCACTAGGCCCCCTCCAGCACAGCCCCCCGAACCCACACACCTCCCACTAGGCACCCCCAGCCCAGCCCCCCGAACCCACACACCTCCCACTAGGCCCCCCCAGCCCAGCCCCCCGAACCCACACACCTCCCACTAGGCCCCCCCCAGCCCAGCCCCCAAACCCACACACCTCCCACTAGGCCCCCCAGCCCAGCCCCCCGAACCCACACACCTCCCACTAGCCCCCCCGCACAGCCCCCCGAACCCACACACCTCCCACTAGGCCCCCCCCAGCCCAGCCCCCCGAACCCACACACCTCCCACTAGGCCCCCCCCAGCACAGCCCCCCGAACCCACACACCTCCCACTAGGCCCCCCAGCCCAGCCCCCCGAACCCACACACCTCCCACTAGGCCCCCCCAGCACAGCCCCCCGAACCCACACACCTCCCACTAGGCCCCCCCAGCCCAGCCCCCCGAACCCACACACCTCCCACTAGGCCCCCCCCCTGCACAGCCCCCCGAACCCACACACCTCCCACTAGCCCCCCCGCACAGCCCCCCAAACCCACACACCTCCCACTAGGCCCCCTCCAGCACAACCCCCCGAACCCACACACCTCCCACTAGGCCCCCCCAGCCCAGCCCCCCGAACCCACACACCTCCCACTAGGCCCCCTCCAGCACAGCCCCCCGAACCCACACACCTCCCACTAGGCCCCCTCCAGCACAGCCCCCCGAACCCACACACCTCCCACTAGGCCCCCCAGCCCAGCCCCCCGAACCCACACACCTCCCACTAGCCCCCCCGCACAGCCCCCCAAACCCACACACCTCCCACTAGGCCCCCCAGCCCAGCCCCCCGAACCCACACACCTCCCACTAGGCCCCCCCAGCCCAGCCCCCCGAACCCACACACCTCCCACTAGGCCCCCCCCAGCCCAGCCCCCCGAACCCACACACCTCCCACTAGGCCCCCCGCACAGCCCCCCGAACCCACACACCTCCCACTAGGCCCCCCCCCAGCCCAGCCCCCCGAACCCACACACCTCCCACTAGGCCCCCTCCAGCACAGCCCCCTGAACCCACACACCTCCCACTAGCCCCCCCACACAGCCCCCCGAACCCACACACCTCCCACTAGCCCCCCCGCACAGCCCCCCAAACCCACACACCTCCCACTAGGCCCCCCCAGCCCAGCCCCCCGAACCCACACACCTCCCACTAGGCCCCCCAGCCCAGCCCCCCGAACCCACACACCTCCCACTAGGCCCCCCCCCAGCCCAGCCCCCCGAACCCACACACCTCCCACTAGGCCCCCCCAGCCCAGCCCCCCGAACCCACACACCTCCCACTAGCCCCCCCGCACAACCCCCCGAACCCACACACCTCCCACTAGGCCCCCCCCAGCACAACCCCCCAAACCCACACACCTCCCACTAGCCCCCCCGCACAGCCCCCCGAACCCACACACCTCCCACTAGGTCCCCCCCAGCCCAGCCCCCCGAACCCACACACCTCCCACTAGCCCCCCCGCACAGCCCCCCGAACCCACACACCTCCCACTAGGCCCCCTCCAGCACAGCCCCCCGAACCCACACACCTCCCACTAGCCCCCCCGCACAGCCCCCCAAACCCACACACCTCCCACTAGGCCCCCCCCCAGCCCAGCCCAGCCCCCCAACCCACACACCTCCCACTAGGCCCCCCCGCACAGCCCCCCAAACCCACACACCTCCCACTAGGTCCCCCCCAGCCCAGCCCAGCCCCCCAACCCACACACCGCCCACTAGGCCCCCCCGCACAGCCCCCCGAACCCACACACCTCCCACTAGCCCCCCCGCACAGCCCCCCGAACCCACACACCTCCCACTAGGTCCCCCCCAGCCCAGCCCCCCAACCCACACACCTCCCACTAGGCCCCCCCCTGCACAGCCCCCCGAACCCACACACCTCCCACTAGGCCCCCCCCCTGCACAGCCCAGCCCCCGAACCCACACACCTCCCACTAGGCCCCCCCCCTGCACAGCCCAGCCCCCCGAACCCACACACCTCCCACTAGCCCCCCCCGCACAGCCCCCCGAACCCACACACCTCCCACTAGGCCCCCTCCAGCCCAGCCCCCCGAACCCACACACCTCCCACTAGGCCCCCCAGCCCAGCCCCCCGAACCCACACACCTCCCACTAGCCCCCCCCAGCCCAGCCCCCCGAACCCACACACCTCCCACTAGGCCCCCCAGCCCAGCCCCCCGAACCCACACACCTCCCACTAGGCCCCCCCCAGCCCAGCCCCCCGAACCCACACACCTCCCACTAGGCCCCCCCCCAGCCCAGCCCCAAACCCACACACCTCCCACTAGGCCCCCCCCAGCCCAGCCCCCCGAACCCACACACCTCCCACTAGGCCCCCCAGCCCAGCCCCCCGAACCCACACACCTCCCACTAGGCCCCCCAGCCCAGCCCCCCGAACCCACACACCTCCCACTAGGCCCCCTCCAGCCCAGCCCCCGAACCCACACACCTCCCACTAGGCCCCCTCCAGCCCAGCCCCCCGAACCCACACACCTCCCACTAGGCCCCCTCCAGCCCAGCCCCCGAACCCACACACCTCCCACTAGGCCCCCCCCAGCCCAGCCCCCAAACCCACACACCTCCCACTAGGCCCCCCCCAGCACAGCCCCCCGAACCCACACACCTCCCACTAGGCCCCCCCAGCCCAGCCCCCCGAACCCACACACCTCCCACTAGCCCCCCCGCACAACCCCCCGAACCCACACACCTCCCACTAGGCCCCCCCCAGCACAACCCCCCAAACCCACACACCTCCCACTAGCCCCCCCGCACAGCCCCCCGAACCCACACACCTCCCACTAGGTCCCCCCCAGCCCAGCCCCCCGAACCCACACACCTCCCACTAGCCCCCCCGCACAGCCCCCCGAACCCACACACCTCCCACTAGGCCCCCTCCAGCACAGCCCCCCGAACCCACACACCTCCCACTAGCCCCCCCGCACAGCCCCCCAAACCCACACACCTCCCACTAGGCCCCCCCCCAGCCCAGCCCAGCCCCCAACCCACACACCTCCCACTAGGCCCCCCGCACAGCCCCCCAAACCCACACACCTCCCACTAGGTCCCCCCCAGCCCAGCCCAGCCCCCCAACCCACACACCGCCCACTAGGCCCCCCCGCACAGCCCCCCGAACCCACACACCTCCCACTAGCCCCCCCGCACAGCCCCCCGAACCCACACACCTCCCACTAGGTCCCCCCCAGCCCAGCCCCCCAACCCACACACCTCCCACTAGGCCCCCCCCTGCACAGCCCCCCGAACCCACACACCTCCCACTAGGCCCCCCCCTGCACAGCCCAGCCCCCGAACCCACACACCTCCCACTAGGCCCCCCCCCTGCACAGCCCAGCCCCCCGAACCCACACACCTCCCACTAGCCCCCCCCGCACAGCCCCCCGAACCCACACACCTCCCACTAGGCCCCCCTCCAGCCCAGCCCCCCGAACCCACACCACCTCCCACTAGGCCCACCAGCCCAGCCCCCCGAACCCACACACCTCAAACTAGCCCCCCCCAGCCCAGCCCCCCGAACCCACACACCTCCCACTAGGCCCCCCCCAGCACAGCCCCCCGAACCCACACACCTCCCACTAGGCCCCCAGCCCAGCCCCCCGAACCCACACACCTCCCACTAGGCCCCCCCCAGCCCAGCCCCCCGAACCCACACACCTCCCACTAGGCCCCCCCCCAGCCCAGCCCCCAAACCCACACACCTCCCACTAGGCCCCCCCCAGCCCAGCCCCCCGAACCCACACACCTCCCACTAGGCCCCCCAGCCCAGCCCCCCGAACCCACACACCTCCCACTAGGCCCCCTCCAGCCCAGCCCCCCGAACCCACACACCTCCCACTAGGCCCCCTCCAGCCCAGCCCCCCGAACCCACACACCTCCCACTAGGCCCCCTCCAGCCCAGCCCCCCGAACCCACACACCTCCCACTAGGCCCCCTCCAGCCCAGCCCCCCGAACCCACACACCTCCCACTAGGCCCCCTCCAGCCCAGCCCCCGAACCCACACACCTCCCACTAGGCCCCCCCAGCACAGCCCCCGAACCCACACACCTCCCACTAGGCCCCCCAGCCCAGCCCCCGAACCCACCACACCTCCCACTAGGCCCCCGCACAGCCCCCCGAACCCACACACCTCCCACTAGGCCCCCTCCAGCCCAGCCCCCCGAACCCACACACCTCCCACTAGGCCCCCCCAGCCCAGCCCCCCGAACCCACACACCTCCCACTAGCCCCCCCGCACAGCCCCCGAACCCACACACCTCCCACTAGGCCCCCCCGCACAGCCCCCGAAACCCACACACCTCCCACTAGGTCCCCCCCAGCCCAGCCCAGCCCCCCAACCCACACACCTCCCACTAGGCCCCCCCAGCCCAGCCCCCCGAACCCACACACCTCCCACTAGGCCCCCCCCCTGCACAGCCCCCCGAACCCACACATCTCCCACTAGGCCCCCCCCCTGCACAGCCCAGCCCCCGAACCCACACACCTCCCACTAGGCCCCCTCCAGCCCAGCCCCCCGAACCCACACACCTCCCACTAGGCCCCCCCCCAGCCCAGCCCCCCGAACCCACACACCTCCCACTAGGCCCCCCCAGCCCAGCCCCCCGAACCCACACACCTCCCACTAGGCCCCCCAGCCCAGCCCCCCGAACCCACACACCTCCCACTAGGCCCCCCAGCCCAGCCCCCCGAACCCACACACCTCCCACTAGGTCCCCCCCAGCCCAGCCCAGCCCCCCGAACCCACACACCTCCCACTAGGCCCCCCAGCCCAGCCCCCGAACCCACACACCTCCCACTAGGCCCCCCCAGCCCAGCCCCCCGAACCCACACACCTCCCACTAGGTCCCCCCAGCCCAGCCCAGCCCCCAACCCACACACCTCCCACTAGGCCCCCCAGCCCAGCCCCCCGAACCCACACACCTCCCACTAGGCCCCCCCAGCCCAGCCCCCCAACCCACACACCTCCCACTAGGCCCCCCCCAGCCCAGCCCCCCGAACCCGCACACCTCCCACTAGGCCCCCCAGCCCAGCCCCCCGAACCCACACACCTCCCACTAGGCCCCCCCCAGCCCAGCCCCCCGAACCCACACACCTCCCACTAGGCCCCCCAGCCCAGCCCCCCGAACCCACACACCTCCCACTAGGCCCCCCAGCCCAGCCCCCCGAACCCGCACACCTCCCACTAGGCCCCCTCCAGCCCAGCCCCCCGAACCCACACACCTCCCACTAGGCCCCCCAGCCCAGCCCCCCGAACCCACACACCTCCCACTAGGCCCCCCAGCCCAGCCCCCGAACCCACACACCTCCCACTAGGCCCCCCAGCCCAGCCCCCCAAACCCACACACCTCCCACTAGGCCCCCTCCAGCCCAGCCCCCCGAACCCACACACCTCCCACTAGGCCCCCTCCAGCACAGCCCCCGAACCCACACACCTCCCACTAGGCACCCCCAGCCCAGCCCCCCGAACCCACACACCTCCCACTAGGCCCCCCCAGCCCAGCCCCCCCGAACCCACACACCTCCCACTAGGCCCCCCCCAGCCCAGCCCCCAAACCCACACACCTCCCACTAGGCCCCCCAGCCCAGCCCCCCCGAACCCACACACCTCCCACTAGCCCCCCCGCACAGCCCCCGAACCCACACACCTCCCACTAGGCCCCCCAGCCCAGCCCCCCGAACCCACACACCTCCCACTAGGCCCCCCCCAGCACAGCCCCCCGAACCCACACACCTCCCACTAGGCCCCCCCAGCACAGCCCCCCGAACCCACACACCTCCCACTAGGCCCCCCCCCTGCACAGCAAACCCCCGAACCCACACACCTCCCACTAGCCCCCCGCACAGCCCCCCAAACCCACACACCTCCCACTAGGCCCCCTCCAGCACAACCCCCCAAACCCACACACCTCCCACTAGCCCCCCAGCACAGCAAACCCCCGAACCCACACACCTCCCACTAGGCCCCCCAGCCCAGCCCCCCGAACCACACACCTCCACGGCAGGCCTGATGCCGGGGCGAGGGGCCCATTGAGGGGCTGGCAGGCCTGATGCCGGGGCGAGGGGTCCATTGAGGGGCTGGCAGGCCTGATGCCGGGACGAGGGGTCCACTGAGGGGCTGGCAGGCCTGATGCCGGGGCGAGGAGCTCATTGAGGGGCTGGCAGGCCTGATGCCGGGGCGAGGGGCTCATTGAGGGGCTGGCAGGCCTGATGCCGGGGCGAGGAGCTCATTGAGGGGCTGGCAGGCCTGATGCCGGGGCGAGGGGCTCATTGAGGGGCTGGCAGGCCTGATGCCGGGGCGAGGGGCCCGGGGGCGGGCGGGAAGCTGCCTGGGAGTCTCACCAATGCAGTTCATGTTGGCAAGCCCCTTGAAGACGGCCTTGGGCACCTTGCGGATCTTGTTGTCGTGGATGCGCAGCTCGAGCAGGGAGGGCGGCAGGCTGGGGGGGATCTCGGCCAGCAGGTTCCTGGAGATGTAGAGTTTCTGCAGGTTCTGCAGGGGGGCAAAGGCCTTCGCGTGCACCCGCGAGATCCTGTTGTTCACCAGCACCAGAGCCTGCAGCGGAGACACGGGTCACCCAGCCGGCTGGGGGCAGAGGGGTGGGGGGGCTGTGGGGCAGGGGACACTGGGGCGGGAAAGAGGCAGGCCGCTGTGGGGCAGGCGGGGGGGCTGTGGGGCAGGGGACGCTGGGGCGGGAAAGAGGCAGGCCACTGTGGGGCAGGCGGGGGAGCTGTGGGGCAGGGGACTCTGGGGCAGGACAGAGGCGGGGGGGCTGTGGGGCAGGCGGGGGGGTTGGGGGGCAGGGGATGCTGGGGCAGAGCAGGCAGCGGGGGGCTGTGGGGCAGGGGATGCTGGGGCAGAGCAGGCAGCGGGGGGCTGTGGGGCAGGGGATGCTGGGGCAGAGCAGGCAGCGGGGGCGCTGTGGGGCAGGCCGGGGGGCTGTGGGGCAGGGGATGCTGGGGCAGAGCAGGGAGCGGGGGGCTGTGGGGCAGGCCGGGGGGCTGTGGGGCAGGGGATGCTGGGGCAGAGCAGGCAGCGGGGGCGCTGTGGGGCAGGCGGGGAGCTGTGGGGCAGAGGATGCTGGGGCAGAGCAGGCAGCGGGGGGCTGTGGGGGGGGTGGGGGGCTGTGGGGCAGCGGGGGCTGGGGCAGGGCCGGCGGCGGGGGGCGGGGGGGCAGGGCGGGGGGCGGTGGGGCAGGGGATGCTGGGGCAGAGCAGGCAGCGGGGGCGCTGTGGGGCAGGCCGGGGGGCTGTGGGGCAGGGGATGCTGGGGCAGAGCAGGCAGCGGGGGCGCTGTGGGGCAGGCCGGGGGGCTGTGGGGCAGGGGATGCTGGGGCAGAGCAGGCAGCGGGGCGCTGTGGCAGAGCAGGGAGCGGGGGGCTGTGGGGCAGGCGGGGGGCTGTGGGGCAGGGGGCGCTGTGGGGCAGGGCCCCAGGGGACGCACGTAGAGGTGACGCAGCCCCTTGAAGTCGTCCTGCCGCAGCTCGGTGATGTGGTTGTTCTGCAGATCCAGCAGCTTCGTGTCGGGGGGGATTTGCTTGGGCACCGACGTGAGGCCTGGGGGGAAGGGGGGAGACGGGGGCACCGGGAAATGCCCCTCCCCCCACAGGACTTAGAGACCCCTGCAGGGGGGAGATCCACAGGCCTCCTGCTGCCCCTCCCCTCCCCCGGCCGGGGGACCCAGGTGTCCGGGCTCCCCCCCGCTCTAACCACCAGTCCCCACTCCCCTCCCCCGGCCGGCGGGACCCAGGTGTCCGGGCTCCCCCCCGCTCTAACCACCAGTCCCCACTCCCCTCCCCCGGCCGGGGGACCCAGGTGTCCGGGCTCCCCCCGCTCTAACCACCAGTCCCCACTCCCCTCCCCCGGCCGGGGGGACCCAGGAGTCCGGGCTCCCCCCCGCTCTAACCACCAGTCCCCACTCCCCTCCCCCGGCCGGGGGACCCAGGTGTCCGGGCTCCTCCCCCCTCTAACCACCAGTCCCCACTCCCCTCCCCCGGCCGGGGGGACCCAGGAGTCCGGGCTCCCCCCCGCTCTAACCACCAGTCCCCACTCCCCTCCCCCGGCCGGGGGGACCCAGGTGTCCGGGCTCCCCCCCGCTCTAACCACCAGTCCCCACTCCCCTCCCCCGGCCGGGGGACCCAGGAGTCCGGGCTCCCCCCCGCTCTAACCACCAGTCCCCACTCCCCTCCCCCGGCTGGGGGACCCAGGTGTCCGGGCTCCTCCCCGCTCTAACCACCAGTCCCCACTCCCCTCCCCCGGCCGGGGGACCAGGGCCCCGCCGGCGCCTTACCCAGGTCCGAGCACTGCACCACCCGCAGGTGGCAGTGGCAGCCGAAGGGGCAGAGGCCCCTGTAGGTCGGGACGACGTCCTCAAAGTCGGGGACCCCCGAGGTGGGGAAGATGCCCGAGGCCTCCTCGTCGTGCTGCAAGGCCGGCCCCTCGTCCATGGAGAAATCCCAGAAGGCCCTTTGCTCAAAGGGCAGGGCCCGGGCCAGGCCCACCAGGGCCACACAGAGCAGCACGTGCAGCATGGGGGGCTGGGGGAAGAGCGGAGAATCAGGGACCCCTCGCCTGACCCTGAGAGGCAGCCCCAGGGGGGCAGGGCTGGGTACCAGGGGCCTCTCACCCGGCACCGGGCTGCGGCTGGCTCTGGGGAGGGGCAGGGTACCAGGGGCCTCTCACCCGGCACCGGGCTGCGGCTGGCTCTGGGGAGGGGCAGGGTACCAGGGGCCTGTCACCCGGCACTGGGCTGCGGCTGGCTCTGGGGAGGGGCAGGGCACCCAGCACTGGGCTGCGGCTGGCTCTGGGGAGGGGCAGGGTACCCGGCGCCACGCTGTGGCTGGCTCTGGGGAGGGGCAGGGTACCAGGGGCCTCTCACCCGGCACCGGGCTGCGGCTGGCTCTGGGGAGGGGCAGGGTACCAGGGGCCTCTCACCCGGCACCGGGCTGCGGCTGGCTCTGGGGAGGGGCAGGGTACCAGGGGCCTCTCACCCGGCACCGGGCTGCGGCTGGCTCTGGGGAGGGGCAGGGTACCAGGGGCCTGTCACCCGGCACTGGGCTGCGGCTGGCTCTGGGGAGGGGCAGGGTACCAGGGGCCTGTCACCCGGCACCGGGCTGCGGCTGGCTCTGGGGAGGGGCAGGGTACCAGGGGCCTCTCACCCGGCACCGGGCTGTGGCTGGCTCTGGGGAGGGGCAGGGTACCAGGGGCCTCTCACCCGGCACCGGGCTGCGGCTGGCTCTGGGGAGCGGCAGGGTACCCGGCGCCAGGCTGTGGCTGGCTCTGGGGAGGGGCAGGGTACCCGGCGCCGGGCTGCGGCTGGCTCTGGGGAGGGGCAGGGTACCTGGCCCTGGGCTGCGGCTGGCTCTGGGGAGCGGCAGGGTACCCGGCGCCGGGCTGCGGCTGGCTCTGGGGAGCGGCAGGGTACCCGGCGCCGGGCTGCGGCTGGCTCTGGGGAGGGGCAGGGTACCCGGCGCCGGGCTGCGGCTGGCTCTGGGGAGGGGCAGGGTACCCGGCGCCGGGCTGTGGCTGGCTCTGGGGAGGGGCAGGGTACCCGGCCGTGGGCTGCGGCTGGCTCTGGGGAGGGGCAGGGTACCCGGCGCCGGGCTGCGGCTGGCTCTGGGGAGGGGCAGGGTACCCGGCGCCGGGCTGCGGCTGGCTCTGTGGAGGGGCAGGGTACCCTGCCCTGGGCTGCAGCTGGCTCTGGGGAGCGGCAGGGTACCCGGCTGTGGGCTGCGGCTGGCTCTGGGGAGGGGCAGGGTACCCGGCCCTGGGCTGCGGCTGGCTCTGGGGAGCGGCAGGGTACCCGGCGCCGGGCTGCGGCTGGCTCTGGGGAGGGGCAGGGTACCCGGCGCCGGGCTGCGGCTGGCTCTGGGGAGGGGCAGGGTACCCGGCCCTGGGCTGCGGCTGGCTCTGGGGAGGTGCAGGGTACTCGGCGCCGGGCTGCGGCTGGCTCTGGGGAGGGGCAGGGTACCCGGCCCTGGGCTGCGGCTGGCTCTGGGGAGGGGCAGGGCACCCGGCGCAGGGTTGCGGCTGGCTCTGGGGAGGGGCAGGGTACCCGGCGCCGGGCTGCGGCTGGCTCTGGGGAGGGGCAGGGTCCCCGGCGCCGGGCTGCGGCTGGCTCTGGGGAGCGGCAGGGTACCCGGTGCCGGGCTGCGGCTGGCTCTGGGGAGGGGCAGGGTACCCGGCCCTGGGCTGCGGCTGGCTCTGGGGAGCGGCAGGGTACCCGGCGCCGGGCTGCGGCTGGCTCTGGGGAGGGGCAGGGTACCCGGCGCCGGGCTGCGGCTGGCTCTGGGGAGGGGCAGGGCACCCGGCGCCGGGCTGCGGCTGGCTCTGGGGAGGGGCAGGGTACCCGGCGCCGGGCTGCGGCTGGCTCTGGGGAGGGGCAGGGTACCCGGCGCCGGGCTGCGGCTGGCTCTGGGGAGGGGCAGGGTACCCGGCCCTGGGCTGCGGCTGGCTCTGGGGAGGGGCAGGGTACCCGGCGCCGGGCTGCGGCTGGCTCTGGGGAGCGGCAGGGTACCCGGCCCTGGGCTGCGGCTGGCTCTGGGGAGCGGCAGGGTACCCGGCGCCGGGCTGCGGCTGGCTCTGGGGAGCGGCAGGGTACCCGGCGCCGGGCTGCGGCTGGCTCTGGGGAGCGGCAGGGTACCTGGCGCCGGGCTGCGGCTGGCTCTGGGGAGGGGCAGGGTACCTGGCGCCGGGCTGCGGCTGGCTCTGGGGAGCGGCAGGGCACCCGGCCCTGGGCTGCGGCTGGCTCTGGGGAGGGGCAGGGTACCCGGCACCGGGCTGCGGCTGGCTCTGGGGAGCGGCAGGGTACCCGGCGCCGGGCTGCGGCTGGCTCTGGGGAGGGGCAGGGTACCCGGCGCCGGGCTGCGGCTGGCTCTGGGGAGGGGCAGGGTACCTGGCGCCGGGCTGCGGCTGGCTCTGGGGAGGGGCAGGGTACCCGGCGCCGGGCTGCGGCTGGCTCTGGGGAGCGGCAGGGCACCCGGCCCTGGGCTGCGGCTGGCTCTGGGGAGGGGCAGGGTACCCGGCACCGGGCTGCGGCTGGCTCTGGGGAGCGGCAGGGTACCCGGCGCCGGGCTGCGGCTGGCTCTGGGGAGGGGCAGGGTACCCGGCGCCGGGCTGCGGCTGGCTCTGGGGAGGGGCAGGGTACCCGGCGCCGGGCTGCGGCTGGCTCTGGGGAGGGGCAGGGCACCCGGCGCCGGGCTGCGGCTGGCTCTGGGGAGGGGCAGGGCACCCGGCGCCGGGCTGCGGCTGGCTCTGGGGAGGGGCAGGGTACCCGGCGCCGGGCTGCGGCTGGCTCTGGGGAGGGGCAGGGTACCCGGCGCCGGGCTGCGGCTGGCTCTGGGGAGCGGCAGGGTACCCGGCGCCGGGCTGCGGCTGGCTCTGGGGAGCGGCAGGGTACCCGGCGCCGGGCTGCGGCTGGCTCTGGGGAGGGGCAGGGTACCCGGCGCCGGGCTGCGGCTGGCTCTGGGGAGCGGCAGGGCACCCGGCCCTGGGCTGCGGCTGGCTCTGGGGAGCGGCAGGGTACCCGGCGCCGGGCTGCGGCTGGCTCTGGGGAGGGGCAGGGTACCCGGCCCTGGGCTGCGGCTGGCTCTGGGGAGCGGCAGGGTACCCGGCGCCGGGCTGCGGCTGGCTCTGGGGAGGGGCAGGGTACCCGGCGCCGGGCTGCGGCTGGCTCTGGGGAGGTGCAGGGCACCCGGCCCCGGGCTGCGGCTGGCTCTGGGGAGGGGCAGGGTACCCGGCCCTGGGCTGCGGCTGGCTCTGGGGAGCGGCAGGGTACCCGGCACCGGGCTGCGGCTGGCTCTGGGGAGCGGCAGGGTACCCGGCCCTGGGCTGCGGCTGGCTCTGGGGAGGGGCAGGGTACCCGGCCCTGGGCTGCGGCTGGCTCTGGGGAGCGGCAGGGTACCCGGCCCTGGGCTGCGGCTGGCTCTGGGGAGCGGCAGGGCACCCGGCGCCGGGCTGCGGCTGGCTCTGGGGAGGGGCAGGGTACCCGGCGCCGGGCTGCGGCTGGCTCTGGGGAGGGGCAGGGTACCCGGCGCCGGGCTGCGGCTGGCTCTGGGGAGGGGCAGGGGCAGCCTGTGGGTCTGAGGGGTGAGCCAGAGCCAGGCCGTGACCCCGCCCTGCGGCAGGGCTAAAACAAGAGCAGCAATGACAGGCCAGGGCCGCAATTAGAGGCTCCGTGGGCCTGCCAGGGTGTGTCTGGGGTTGCTCTGAACAAGCTCCCAGAGCCCCAGCGTGGCGGAGGGGAGGGGCAGAGACCAGACTCTGCCCGAGTCCCCCATCCTGGCAGCCCGGCTGGCTCTGGGGGTGGGGAGTGGGGGCAGGACTCCTGGGCTCTCCCCTGAGAGGAGGGTGCATGCCCCCAGCATCCCGTGCCTCAGTTTCCCCTCCGGTTCAGCAGACGGCGCCGCGTGGGGGTGCAGGGAGGGGCCGCTGGCCTGGGGACACTCGGAGAAGAGCAGAGCCAGGCACGATGCCGCCTGCTCACTGCGCCGCTTCCGTCACCTGCCCCAGCTCCCGCGCAGACCGTGGGGGTGGGACACCTGGGAAGGGCGCACACAGCGCCCCCCCCAGTCCTCGACAGCGCCCCCGCCCCCCCAGCCCCCCATAGTGCTCCCTGGCCCCCGACAGCGCCCCCGCCCCCCCCCCCCCAGCTCCCTGGCCCCCGACAGCGCCCCCGCCCCCCCAGCCCCCCATAGTGCTCCCTGGCCCCCGACAGCGCCCCCGCCCCCCCCAGTCCCCGACAGCGCCCCCGCCCCCCCAGCCCCCCATAGTGCTCCCTGGCCCCCGACAGCGCCCCCGCCCCCCCCAGTCCCCGACAGCGCCCCCGCCCCCCCAGCCCCCCATAGTGCTCCCTGGCCCCCGACAGCGCCCCCGCCCCCCCCCCCAGTCCCCAACAGCCCCCGCTCCCGCCCCTCCCCAGCCCCCCATAGTGCTCCCTGGCCCCCGACAGCGCCCCCGCCCCCCCCAGTCCCCGACAGCGCCCCCGCCCCCCCAGCCCCCCATAGTGCTCCCTGGCCCCCGACAGTGCCCCCGCCCCCCCAGTCCCCGACAGCGCCCCCGCCCCCCCAGCCCCCCATAGTGCTCCCTGGCCCCCGACAGTGCCCCCGCCCCCCCAGTCCCCGACAGCGCCCCCGCCCCCCCCAGCCCCCCATAGTGCTCCCTGGCCCCCGACAGTGCCCCCGCCCCCCGCCCCCCCAGTCCCCGACAGGGCCCCCGCCCCTCCCCAGCCCCCCAGAGCGGGGGCTGGGAGCCCAGACGCCCCGGCCCCCCCGGCCCCGGCAGGCCCCCGCCCCCCGGCCCCCGGCCCTGGGGGGGCAGTGGGGCTAGTGGTTAGAGCGGGGGGGGGGGGCTGGGAGCCCAGACGCCCCGGCTCTCCCGGCCCTGGGGGGGCAGTGGGGCTGGTGGTTAGAGCGGGGGCTGGGAGCCCAGCCGCCCCGGCTCTCCCGGCCCTGGGGGGGCAGTGGGGCTGGTGGTTAGAGCGGGGGGGGCTGGGAGCCCAGACGCCCCGGCTCTCCCAGCCCTGGGGGGGCAGTGGGGCTGGTGGTTAGAGCGGGGGGGGCTGGGAGCCCAGACGCCCCGGCTCTCCCAGCCCTGGGGGGGCAGTGGGGCTGGTGGTTAGAGCGGGGGGGGCTGGGAGCCCAGACGCCCCGGCTCTCCCGGCCCTGGGGGGGCAGTGGGGCTGGTGGTTAGAGCGGGGGCTGGGAGCCCAGACGCCCCGGCTCTCCCAGCCCTGGGGGGGCAGTGGGGCTGGTGGTTAGAGCGGGGGCTGGGAGCCCAGACGCCCCGGCCCTCCCGGCCCTGGGGGGGCAGTGGGGCTGGTGGTTAGAGCGGGGGGGGGGGCTGGGAGCCCAGACGCCCCGGCTCTCCCAGCCCTGGGGGGGCAGTGGGGCTGGTGGTTAGAGCGGGGGGGGGGGCTGGGAGCCCAGACGCCCCGGCTCTCCCGGCCCTGGGGGGGCAGTGGGGCTGGTGGTTAGAGCGGGGGCTGGGAGCCCAGACGCCCTGACTCTCCCGGCCTTGGGGGGGCAGTGGGACTAGTGGTTAGAGCGGGGGGGCTGGGAGCCCAGACCCCCTGGCTCTCCCGGCCCTGGGGGGGCAGTGGGACTAGTGGTTAGAGCGGGGGCTGGGAGCCCAGACCCCCTGGCTCTCCCGGCCCTGGGGGGGCAGTGGGGCTGGTGGTTAGAGCGGGGGCTGGGAGCCCAGACGCCCTGGCTCTCCCGGCCCTGGGGGGGCAGTGGGGCTGGTGGTTACAGCGGGGGCTGGGAGCCCAGATGCCCTGGCTCTCCCGGCCCTGGGGGGGCAGTGGGGCTGGTGGTTAGAGCGGGGGCTGGGAGCCCAGACGCCCCGGCTCTCCCGGCCCTGGGGGGGCAGTGGGGCTGGTGGTTACAGCGGGGGCTGGGAGCCCAGACGCCCCGGCTCTCCCGGCCCTGGGGGGGCAGTGGGGCTGGCGGTTACAGCGGGGGGGCTGGGAGCCCAGACGCCCCGGCTCTCCCGGCCCTGGGGGGGCAGTGGGGCTGGTGGTTAGAGCGGGGGGGGGGGCTGGGAGCCCAGACGCCCCGGCTCTCCCAGCCCTGGGGGGGCAGTGGGGCTGGTGGTTACAGCGGGGGCTGGGAGCCCAGACGCCCCGGCTCTCCCGGCCCTGGGGGGGCAGTGGGGCTGGTGGTTAGAGCGGGGGCTGGGAGCCCAGACGCCCCGGCTCTCCCGGCCCTGGGGGGGCAGTGGGGCTGGCGGTTACAGCGGGGGGGCTGGGAGCCCAGACGCCCCGGCTCTCCCGGCCCTGGGGGGGCAGTGGGGCTAGTGGTTAGAGCGGGGGGGGGGGGCTGGGAGCCCAGATGCCCCGGCTCTCCCGGCCCTGGGGGGGCAGTGGGACTAGTGGTTAGAGCGGGGGCTGGGAGCCCAGACGCCCTGGCTCTCCCGGCCCTGGGGGGGCAGTGGGGCTGGTGGTTAGAGCGGGGGCTGGGAGCCCAGACGCCCTGGCTCTCCCAGCCCTGGGGGGGCAGTGGGGCTGGTGGTTAGAGCAGGGGGGGGCTGGGAGCCCAGACGCCCTGGCTCTCCCGGCCCTGGGGGGGCAGTGGGGCTGGTGGTTAGAGCGGGGGCTGGGAGCCCAGACGCCCTGGCTCTCCCAGCCCTGGGGGGGCAGTGGGGCTGGTGGTTAGAGCGGGGGCTGGGAGCCCAGATGCCCCGGCTCTCCCGGCCCTGGGGGGGCAGTGGGGCTGGTGGTTAGAGCGGGGGCTGGGAGCCCAGACGCCCCGGCTCTCCCGGCCCTGGGGGGGCAGTGGGGCTGGTGGTTAGAGCGGGGGCTGGGAGCCCAGACGCCCCGGCTCTCCCGGCCCTGGGGGGGCAGTGGGGCTGGTGGTTACAGCGGGGGCTGGGAGCCCAGACGCCCTGGCTCTCCCGGCCCTGGGGGGGCAGTGGGGCTGGTGGTTAGAGCGGGGGCTGGGAGCCCAGACGCCCCGGCTCTCCCGGCCCTGGGGGGGCAGTGGGGCTGGTGGTTAGAGCGGGGGCTGGGAGCCCAGACGCCCCGGCTCTCCCGGCCCTGGGGGGGCAGTGGGGCTGGTGGTTAGAGCGGGGGGGGGCTGGGAGCCCAGACGCCCTGGCTCTCCCAGCCCTGGGGGGGCAGTGGGGCTGGTGGTTAGAGCGGGGGCTGGGAGCCCAGACGCCCCGGCTCTCCCGGCCCTGGGGGGGCAGTGGGACTAGTGGTTAGAGCGGGGGGGGCTGGGAGCCCAGACGCCCCGGCTCTCCCGGCCCTGGGGGGGCAGTGGGGCTGGTGGTTAGAGCGGGGGGGGCTGGGAGCCCAGACGCCCTGGCTCTCCCGGCCCTGGGGGGGCAGTGGGGCTGGTGGTTAGAGCGGGGGGGGCTGGGAGCCCAGACGCCCCGGCTCTCCCGGTCCTGGGGGGGCAGTGGGGCTGGCGGTTACAGCGGGGGGGGGGGCTGGGAGCCCAGACGCCCCGGCTCTCCCGGCCCTGGGGGGGCAGTGGGGCTGGCTGTTACAGCGGGGGCTGGGAGCCCAGACGCCCTGGCTCTCCCGGCCCTGGGGGGGCAGTGGGGCTGGTGGTTACAGCGGGGGCTGGGAGCCCAGACGCCCTGGCTCTCCCGGCCCTGGGGGGGCAGTGGGGCTGGTGGTTAGAGCGGGGGGGGCTGGGAGCCCAGACGCCCCGGCTCTCCCGGCCCTGGGGGGGCAGTGGGGCTGGTGGTTAGAGCGGGGGCTGGGAGCCCAGACGCCCCGGCTCTCCCGGCCCTGGGGGGGCAGTGGGGCTAGTGGTTAGAGTGGGGGGGGCTGGGAGCCCAGACGCCCCGGCTCTCCCGGCCCTGGGGGGGCAGTGGGGCTGGCGGTTACAGCGGGGGCCGGGAGTCCTGGACAGCCACTCCGGATGTACACAGGGCTCTGGGACGCAGCCCACCCCGGGCGGCAGAGACAGTATCAGCCTGAGACAGCTTGTTTGCCGGCTGGGAATCCGTCCCGCGCCCAGTGCCAGGCGCAGAGGAAAAACCGACAGATCCCGTTTTCCGTCCCCTCGGCGCCTGCCAAGACCAGCGGAGTGGGGCACGCAGGACACGGGCGCAGCGGGGCACCCAGCCCCATGGGAGTCTGGGGAGCCCCCCAACGAACCCCAGGGACAGCAAAGCAGGGAATTCCTGTCCATGGACGGGGGTGACGCCCCTCGAAAATCCACCTCAGGAGTCCTGGGACGTGCTGCTCAAGGGGGGTCCCCCCAAACCCACAGCAGAGCCCAGGGACGAGCCGCCTGCTTGGGCCAGGGGAGGAACCCCCACATTAGGCAGGGAGCTGCCGGGGGTCCCCCTCCTGCCGTGGGGACGCGCTGCCGGGCTGGGGCGCTGCGAGCGGAGCAGCCGGGCCCTACCTTTGGGGGACGAGGCCGTTCTCGGGGTGTCTGCTCCGCTGTCCCGTCCCGCGCCCGGCGCCTCGCCTGCCTCCCGGCTCTGCAGCAGCTGCAGGACTGGCCAGGGCCGGCGCTGCGGCTGGGCTGGAATTCCCTGGCTGGGCGCCGGGCGCCGGACGCACACTCCCACTCCGACCAGCCCCACATCTGGATCCCATCAGCCACCTGCCAGGGAGCCAGGGGCTGGGGAAGCCAAACCCACCCTGGGCCCGAGCGGACGGGATCTAAGCCCATGGGGCAGCGCAGGAACCGGGGGGGGCAGACCTTCTCCACATGTGAATGGGGTGGGGGAAGGGAGCGGAGAGATGGACGGACGGACGGTTGGAGGGGCATGGGGATGGACAGACGGACGGTTGGAGGGGCATGGGGATGGACAGACGGATGGTGGGAGGGGCGTGGGGATGGACAGACGGACGGTTGGAGGGGACGTGGGGATGGACGGACGGACGGTTGGAGGGACATGGGGATGGACAGACGGACGGTTGGAGGGGACGTGGGGATGGTCGGACGGACGGTTGGAGGGGACGTGGGGATGGACAGACGGACGGTTGGAGGGGACGTGGGGATGGACAGACGGACAGAAAGGCGTGGGGATGGACAGACGGATGCTGGGAGGGGTCTGGGGATGGACAGACGGACAGAAAGGCGTGGGGATGGACAGACGGATGCTGGGAGGGGCCTGGGGATGGACAGACGGACAGAAAGGCGTGGGGATGGACAGACGGATGCTGGGAGGGGCCTGGGGATGGACAGACGGACAGAAAGGCATGGGGATGGACAGACGGACAGAAAGGCATGGGGATGGACAGACGGATGGTTGGGGGAGTCTGGGGATGGACAGACGGATGGTGGGAGGGGCCTGGGGATGGACAGACGGATGGTGGGAGGGGCCTGGGGACGGACAGATGGATGGTTGGGGGGGCATGGGGATGGGCAGACGGACAGAAAGGCGTGGGGGTGGACAGACGGATGGTGGGAGGGGCCTGGGGATGGGCAGACGGACAGAAAGGCGTGGGGATGGACAGACGGATGGTGGGAGGGGCGTGGGGATGGACAGACGGATGGTGGGAGGGGTGTGGGGATGGACAGACGGATGGTGGGAGGGGCGTGGGGGTGGACAGACGGATGGTGGGAGGGGCCTGGGGATGGGCAGACGGACAGAAAGGCGTGGGGATGGACAGACGGATGGTGGGAGGGGCGTGGGGATGGACAGACGGACAGAAAGGCGTGGGGATGGACAGACGGATGGTGGGAGGGGCCTGGGGATGGGCAGACGGACAGAAAGGCGTGGGGATGGACAGACGGATGGTGGGAGGGGCGTGGGGATGGACAGACGGATGGTGGGAGGGGTGTGGGGGTGGACAGACGGATGGTGGGAGGGGCATGGGGATGGGCAGACAGACAGAAAGGTGTGGGGATGGACAGACGGATGGTGGGAGGGGCCTGGGGACGGACAGATGGATGGTTGGGAGGGGCATGGGGATGGGCAGACGGACAGAAAGGCGTGGGGATGGACAGACGGATGGTGGGAGGGGCGTGGGGATGGACAGACGGACAGAAAGGCGTGGGGATGGACAGACGGATGGTGGGAGGGGCGTGGGGGTGGACAGACGGACAGAAAGGCGTGGGGATGGACAGACGGATGGTGGGAGGGGCGTGGGGGTGGACAGACGGATGGTGGGAGGGGCCTGGGGATGGGCAGACGGACAGAAAGGCGTGGGGATGGACAGACGGATGGTGGGAGGGGCGTGGGGGTGGACAAACGGATGGTGGGAGGGGCCTGGGGATGGGCAGACGGACAGAAAGGCGTGGGGGTGGACAGACGGATGGTGGGAGGGGTGTGGGGATGGACAGACGGATGGTGGGAGGGGCGTGGGGGTGGACAGACGGATGGTGGGAGGGGCCTGGGGATGGACAGACGGACAGAAAGGCGTGGGGGTGGACAGACGGATGGTGGGAGGGGCGTGGGGGTGGACAGACGGATGGTGGGAGGGGCCTGGGGATGGGCAGACGGACAGAAAGGCGTGGGGGTGGACAGACGGATGGTGGGAGGGGCGTGGGGGTGGACAGACGGATGGTGGGAGGGGTGTGGGGATGGACAGACGGATGGTGGGAGGGGCGTGGGGGTGGACAGACGGATGGTGGGAGGGGTGTGGGGATGGACAGACGGATGGTGGGAGGGGCGTGGGGATGGACAGACGGATGGTGGGAGGGGTGTGGGGATGGACAGACGGATGGTGGGAGGGGCCTGGGGATGGGCAGATTTCTAAAATCACGACTGGTGTGGAGACAGCCAATACGGAAACGTTACCTTCTCGTTCCAATGACACAGGATCTGCAGGTCACAGAATGAAATGAGCGGGCAGCAGGTTAAAACCAACCAAGGCAGCATTTCTCCACACAACGCAGTCGACCTGTGGAACTCCTCGCCAGAGGATGTTGAGAAGGCCGGGACTGTAACAAGGTTCAAAGAAGAACTAGCTAAAGCCATGGCAGTTGGCTCCATTGATGGCTCTGAGCCAGGCTGGGCAGGTGGGGTCCCCAGCCTCTGTCGGCCAGGAGCTGGGACCACTGGCCGGTTCCCTGCTGTGACCCCTCCCTCCGGGGCACCTGGCCCTGGCCGCTGTGGGCCGGCAGGACCCTGGACTGGATGGACCCTTGGTGAGGTTCTTATGACAGAGACGAGAGAAGAGGGTGGGGATGGAGAGACAGATGGATGGAGAGGCATGTTTGGACAGACGGACGACGGAGGGGCTGGGGGTGGACGGACGACGGAGGAGGTGGTGATAGATGGACAGATGGAGAGTGTGGGATGGACGGACAGAGGAGGTGGGAATGGATAGACAAGCGGACGACGGAGGGAGTGGGGATGGACGGACAGACAGGCGGACGACGGGGGGGCGGGGGTGGGGATGGACGGACGGACAGAGGGGGTGGGGGTGGACGGACGGACAGAGGGGGCGGGGGTGGACGGACAGGCGGACGACAGGGGGGCGGGGGTGGGGATGGACGGACGGACAGAGGGGGCGGGGGTGGACGGACAGGCGGACGACAGGGGAGGCGGGGTGGGGTGGACGGACGGACAGAGGGGGTGGGGGTGGACGGACGGACAGAGGGGGCGGGGGTGGACGGACAGGCGGACGACAGGGGGGCGGGGGTGGGGATGGACGGACGGACAGAGGGGGCGGGGGTGGACGGACAGGCGGACGACAGGGGAGGCGGGGGTGGGGGTGGACGGACGGACAGAGGGGGCGGGGGTGGACAGACAGGCGGACGACGGGGGGGGCGGGGGTGGGGATGGACGGACGGACAGAGGGGGCGGGGGTGGACGGACAGGCGGACGACAGGGAGCCAGGGGTGGGGATGGACGGACGGACAGAGGGGGCGGGGGTGGACGGACAGGCGGACGACGGGGGGGCGGGGGTGGGGATGGACGGACGGACAGAGGGGGCGGGGGTGGACGGACAGGCGGACGACGGGGGGCCGGGGGTGGGGATGGACGGACGGACAGAGGGGGCGGGGGTGGACGGACAGGCGGACGACGGGGGGGCGGGGGTGGGGATGGACGGACGGACAGAGGGGGCGGGGGTGGACGGACAGGCGGACGACGGGGGGGCGGGGGTGGGGATGGACGGACGGACAGAGGGGGCGGGGGTGGACGGACAGGCGGACGACGGGGGGCGGGGGTGGGGATGGACGGACGGACAGAGGGGGCGGGGGTGGACGGACAGGCGGACGACGGGGGGGGCGGGGGTGGGGATGGACGGACGGACAGAGGGGGCGGGGGTGGACGGACAGGCGGAGGGCGGGGGGGGTGGATGGCCAGACAGAGGGGGCGGGGGTGGACGGACAGGCGGACGACGGGGGGGCGGGGGTGGGGATGGACGGACGGACAGAGGGGGTGGGGGTGGACGGACAGGCGGACGACGGGGGGGGCGGGGGTGGGGATGGACGGACGGACAGAGGGGGTGGGGGTGGACGGACAGGCGGACGACGGGGGGGGCGGGGGTGGGGATGGACGGACGGACAGAGGGGGCGGGGGTGGACGGACGGACAGAGGGGGTGGGGGTGGACGGACAGGCGGACGACGGGGGGGCGGGGGTGGGGATGGACGGACGGACAGAGGGGGCGGGGGTGGACGGACAGGCGGACGACAGGGGAGGCGGGGGTGGGGGTGGACGGACGGACAGAGGGGGCGGGGGTGGACGGACGGACAGAGGGGGCGGGGGTGGACGGACAGGCGGACGACGGGGGGGCGGGGGTGGGGATGGACGGACGGACAGAGGGGGCGGGGGTGGACGGACAGGCGGACGACAGGGGAGGCGGGGGTGGGGGTGGACGGACGGACAGAGGGGGCGGGGGTGGACGGACAGGCGGACGACGGGGGGGGGGCGGGGGTGGGGATGGACGGACGGACAGAGGGGGCGGGGGTGGACGGACAGGCGGACGACGGGGGGGGCGGGGGGGGGATGGACGGACGGACAGAGGGGGCGGGGGTGGACGGACAGGCGGACGACGGGGGGGCGGGGGTGGGGATGGACGGACGGACAGAGGGGGTGGGGGTGGACGGACAGGCGGACGACGGGGGGGGCGGGGGTGGGGATGGACGGACGGACAGAGGGGGCGGGGGTGGACGGACAGGCGGAGGGCGGGGGGGGTGGATGGCCAGACAGAGGGGGCGGGGGTGGACGGACAGGCGGACGACGGGGGGGCGGGGGTGGGGATGGACGGACGGACAGAGGGGGCGGGGGTGGACGGACAGGCGGAGGGCGGGGGGGGTGGATGGCCAGACAGAGGGGGCGGGGGTGGACGGACAGGCGGACGACGGGGGGGCGGGGGTGGGGATGGACGGACGGACAGAGGGGGCGGGGGTGGACGGACAGGCGGACGACGGGGGGGCGGGGGTGGGGATGGACGGACGGACAGAGGGGGCGGGGGTGGACGGACAGGCGGACGACGGGGGGCCGGGGGTGGGGATGGACGGACGGACAGAGGGGGCGGGGGTGGACGGACAGGCGGACGACGGGGGGGCGGGGGTGGGGATGGACGGACGGACAGAGGGGGCGGGGGTGGACGGACAGGCGGACGACGGGGGGGCGGGGGTGGGGATGGACGGACGGACAGAGGGGGCGGGGGTGGACGGACAGGCGGACGACGGGGAGCCAGGGGTGGGGATGGACGGACGGACAGAGGGGGCGGGGGTGGACGGACAGGCGGACGACGGGGGGGCGGGGGTGGGGATGGACGGACGGACAGAGGGGGCGGGGGTGGACGGACAGGCGGACGACGGGGGGCCGGGGGTGGGGATGGACGGACGGACAGAGGGGGCGGGGGTGGACGGACAGGCGGACGACGGGGGGGCGGGGGTGGGGATGGACGGACGGACAGAGGGGGCGGGGGTGGACGGACAGGCGGACGACGGGGGGGCGGGGGTGGGGATGGACGGACGGACAGAGGGGGCGGGGGTGGACGGACAGGCGGACGACGGGGGGGCGGGGGTGGGGATGGACGGACGGACAGAGGGGGCGGGGGTGGACGGACAGGCGGAGGGCGGGGGGGGTGGATGGCCAGACAGAGGGGGCGGGGGTGGACGGACAGAGGGGGTGGGGGTGGACGGACAGGCGGACGACGGGGGGGCGGGGGTGGGGATGGACGGACGGACAGAGGGGGCGGGGGTGGACGGACAGGCGGACGACGGGGGGGCGGGGGTGGGGATGGACGGACGGACAGAGGGGGCGGGGGTGGACGGACAGGCGGACGACGGGGGGGCGGGGGTGGGGATGGACGGACGGACAGAGGGGGCGGGGGTGGACGGACAGGCGGACGACGGGGGGGCGGGGGTGGGGATGGACGGACGGACAGAGGGGGCGGGGGTGGACGGACAGGCGGAGGGCGGGGGGGGGGGGTGGCCAGACAGAGGGGGCGGGGGTGGACGGACAGAGGGGGCGGGGGTGGACGGACAGGCGGACGACGGGGGGGGGGGCGGGGGTGGGGATGGACGGACGGACAGAGGGGGCGGGGGTGGACGGACAGGCGGACGACGGGGGGGCGGGGGTGGGGATGGACGGACGGACAGAGGGGGCGGGGGTGGACGGACAGGCGGAGGGCGGGGGGGGGGGATGGCCGGACAGGGGGGACCAGAGCTCCGGGGCTCTCCCTGCCGGGCCATGGGGGTGCCATGCCCGCCCCCCCGGGTCTCACGCACCGTCCGCCGGCTCGTCAGCACCTCGGGCCGGGCCGGCAGGAATGTGGGGAGGGAGGATGTGACGCCAGGGAAGCAAATTCCTCTGCTGCTCTCTGGCCCCAGCCAGCCGCAGCCCTGGAGGGCAGAGGGGCCTAGTGTGGGGGGGGGGGCAGGGCTGGGAACTCAGACGCCTGGGTCGGAGGGGGTGGGGGCTAGTGGGTAGAGCTGGCCTGAGGCTCCATCTCAGCCCCTCCTCAGGTGGGTACCGGCCCCGCTCAAATACTGCCTGGGCATCGCCGGCCCCTGTTTCTCCGGCCCCCAGCCCCCCAGGCTGCACCTGCGCATCCCGCTTCTCCCCCCCCCCGGCCCAGGGACACGGCCCCTCGGGGGGGTCTCCGGGCCCCCCCCGGCCCAGGGACACGGCCCCTCGGGGGGTCTCCGGGCTCCCCCCGGCCCAGGGACACGGCCCCTCGGGGGGTCTCCGGGCTCCCCCCGGCCCAGGGACACGGCCCCTCGGGGGGGTCTCCGGGCTCCCCCCGGCCCAGGGACACGGCCCCTCGGGGGGGTCTCCGGGCTCCCCCCGGCCCAGGGACACGGCCCCTCGGGGGGTCTCCGGGCCCCCCCGGCCCAGGGACACGGCCCCTCGGGGGGTCTCCGGGCTCCCCCCGGCCCAGGGACACGGCCCCTCGGGGGGTCTCCGGGCCCCCCCCGGCCCAGGGACACGGCCCCTCGGGGGGTCTCCGGGGCCCCCCGGCCCAGGGACATGGCCCCTCGGGGGGGGTCTCCGGGCCCCCCCGGCCCAGGGACATGGCCCTTCGGGGGGTCTCCGGGCTCCCCCCGGCCCAGGGACACGGCCCCTCGGGGGGTCTCCGGGCCCCCCCCGGCCCAGGGACACGGCCCCTCGGGGGGGTCTCCGGGCTCCCCCCGGCCCAGGGACACGGCCTTTCGGGGGGTCTCCGGGCTCCCCCCGGCCCAGGAACACGGCCCTTCGGGGGGGGTCTCCGGGCTCCCCCCGGCCCAGGGACACGGCCCCTCGGGGGGTCTCCGGCCCCCCCCGGCCCAGGGAAACGGCCCCTCGGGGGGTCTCCGGGCTTCCCCCGGCCCAGGGACACGGCCCCTCGGGGGGTCTCCGGGCTCCCCCCGGCCCAGGGACACGGCCCCTCGGGGGGTCTCCGGGCTCCCCCCGGCCCAGGGACACGGCCCCTCGGGGGGTCTCTGGCCCCCCCCCGGCCCAGGGACACGGCCCCTCGGGGGTCTCCGGGCTCCCCCCGGCCCAGGGACACGGCCCTTCGGGGGTCTCCGGGCTCCCCCCGGCCCAGGGACACGGCCCTTCGGGGGGTCTCCGGGCTCCCCCCGGCCCAGGGACACGGCCCCTCGGGGGGTCTCCGGCCCCCCCGGCCCAGGGACACGGCCCCTCGGGGGGTCTCCGGCCCCCCCCGGCCCAGGGACACGGCCCCTCGGGGGGTCTCCGGGCTCCCCCCGGCCCAGGGACACGGCCCCTCGGGGGGTCTCCGGGCCCCCCCGGCCCAGGGACACGGCCCCTCGGGGGGTCTCCGGGCTCCCCCCGGCCCAGGGACACGGCCCCTCGGGGGGTCTCCGGGCCCCCCCCGGCCCAGGGACACGGCCCCTCGGGGGGTCTCCGGGCTCCCCCCCGGCCCAGGGACACGGCCCCTCGGGGGGTCTCCGGCCCCCCCCGGCCCAGGGACACGGCCCCTCGGGGGGTCTCCGGCCCCCCCCGGCCCAGGGACACGGCCCCTCGGGGGGTCTCCGGCCCCCCCCGGCCCAGGGACACGGCCCCTCGGGGGGTCTCCGGCCCCCCCCGGCCCAGGGACACGGCCCCTCGGGGGGTCTCCGGGCCGTGCACGGGGCATGGTCCCCCTCGCAGCTCCTCGCTGGGCCTGAGCCGGGACCCGGCCTGCGCCTGCCCCGATGGGGGGGGAGGAGACCGTCCCTGGGGGAGCCGCCCCTCCCCCCGGGCCCCGGGCCGCTGTGTTTTCACAGCTGCAGCCGGGACGTGCCTTCGCCAGCGCATCAGCCCCGCGGCCCCCCCCTGCGCCCCCCCCCGCTGCCAGCCCCGCCCCGCGGCACAGACGGGGGGGAGGGGCTGCTTTGGCGTCTGCTGGTGCCGCGCCCGACCCGCCTATAGCGCCCCCGGCCCGGCCCGGCCCGGCCCGCAGGCGGCAGCAGGGCGGAGGCGCAGCCTGGGGCGGGGGTTTTAGTCACCTTGGGACGTTCCATGGCGGCGCTGCCGTCCTGCCGCGACCCGGGTGCCTCAGTTTCCCTGGCCACCGCGCCGATCCCTGCCTGGGGCTGGGGGTTTCGGGGCGGCGGCCCCCCCCGCACACGCACCAGCCCGGGCCCCTCGGACCCTGAGTGGGGGCAGGCGGCCAGGGCCCGGACCAGGCTTGGGGGCCCGGTCCCTGTGGCCTCAGACCCCCGCTGTGCCCCCGCCGGCTGAGCCCCACTCCTGGCTGGGGGGGGCAGGGCGAGGGACTCCCCCGGGGGGGGGGAGTCCAAAGGCCCCTGCATGCGCTCAGCACAGGGAGCTGGGGGTCTAGAGCCCCCCACTGGCTCCATGGGGCAGCTCATGCCCAGCTGATCACAGGCGCTTCCCGGGGGCGGCTGTTGTGCTTGGCCCCAGCTTTGTCTCTAACCCTGCCCTGCAGCCAACTGGAACCAGCAGGGGCTGCCGAACAGCGGTGGGCATGGAGGGTAACTACACAGGGACCCCTCCCCTGGGGCCGATGCAGCCACCTCTGGGGTGGGGCAGGAGCCGGTTACCTGGGGACCCCAGCCCCGGGGATGCAGGCGGTCGTGGGCCAGCGAGCGGCCCAGGCCGGGAAGGAGGGGCAGGCGCAGAGCTACAGCCCAGGGCGCAGGTGGGCGAGGATGGGGGATGTGACCAGGGACGCGCCCAATGCGGTTGCGCTGTAGGGCGGCATGTGGAGCAGCTGGTTGGAGGAGAGGTTCCGGGACGCCAGCACCCTGCGTGGGCTCTGGCCTGGCCTGGGTTCTCTGATGCCACAGGGTAAGTCCAGGCCGCGGCGCGATCCGACCCTGCTGGAGCTTGTTCTTGCTCAGAAACAGAACACAGAGCGGCGCTCGGAGTCCAGATGCAGCTCCTGGGAATGCCCCTATTCCCTCAGCTCGTCTCTGCCCCACGGTCCCCACGCTGCAGCAATCCCTTCATCTTCACTCGCGCGGGCGCCTGCCCCCTTCACCTTAACTCTGCCCAGCAGTGTGACGCGGGGCGGGGCTGTCTGCTCTGGGACCCGGGGTCCCTGCGCTGCGCGATTCCCACTGACTCCCCACACATGGACTGGCCCAGACACCTGGGCCCAGCCTGGGCAGGTAACAGGGGGATTCCCTGGGGGGGAGACAAAGGGGAGGAGGGGGCAAGGCCTGGGGGCTGGGCAGTCAGAAGAGAAGGGTCTACACTGAGTACCGGGGGATCAAGGGGGCTGAGGCTGCCGGCCCCTCACTCCAATGTCCACATGGAACCCGGGCTGGGCTGTGTCTCGGAGCCGTTCTACTGGCTGGCGGAGTCACATCGGACCGCAGAGGGGGTGCAGGGTCGGGGGTCCCTGACGCGCTGTCACGGTGGTGGCAGCAGTGGGATCCCCGGCACCACGTGCACAGAGCGTCCAGCAGCAAGGAACAAGGCGCGGGGGGGCTGCCCTGCACTGGGATGTGTGACCCACGGACTCGCCCACACGCTGCGGTGCAGTGTCAGGACCTGGCTGGCTGCGGGGCCTCAGGACAGTGACCAAAGCGGCTGTACTGGCTAAGGGAAGAGGGGGGCACAGGAAGCGTGCGCTGGGGGAGGGCCAGTGTGGGGCCGGAACCACTGAGGTTGCTGGGGCTGAGGGCCAGGGGCGATGGACCCCCTGACCCAAGGGCTCAAACACCCCAGCCCCGAATCCTGCAGTCCCCCCACATCTGTGCTGGGCGGTACCCTTTGTGACGCAGTGGGGGTACCGGGCTGCTCTCTATGGGGCTGTGGTACCCCACTGGCTGCCGCCGGTACCACGCCCAGCAGGACAGGGATGGGTCGTTATGCAAAGGGACCTCTCAACCCGGACCAGCCACCCCCCTGGAGAGGGACAAAGGAAGGGGGATGCTGCCCGGCCGGGGGCAGGGCTGGAGGAGGGGGAGCTAGTTTCTGTCTGGGATGATGGAGGAAGCAGGCTCAGCACAGGCTGGGGGGTTTAGAAGCCGAGACCCCCCCATATCAAGGGGGCTGAGGCATCCTAGGCCTGCCCTGTAGCCTGGTGACATCTGTGCTGTGCCCTGGAGAGGCGATAAACTCCCTCTGTTCTACTGGCTGGGGAGTCTGTTCGTGCCATTTCGGGGTGCAGGAGGCGGGGGACCCCAACGTGTCGTCACACCCTTCCCCCTGCCCCCCCAGCCCGACTCAGCCGCTAGGGCTGTGCCCACTGGGAGCCAAGATGTGGCACTTTGGATCTCGGGGTGCAGAGCAGATGGGGGCTCAGCACCTTGGGGGGTATCTTGGGGTCCCCCCTGGCCTCAGCCCACAGGCAGAAGGGCTGCAGCCAGCCACCTCCCCTGCCGGCTCCTGACTGCCTGGCAGCCCCCCCCCCCAGCCGGATCGCCGGGCTCCTCCCCAGGCCCAGCCGCCACAGGCTGGCGGGATCCCGCCCTGGAGACAGGAGCCTTTTGTGCGGGGCCCGGGGACTCGGCCCACCAGCCTGGGACGGGCCTGTCTGCCCGCACAGCCGGCAGGGAGCAGGGCTGGGCAGCCCCCAACATGCCCTGGTCGCCCTGCAGGCGGCCTGCTAGCAGCCACAGAGCCGCCCCTCCCCGCGCTGGGCAGGGGACCCAGGCGTCCCAGCTTCCAGCCCCGCTCTGGCCCCAATGTGACCAGGAAGCTGCGGGGGGCTGCCAGGAGGAGCAGCTGGGCTGGGACAGGGCCGGGTTGCAGTGAGCCCCCACCCTGTGGGACGGGCGCAGGGACTGGTACTAGGGACCCGGACTCAACACGAGGGCACGGCCCCAGCAGGGGCTGGCTTTGGGGGCCTCGCGAGAGGCCGGGACACCCCCCGGCTTTAGGGGCCTCGCGAGAGGCCGGGACACCCCCCGGCTTTAGGGGCCTCGCGCGAGGCCGGGACACCCCCCGGCTTTGGGGGCCTCGCCCGAGGCCCGGACACCCCCCGGCTTTGGGGGCCTCGCCCGAGGCCGGGACACCCCCCGGCTTTAGGGGCCTCGCGCGAGGCCGGGACACCCCCCGGCTTTGGGGGCCTCGCCCGAGGCCGGGACACCCCCCGGCTTTGGGGGCCTCGCCCGAGGCCGGGACACCCCCCGGCTTTAGGGGCCTCGCGCGAGGCCGGGACACCCCCCGGCTTTAGGGGCCTCGCGCGAGGCCGGGACACCCCCCGGCTTTAGGGGCCTCGCGCGAGGCCGGGACACCCCCCGGCTTTAGGGGCCTCGCGAGAGGCCGGGACACCCCCCGGCTTTAGGGGCCTCGCGAGAGGCCGGGACACCCCCCGGCTTTGGGGGCCTCGCGCGAGGCCGGGACACCCCCCGGCTTTGGGGGCCCTCGCCCGAGAAACCCCCCCGGCTTTAGGGGCCTCGCCCGAGGCCGGGACACCCCCCAGCTTTAGGGGCCCTCGCCCGAGACACCCCCCGGCTTTAGGGGCCCCGCCCGAGGCCGGGACACCCCCCGGCTTTAGGGGCCCTCGCCCGAGACACCCCCCGGCTTTAGGGGCCCTCGCCCGAGAAACCCCCCCGGCTTTAGGGGCCTCGCCCGAGGCCAGGACACCCCCCGGCTTTAGGGGCCCTCGCCCGAGAAACCCCCCGGCTTTGGGGGCCCTCGCCCGAGGCCGGGACACCCCCCGGCTTTGGGGGCCCTCGCCCGAGAAACCCCCCCGGCTTTGGGGGCCTCGCCCGAGGCCGGGACACCCCCCAGCTTTAGGGGCCCTCGCCCGAGACACCCCCCGGCTTTAGGGGCCCCGCCCGAGGCCAGGACACCCCCTGGCTTTAGGGGCCCTCGCCCGAGACACCCCCCGGCTTTAGGGGCCCCGCCCGAGGCCGGGACACCCCCCGGCTTTGGGGGCCCTCGCCCAAGAAACCCCCCCGGCTTTAGGGGCCCCGCCCGAGGCCGGGACACCCCCCGGCTTTAGGGGCCCTCGCCCGAGACACCCCCCCAGCTTTAGGGGCCCACGCCCAAGAAACCCCCCCGGCTTTAGGGGCCCTCGCCCGAGAAACCCCCCCGGCTTTGGGGGCCCTCGCCCAAGACACCCCCCAGCTGCACCTGGCTTTAGGGGCCTCGCCCGAGACACCCCCCAGGATGCACCTGGCTTTAGGGACCCTCACCTGAGGCCAGGACGCCCCCCACCTGGGGCTGGCTTTAGGGGCCCCTTGCCCGAGGCCGGGACCCAGCCCTGGCGCCAGGCCGGGCAGCTGCTCTACAGGCACCCGCTGCGGTTGCATAAGGCAGGAAGGGCAGACATCTGGCCCAGCCGGAGGGGAGGACGCTCAGGGCCAGGAATGGGGCTGGGGGGTCACTGCAGGACGCCGGGCCTGGAGCAGGCTCTGGCAGTGGGAGCCGGGGGCCGGCGCCTGGGCTCTGTCGCTAGCTGCTGTGCAGCCCAGGGGGGCCCTGGAGGTACAGGGGGGCCCACAGCCATGCCCGAGGGCATCACCCCCGTGCGAAACAGCACAGGCCCCGCTGGCCCCCCCAGCATTGTGAGCCAGGGGCACGGCAAGGGGGGGCTGCCCAGCCCCCAGAAGGCCAGCCCCCCGGCAGCGCCCACACCCCAAAGGCCCCCCGGCCAGGCTCCCTCCAGCCCCCGGGGGCGCCCACACCCCAAAGGCCCCCGGCCAGGCTCCCTCCAACCCCCCGGCGGCGCCCACACCTCAAAGGCCCCCCGGCCAGGCTCCCTCCAGCCCCCGGCGGCGCCCACACCCCAAAGGCCCCCCGGCCAGGCTCCCTCCAGCCCCCGGGGGTGCCCACACCCCAAAGGCCCCCGGCCAGGCTCCCTCCAGCCCCCCGGGGGCGCCCACACCCCAAAGGCCCCCCGGCCAGGCTCCCTCCAGCCCCCGGGGGTGCCCACACCCCAAAGGCCCCCGGCCAGGCTCCCTCCAACCCCCCGGCGGCGCCCACACCTCAAAGGCCCCCCGGCCAGGCTCCCTCCAACCCCCCGGCGGCGCCCACACCCCAAAGGCCCCCGGCCAGGCTCCCTCCAACCCCCCGGCGGCGCCCACACCCCAAAGGCCCCCGGCCAGGCTCCCTCCAACCCCCCGGCGGCGCCCACACCCCAAAGGCCCCCGGCCAGGCTCCCTCCAGCCCCCCGCGGCGCCCACACCCCAAAGGCCCCCGGCCAGGCTCCCTCCAGCCCCCCGGCGGCGCCCACACCCCAAAGGCCCCCGGCCAGGCTCCCTCCAGCCCCCCGGCGGCGCCCACACCCCAAAGGCCCCCCGGCCAGGCTCCCTCCAACCCCCCGGCGGCGCCCACACCCCAAAGGCCCCCGGCCAGGCTCCCTCCAACCCCCCGGCGGCGCCCACACCCCAAAGGCCCCCGGCCAGGCTCCCTCCAGCCCCCCGGCGGCGCCCACACCCCAAAGGCCCCCGGCCAGGCTCCCTCCAGCCCCCCGGCGGCGCCCACACCCCAAAGGCCCCCGGCCAGGCTCCCTCCAACCCCCCGGCGGCGCCCACACCCCAAAGGCCCCCGGCCAGGCTCCCTCCAGCCCCCGGGGGTGCCCACACCCCAAAGGCCCCCCGGCCAGGCTCCCTCCAACCCCCCGGGGGCGCCCACACCCCAAAGGCCCCCGGCCAGGCTCCCTCCAGCCCCCCGGCGGCGCCCACAACCCAAAGGCCCCCGGCCAGGCTCCCTCCAACCCCCCGGCGGCGCCCACACCTCAAAGGCCCCCCGGCCAGGCTCCCTCCAACCCCCCGGCGGCGCCCACACCCCAAAGGCCCCCGGCCAGGCTCCCTCCAACCCCCCGGCGGCGCCCACACCCCAAAGGCCCCCGGCCAGGCTCCCTCCAACCCCCCGGCGGCGCCCACACCCCAAAGGCCCCCGGCCAGGCTCCCTCCAGCCCCCCGCGGCGCCCACACCCCAAAGGCCCCCGGCCAGGCTCCCTCCAGCCCCCCGGCGGCGCCCACACCCCAAAGGCCCCCGGCCAGGCTCCCTCCAGCCCCCCGGCGGCGCCCACACCCCAAAGGCCCCCCGGCCAGGCTCCCTCCAACCCCCCGGCGGCGCCCACACCCCAAAGGCCCCCGGCCAGGCTCCCTCCAACCCCCCGGCGGCGCCCACACCCCAAAGGCCCCCGGCCAGGCTCCCTCCAGCCCCCCGGCGGCGCCCACACCCCAAAGGCCCCCGGCCAGGCTCCCTCCAGCCCCCCGGCGGCGCCCACACCCCAAAGGCCCCCGGCCAGGCTCCCTCCAACCCCCCGGCGGCGCCCACACCCCAAAGGCCCCCGGCCAGGCTCCCTCCAGCCCCCGGGGGTGCCCACACCCCAAAGGCCCCCGGCCAGGCTCCCTCCAACCCCCCGGGGGCGCCCACACCCCAAAGGCCCCCGGCCAGGCTCCCTCCAACCCCCCGGGGGCGCCCACACCCCAAAGGCCCCCGGCCAGGCTCCCTCCAGCCCCCCGGCAGCGCCCACACCCCAAAGGCCCCCGGCCAGGCTCCCTCCAGCCCCCGGGGGCGCCCACACCCCAAAGGCCCCCGGCCAGGCTCCCTCCAGCCCCCCGGCGGCGCCCACACCCCAAAGGCCCCCGGCCAGGCTCCCTCCAGCCCCCGGGGGCGCCCACACCCCAAAGGCCCCGGCCAGGCTCCCTCCAACCCCCCGGGGGCGCCCACACCCCAAAGGCCCCCGGCCAGGCTCCCTCCAGCCCCCAGGGGCGCCCACACCCCAAAGGCCCCCGGCCAGGCTCCCTCCAGCCCCCCGGCAGCGCCCACACCCCAAAGGCCCCCGGCCAGGCTCCCTCCAGCCCCCGGCAGCGCCCACACCCCAAAGGCCCCCGGCCAGGCTCCCTCCAGCCCCTCGGGGGCGCCCACACCCCAAAGGCCCCCGGCCAGGCTCCCTCCAGCCCCCCGGCGGCGCCCACACCCCAAAGGCCCCCGGCCAGGCTCCCTCCAACCCCCCGGGGGCGCCCACACCCCAAAGGCCCCCGGCCAGGCTCCCTCCAGCCCCCGGCAGCGCCCACACCCCAAAGGCCCCCGGCCAGGCTCCCTCCAGCCCCCCGGCGGCGCCCAGCCCCAAAGGCCCCCGGCCAGGCTCCCTTTCAGCCCCCCGGCGGCGCCCACACCCCAAAGGCCCCCGGCCAGGGTCCCTCCAGCCCCCGCGGCGCCCAGCCCCCACTGGCATTCTTCCCCGGGTTGGAGTCACGGTCGCCCCAGCCGGCTCAGACTTTCATTTCCTCTCTGGGAAGCGGGAGGCCAGTGCACACGCAGGGGGAGCAGGGCTGGGTTCCAGCCACAGCCCTGCTGCGTGAGCCAGGGCTGGCAGGGGCCCTGGGCCCCGGCAGGGGGAGCAGAGTTGGGGGACTCCTCCATTCTGGGTTGGGGGGCCTGAAGCAAAGAGCCCTCAGCTGCTGCTAAAAGCAGTGTGCTCTGGCCCTGCACCCTGCCCGCCCCACAGCCACAGGCCACAGGCCACAGGCCACAGCCCAGGGGAACAAAGCTCTTTAATTGCAGGCAAAGGAACTAGGCCCCCAGGCACTTGTGGGGCCCTGGAGGTTCACAGCAGCCCCCGGCTGCCCCACCCCGCGTGCGCCCCACGGCCCTCCCCCGAGAGCATCTCCCCCACTGAGAGAAGAGGGTTGTGCCTCTGAGCAGCAGGTCAGGCCCCGCACCAAGGTGCCCGTCCTCACCCGCGGGGGGGCCCTGAGCCACCCCCAGCACAGGAGGTGGTAGTCTGGCTCAGCTGCAGGGGCAGACTGGCTACCCCCTACCCAGTCCAGAGCAGCGAAGGTCGGCGGGGTCTGCAGGGAGCGGAGACCTGGCCCAGAGCGCTGGAGGCAGGGCCGGCGGGGCTCCGGGCGGCTGAGGCACAGTGGTGGAGGCAGGGCGGCCGGCGGGGCTCCGGGCGGCTGAGGCACAGTGGTGAAGGCAGGGCGGCCGGCGGGGCTCCGGGCGGCTGAGGCACAGTGGTGAAGGCAGGGCGGGCCGGCGGGGCTCCGGGCGGCTGAGGCACAGTGGTGAAGGCAGGGCGGCCGGCGGGGCTCCGGGCGGCTGAGGCACAGTGGTGGAGGCAGGGTGGGCCGGCGGGGCTCCGGGCGGCTGAGGCACAGTGGTGGAGGCAGGGCGGCCGGCGGGGCTCCGGGCGGCTGAGGCACAGTGGTGAAGGCAGGGCGGGCCGGCGGGGCTCCGGGCGGCTGAGGCACAGTGGTGAAGGCAGGGCGGCCGGCGGGGCTCCGGGCGGCTGAGGCACAGTGGTGGAGGCAGGGCGGCCGGCGGGGCTCCGGGCGGCCGGCAGGCAGGGCGGGCCGGCGGGGCTCCGGGCGGCTGAGGCACAGTGGTGAAGGCAGGGCGGGCCGGCGGGGCTCTGGGCGGCCGGCAGGCAGGGCGGCCGGCGGGGCTCCGGGCGGCTGAGGCACAGTGGTGGAGGCAGGGCGGCCGGCGGGGCTCCGGGCGGCTGAGGCACAGTGGTGGAGGCAGGGCGGGCCGGCGGGGCTCCGGGCGGCCGGCAGGCAGGGCGGCTGGCGGGGCTCCGGGCGGCTGAGGCACAGTGGTGAAGGCAGGGCGGCCGGCGGGGCTCCGGGCGGCTGAGGCACAGTGGTGAAGGCAGGGCGGCCGGCGGGGCTCCGGGCGGCTGAGGCACAGTGGTGGAGGCAGGGCGGCCGGCGGGGCTCCGGGCGGCTGAGGCACAGTGGTGGAGGCAGGGCGGGCCGGCGGGGCTCCGGGCGGCCGGCAGGCAGGGCGGCTGGCGGGGCTCCGGGCGGCTGAGGCACAGTGGTGAAGGCAGGGCGGCCGGCGGGGCTCCGGGCGGCTGAGGCACAGTGGTGAAGGCAGGGCGGCCGGCGGGGCTCCGGGCGGCTGAGGCACAGTGGTGAAGGCAGGGCGGCCGGCGGGGCTCCGGGCGGCTGAGGCACAGTGGTGGAGGCAGGGCGGCCGGCGGGGCTCCGGGCGGCTGAGGCACAGTGGTGAAGGCAGGGCGGGCCGGCGGGGCTCTGGGCGGCCGGCAGGCAGGGCGGCCGGCGGGGCTCCGGGCGGCTGAGGCACAGTGGTGAAGGCAGGGCGGCCGGCGGGGCTCCGGGCGGCTGAGGCACAGTGGTGGAGGCAGGGCGGCCGGCGGGGCTCCGGGCGGCCGGCAGGCAGGGCGGGCCGGCGGGGCTCCGGGCGGCTGAGGCACAGTGGTGAAGGCAGGGCGGGCCGGCGGGGCTCTGGGCGGCCGGCAGGCAGGGCGGCTGGCGGGGCTCCGGGCGGCTGAGGCACAGTGGTGAAGGCAGGGCGGCCGGCGGGGCTCCGGGCGGCTGAGGCACAGTGGTGGAGGCAGGGCGGCCGGCGGGGCTCCGGGCGGCTGAGGCACAGTGGTGAAGGCAGGGCGGCCGGCGGGGCTCCGGGCGGCTGAGGCACAGTGGTGGAGGCAGGGCGGGCCGGCGGGGCTCCGGGCGGCTGAGGCACAGTGGTGAAGGCAGGGCGGCCGGCGGGGCTCCGGGCGGCTGAGGCACAGTGGTGGAGGCAGGGCGGCCGGCGGGGCTCCGGGCGGCTGAGGCACAGTGGTGAAGGCAGGGCGGCCGGCGGGGCTCCGGGCGGCTGAGGCACAGTGGTGGAGGCAGGGCGGCCGGCGGGGCTCCGGGCGGCTGAGGCACAGTGGTGAAGGCAGGGCGGCCGGCGGGGCTCCGGGCGGCTGAGGCACAGTGGTGAAGGCAGGGCGGCCGGCGGGGCTCCGGGCGGCTGAGGCACAGTGGTGAAGGCAGGGCGGCCGGCGGGGCTCCGGGCGGCTGAGGCACAGTGGTGGAGGCAGGGCGGCCGGCGGGGCTCCGGGCGGCTGAGGCACAGTGGTGGAGGCAGGGCGGGCCGGCGGGGCTCCGGGCGGCCGGCAGGCAGGGCGGCTGGCGGGGCTCCGGGCGGCTGAGGCACAGTGGTGAAGGCAGGGCGGCCGGCGGGGCTCCGGGCGGCTGAGGCACAGTGGTGAAGGCAGGGCGGCCGGCGGGGCTCCGGGCGGCTGAGGCACAGTGGTGGAGGCAGGGCGGCCGGCGGGGCTCCGGGCGGCCGGCAGGCAGGGCGGCTGGCGGGGCTCCGGGCGGCTGAGGCACAGTGGTGAAGGCAGGGCGGCCGGCGGGGCTCCGGGCGGCTGAGGCACAGTGGTGAAGGCAGGGCGGCCGGCGGGGCTCCGGGCGGCTGAGGCACAGTGGTGGAGGCAGGGCGGCCGGCGGGGCTCCGGGCGGCCGGCAGGCAGGGCGGGCCGGCGGGGCTCCGGGCGGCTGAGGCACAGTGGTGAAGGCTCTGCCAGTCCCAGGGCAGGCTCCGGCTGGCGCTGGTGACATTTCTTGGCCAGGCGGCACCCAGGGTCAGTGCTGTGCGGGAAGAGCCCAGTTACCACAGAGCAGAGCCCAGACACCCCTGCTCTCGGCGTCCCCCACAGCCCGTGGCTGGAGCACGAGGAGAAAGGACTCTCTGCCCCACCACCACTCAGGGCGAGCCCCAAGGATGATGCGGGGGGCCTGGCCGGGTTCTGTGCCAGGGTGTGGCGCGGGGGGATGTGTGACCCACGGACTCGCCCACACGCTGCGGTGCAGTGTCAGGACCTGGCTGGCTGCGGGGCCTCAGGACAGTGGCCAAAGCGGCTGTACTGGCTAAGGGAAGAGGGGGGCACAGGAAGCGTGCGCTGGGGGAGGGCCAGTCTGGGGCTCAGGGCCAGGGGCGATGGACCCCGGCCCCGAATCCTGCAGCCCCCCACGTCTGTGCTGGGCGGTAACCCCCCTGCCTGGCTGCGGGGTGCAGGGACCCGGCCCCGTCGTACCGCGGTGCTCCTGGAGCTGCGGGCTCTGGCGCCGCGAGCCGGGCTCTGCCGGGTCTCCAGGCGCTGGCTGAGCGCCAGCTTCTGCTGGATGGCCATGCGCAGCAGAGAGCTCAGCGTCTTCTTCTCGTCCTCGGCCACGGCCAGCTGGCGCTGCATGTCCTCCAGCTGGGCCACGTACTGGTCACACCTGGGACACGGGCGTCAGCGCACGGGCGGGGGCTCCCCCCCCCGCCCCCCCCCGCCGCGCCAGCCCTCACCTGCTGGCAAACACGGTGCGCAGGGAGGAGAAAGTGCTGGCGTCCTCCTTCAGGGCCTTCAGCTCCCGGCGCAGCTTCTGCATGGTGGCCGCCAGCAGGGCCTTCTCCGCCTCGTACTGCGCCTTCAGCTGGGCCAGCCCCGCCTCGGCCGCCTGGCGCACAAGGGTTGAGAGCCGGCCGGGCCCTGCCCCCACGCCCTCTGCCCCACGGACCCCTGCCCCCACGCCCTCTGCCCCACGGACCCCTGCCCCCACGCCCTCTGCCCCCCGGGGGTGGCACCCGGCCAGGGCCCTGCCCCCACGCCCTCTGCCCCCCGGACCCCTGCCCCCACGCCCTCTGCCCCCCGGGGGTGGCACCCGGCCAGGGCCCTGCCCCCACACCCTCTGCCCCCGGGGGGTGGCTCCCGGCTGGGCCCCTGCCCCCACGCCCTCTGCCCCCCGGACCCCTGCCCCCACGCCCTCTGCCCCCGGGGGGTGGCACCCGGCTGGGCCCCTGCCCCCACGCCCTCTGCCCCCCGGACCCCTGCCCCCACGCCCTCTGCCCCCGGGGGGTGGCTCCCGGCTGGGCCCCTGCCCCCACGCCCTCTGCCCCCCGGACCCCTGCCCCCACGCCCTCTGCCCCCCGGGGGTGGCACCCGGCCAGGGCCCTGCCCCCACGCCCTCTGCCCCCCGGACCCCTGCCCCCACGCCCTCTCCCCCCCAGGGGGTGGCACCCGGCCAGGCCTCTGCCCCCACGCCCTCTGCCACCGGGACCCCTGCCCCCCACGCCCGCTGCCCCCCAGGGGGTGGCACCCGGCCGGGCCCTGCCCCCACGCCCTCTGCCCCCGGGGGGTGGCTCCCGGCTGGGCCCCTGCCCCCACGCCCTCTGCCCCCGGGGGGTGGCTCCCGGCTGGGCCCTGCCCCCACGCCCTCTGCCCCCCGGGCCCCTGCCCCCACGCCCTCTGCCCCCGGGGGGTGGCTCCCGGCTGGGCCCCTGCCCCCACGCCCTCTGCCCCCGGGGGGTGGCTCCCGGCTGGGCCCCTACCCCCACGCCCTCTGCCCCCCGGACCCCTGCCCCCACGCCCTCTGCCCCCCGGACCCCTGCCCCCACGCCCTCTGCCCCCCGGGGGTGGCACCCGGCCAGGGCCCTGCCCCCACGCCCTCTGCCCCCCGGACCCCTGCCCCCACGCCCTCTCCCCCCCCGGGGGTGGCACCCGGCCGAGCCCTGCCCCCACGCCCTCTGCCCCCCGGACCCCTGCCCCCACGCCCTCTCCCCCCCGGGGGGTGGCACCCGGCCAGGCCCCTGCCCCCACGCCCTCTGCCACCCGGACCCCTGCCCCCCACGCCCGCTGCCCCCCGGGGGGTGGCATCCGGCCAGGCCCCTGCCCCCACGCCCTCTGCCACCCGGACCCCTGCCCCCACGCCCTCTCCCCCCCGGGGGGTGGCACCCGGCCGGGCCCTGCCCCCACGCCCTCTGCCCCCCGGACCCCTGCCCCCCACGCTCGCTGCCCCACGGACCCCTGCCCCCACGCCCTCTGCCCCCCGGGGGTGGCACCCGGCCAGGGCCCTGCCCCCACGTCCTCTGCCCCCCGGACCCCTGCCCCCACGCCCTCTCCCCCCCGGGGGGTGGCACCCGGCTGGGCCCTGCCCCCACGCCCTCTGCCCCCCGGACCTCTGCCCCCACGCCCTCTCCCCCCGGGGGGTGGCACCCGGCCAGGCCCCTGCCCCCACGCCCTCTGCCACCCGGACCCCTGCCCCCCACGCTCGCTGCCCCCCGGGGGGTGGCACCCGGCCAGGCCCCTGCCCCCACGCCCTCTGCCCCCCGGGGGGTGGCACCCGGCCAGGCCCCTGCCCCCACGCCCTCTGCCCCCCGGACCCCTGCCCCCCACGCCCGCTGCCGCCCGGCAGCTCGCCCACCTGCTTGCTGGCCTTGAGCACGGTGCGCAGCGTGGCCACCTGCTCCCGCTTGGTGCTGAGGAGGGAGCGGAGCTTCAGCAGCTCTTCGGCGAGCAGTTCCTTGTCGCGCCCCAGCTCGGGCGCCGGCGGGCCCCGCTGCCGCCACAGGGCCAGCACGCCCTGCAGGTGCGCCAGCTGCTCCCGGAGCACCCCCGCCAGGCTGCAGACGGTGAGGGACTCCCCCGGCGAGGCGGGGGGCGACTGGTCCCCACAGGGCCTGCCCGGGGGCCTCCTGGCGCCGCGCCCGTCCCGGTAGTAGTCCAGCACCACGCGCTGCGGCGTCAGGCCCCGCCAGGCGCACACCTGGTGGTACAGGGCGGCCAGGTCCTCCGTCAGCGCCAGCATCTCCTCCTGGGCCTGGCCCAGCCGGGCCTGCAGCTCCGCTGTCAGCTTCCGGGAGGCCCGCAGCCGGCCCTCCAGCTGCCCCACCTGGTCCGGCCAGGCCTGGGGCTGCGGGGAGGCCGGGCGGGCTGTGGGCTGCTGCTCTGCCAAGGCCTCCCTGGCACTGGCCAGCTGACACCGGGCCTCCTGGGCTTCGGCTGCCAGGGCGGCTCTGTCCCGCTCCGCCTGCGGGGACAAGGCCGTGCCGTGAGCGTGGGCCGGGGCACCCCCCTCCCGGGCCTGGCAGCGGCTGGCTCTCGCCCGCGCCATCGCCCACGGCGCCCTGGCTTTGCGCACGGTGGAAACCCCAGGGGCGACCCACGCAGCAGAGGTCGGGAGAGCTGCCGGGACCAGACACCGCAGGAGCAGGCAGGGCAGAGCCGGCCCGGGGCCCGGAGCCCGGAGCGGGGCTCCCCCGTGGGCAGAGCCGGACTCCCCCGTGGGCAGAGCCGGCCCGGGGCCCGGAGCGGGGCCCCCCCCCGTGGGCAGAGCTGGACTCCCCCGTGGGCAGAGCCGGCCCGGGGCCCGGAGCCCGGAGCGGGGCTCCCCCGTGGGCAGAGCCGGCCCGGGGCCCGGAGTGGGCCCCCCCCGTGGGCAGAGCTGGACTCCCCCGTGGGCAGAGCCGGCCTGGGGCCCGGAGCGGGGCCCCCCCCCGTGGGCAGAGCCAGACTCCCCCGTGGGCCCGGAGCGGGGCCCCCCCCGTGGGCAGAGCCGGCCCGGGGCCCGGAGTGGGGCCCCCCCCCGTGGGCAGAGCCAGACTCCCCCGTGGGCCCGGAGCGGGACTCCCCCGTGGGCAGAGCCGGCCCGGGGCCCGGAGCGGGACTCCCCCGTGGGCAGAGCCAGACTCCCCCGTGGGCAGAGCCGGCCCGGGGCCCGGAGCGGGGCTCCCCCGTGGGCAGAGCCAGACTCCCCCGTGGGCAGAGCCGGCCCGGGGCCCGGAGCGGGGCTCCCCCGTGGGCAGAGCCAGACTCCCCCGTGGGCAGAGCCGGCCCGGGGCCCGGAGTGGGGCCCCCCCCCCCCCCCCCCCCCCCCCCCCCCCCCCGTGGGCAGAGCCAGACTCCCCCGTGGGCCCGGAGCGGGACTCCCCCGTGGGCAGAGCCAGACTCCCCCGTGGGCAGAGCCGACCCGGGGCCCGGAGCGGGGCCCCCCCGTGGGCAGAGCCGGCCCGGGGCCCGGAGCGGGACTCCCCCGTGGGCAGAGCCAGACTCCCCCGTGGGCCCGGAGCGGGACTCCCCCGTGGGCAGAGCCAGACTCCCCCGTGGGCAGAGCCGGCCCGGGGCCCGGAGCGGGACTCCCCCGTGGGCAGAGCTGGACTCCCCCGTGGGCAGAGCCGACCTGGGGCCCGGAGCGGGGCCCCCCCCGTGGGCAGAGCCAGACTCCCCCGTGGGCCCGGAGCGGGACTCCCCCGTGGGCAGAGCCAGACTCCCCCGTGGGCAGAGCCGACCCGGGGCCCGGAGCGGGGCCCCCCCCCGTGGGCAGAGCCGGCCCGGGGCCCGGAGCGGGACTCCCCCGTGGGCAGAGCCAGACTCCCCCGTGGGCCCGGAGCGGGACTCCCCCGTGGGCAGAGCCAGACTCCCCCGTGGGCAGAGCCGGCCCGGGGCCCGGAGCGGGACTCCCCCGTGGGCAGAGCTGGACTCCCCCGTGGGCAGAGCCGGCCTGGGGCCCGGAGCGGGGCCCCCCCCCGTGGGCAGAGCCAGACTCCCCCGTGGGCCCGGAGCGGGGCCCCCCCCCGTGGGCAGAGCCGGCCCGGGGCCCGGAGCGGGGCTCCCCCGTGGGCAGAGCCAGACTCCCCCGTGGGCAGAGCCGGCCCGGGGCCCGGAGCGGGGCTCCCAGGACGGCCAGAGGCAGGCGCCAAGAGCAGTGACCGTGCTCTGCAGAGGCCCTGCTGCTGCAGGATGTGGGTGTATCGGCAGCTTCCTGCCCCACTCCACCCTCAGCACAGAGGCAGCAAGAGCTGCTCCGCAGGGCCCCGCTCGGCACAGGCCGCTTCCACTCAGGGCCCCCCCCGGGCCCCAATCCCGGGGTGTGACGGCGCCTCGGGGACCCCCGAGCCTGCACCCCCGTCCGCGGGGCAGTAGAGCAGGGAGGTGCAGCGCGGCCCGGGCCCAATGGGGACATGGGAGTAGGGGCCGGCAGCTTAGCCCCCTTGGGGCAGGGGCCATAGGCCTCTGATCCCCCAGTATCCGACTTAGCCCCTTCTCCATGTCTGCACTGCCCCACCCAGGGGCCATCTCCCCCTCCCCCCGGGAATCCCTCCTTACCTGCCCAGGCTGGGCCCAGGGGTGGGAGTCAGGGGGAATCGCACAGCGCAGGGCCCGGGTCCCAGAGCAGCCCCCCCCGTCACACTGCTGGGCAGCTCCCCCCCCCCAGTCACACTGCTGGGCAGCGCCCCCCCCCGCCCCCCCCCCCGTCACACTGCTGGGCAGCGCAGGGCCCGGGTCCCAGAGCAGACCCCCCCCCCCCCCCCCAGTCACACTGCTGGGCAGCGCCCCCCCCCCGTCACACTGCTGGGCAGCCCCCCCCCCCCCCGTCACACTGCTGGGCAGCGCAGGGCCCGGGTCCCAGAGCAGCCCCCCCCGTCACACTGCTGGGCAGCGCCCCCCCCCCAGTCACACTGCTGGGCAGCGCCCCCCCCCCGTCACACTGCTGGGCAGCGCCCCCCCCCCCGTCACACTGCTGGGCAGCGCAGGGCCCGGGTCCCAGAGCAGCCCCCCCCCCAGCAGCCCCCCCCCAGCACCCCAGCCCCCCCCCCCCGTCACACTGCTGGGCAGCGCCCCCCCCCCCGTCACACTGCTGGGCAGCGCCCCCCCCCCAGTCACACTGCTGGGCAGCGCAGGGCCCGGGTCCCAGAGCAGACGCCCCCCCCCCCCGTCACACTGCTGGGCAGCCCCCCCCCCCAGTCACACTGCTGGGCAGCGCCCCCCCCCCGTCACACTGCTGGGCAGCGCAGGGCCCGGGTCCCAGAGCAGCCCCCCCCCCCCCCCAGTCACACTGCTGGGCAGCGCCCCCCCCCCAGTCACACTGCTGGGCAGCGCCCCCCCCCCCCCGTCACACTGCTGGGCAGCGCAGGGCCCGGGTCCCAGAGCAGGCCCCCCCCCCCCCCCTGCCCCCCCCCCCAGTCACACTGCTGGGCAGCGCAGGGCCCGGGTCCCAGAGCAGACGCCCCCCCCCCCCGTCACACTGCTGGGCAGCGCCCCCCCCCCAGTCACACTGCTGGGCAGCGCAGGGCCCGGGTCCCAGAGCAGACGCCCCCCCCCCGTCACACTGCTGGGCAGCGCCCCCCCCCCGTCACACTGCTGGGCAGCCCCCCCCCCCCCTGGGCAGCGCCCCCCCCCCCCCCGTCACACTGCTGGGCAGCGCAGGGCCCGGGTCCCAGAGCAGCCCCCCCCCCCCCAGTCACACTGCTGGGCAGCGCCCCCCCCCCCCCGTCACACTGCTGGGCAGCCCCCCCCCCCGTCACACTGCTGGGCAGCGCAGGGCCCGGGTCCCAGAGCAGACAGCCCCCCCCCCCCGTCACACTGCTGGGCAGCGCCCCCCCCCCAGTCACACTGCTGGGCAGCGCAGGGCCCGGGTCCCAGAGCAGCCCCCCCCCCGTCACACTGCTGGGCAGCGCCCCCCCCCCGTCACACTGCTGGGCAGCCCCCCCCCCGTCACACTGCTGGGCAGCGCCCCCCCCCCAGTCACACTGCTGGGCAGCGCCCCCCCCCCCCCGCACACTGCCCCCCCCCCCCCGTCACACTGCTGGGCAGCGCCCCCCCCCCCCCCCAGTCACACTGCTGGGCAGCGCAGGGCCCGGGTCCCAGAGCAGACAGCCCCTCCCCCCCCCGTCACACTGCTGGGCAGCGCCCCCCCCCCCCGTCACACTGCTGGGCAGCCCCCCCCCCGTCACACTGCTGGGCAGCGCCCCCCCCCCAGTCACACTGCTGGGCAGCGCCCCCCCCCCAGCCACCCGGCCCCCCCCCCCCCAGCTGGCCCGCCCCCCCCCCCGTCACACTGCTGGGCAGCCCCCCCCCCGTCACACTGCTGGGCAGCGCCCCCCCCCCAGACAGGCTCCCTGCAGCAGCCAGGCCCCCCTTCCCCACCTCAGGGCGCCCGTGGGGTCCAGCCCCTGGATCTGAAGCGCCACGGGGGGTGCCCGGGAAACCCGCCCGCCCTTACCTGGAGCAGCTGCTGCTGCAGCTTGTGCATCTCGGCCAGGCGGAGCTCGCTGAAGAGGTCGGCGACCAGGCCGGGCGCAGGGCGGGCCTCGGGGGTGGATGCCAGCTCCCCAAAGTCCCCCGCACTGGCGCTGCCGTTGGCAAAGCCGCTGTCCAGCTCCTCATCCTGGCTCAGCTCCTCCAGGCCGGCCTGCTGGCTCCCCAGGGTGCCGGGGCGGTCCCGGGTGCAAGCCACCAGCTCCCTCCGCCGCTCCCGCTCCACCGCCAGCGTCTCCAGCGCCTCCTCCAGCTGCCGCTCCGCCAGCTCCCGCAGCCGCCCCAGCTCCTCCAGCTGGGCCCCGGCCAGGGCCACCTCCTCCTCCCGGCACCGCAGCTCGTGCTTCAAAGCCTCAAACTCTACCTGCCGCGGGCGGAGAGGGCGCTAGTGGGGAGAGCAGGACGCCTGGGGGCCTAGTGGGTAGAGCAGAGGGGTCCTGGGTTCTAGCTCCGGCGCGGGGAGGGGAGTGGGGCTAGTGGGGAGAGCAGAGGGGTCCTGGGTTCTAGCTCCTGCGTGGGGAGGGGAGTGGGGCTAGTGGGGAGAGGACGCCGCCTGGGGGCCTGGTGGGTAGAGCAGAGGGGTCCTGGGTTCTAGCTCCCGCGCGGGGAGGGGAGTGGGGCTAGTGGGGAGAGCAGGACGCCTGGGGGCCTAGTGGGTAGAGCAGAGGGGTCCTGGGTTCTAGCTCCCGCGCGGGGAGGGGAGTGGGGCTAGTGGGGAGAGCAGGACGCCTGGGGGCCTAGTGGGTAGAGCAGAGGGGTCCTGGGTTCTAGCTCCCGCGCGGGGAGGGGAGTGGGGCTAGTGGGGAGAGCAGGACGCCTGGGGGCCTAGTGGGTAGAGCAGAGGGGTCCTGGGTTCTAGCTCCCGCGTGGGGAGGGGAGTGGGGCTAGTGGGGAGAGCAGGACGCCTGGGGGCCTAGTGGGTAGAGCAGAGGGGTCCTGGGTTCTAGCTCCCGCGAGGGGAGTGGGGCTAGTGGGGAGAGCAGGACACCTGGGGGCCTAGTGGGTAGAGCAGAGGGGTCCTGGGTTCTAGCTCCCGCGTGGGGAGTGGGGCTAGTGGGGAGAGCAGGACGCCTGGGGGCCTAGTGAGTAGAACAGAGGGGTCCTGGGTTCTAGCTCCCGCGTGGGGAGGGGAGGGGGGCGAGTGGGGAGAGCAGGACGCCTGGGGGCCTAGTGAGTAGAGCAGAGGGGTCCTGGGTTCTAGCTCCCGCGTGGGGAGGGCAGTGGGGCTAGTGGGGAGAGCAGGACGCCTGGGGGCCTAGTGGGTAGAGCAGAGGGGTCCTGGGTTCTAGCTCCCGCGCGGGGAGGGGAGTGGGGGGGGGAGAGCAGGACGCCTGGGGGCCTGGTGGGTAGAGCAGAGGGGTCCTGGGTTCTAGCTCCCGCGAGGGGAGTGGGGCTAGTGGGGAGAGCAGGACGCCTGGGGGCCTAGTGGGTAGAGCAGAGGGGTCCTGGGTTCTAGCTCCAGCGCGGGGAGGGGAGTGAGGGGGGGGGCGAGTGGGGAGAGCAGGGCGCCTGGGGGCCTAGTGGGTAGAGCAGAGGGGTCCTGGGTTCTAGCTCCCGCGTGGGGAGGGTAGGGGGGCTAGTGGGGAGAGCAGGACGCCTGGGGGCCTAGTGGGTAGAGCAGAGGGGTCCTGGGTTCTAGCTCCCGCATGGGGAGGGGAGTGGGGCTAGTGGGGAGAGCAGGACGCCTGGGGGCCTAGTGGGTAGAGCAGAGGGGTCCTGGGTTCTAGCTCCCGCGTGGGGAGGGGAGTGGGGCTAGTGGGGAGAGCAGGACGCCTGGGGGCCTAGTGGGTAGAGCAGAGGGGTCCTGGGTTCTAGCTCCCGCGTGGGGAGGGGAGTGGGGCTAGTGGGGAGAGCAGGACGCCTGGGGGCCTAGTGGGTAGAGCAGAGGGGTCCTGGGTTCTAGCTCCCGCGTGGGGAGGGGAGTGGGGCGAGTGGGGAGAGCAGGACGCCTGGGGGCCTGGTGGGTAGAGCAGAGGGGTCCTGGGTTCTAGCTCCCGCGAGGGGAGTGGGGCTAGTGGGGAGAGCAGGACGCCTGGGGGCCTAGTGGGTAGAGCAGAGGGGTCCTGGGTTCTAGCTCCCGCGCGGGGAGGGGAGTGGGGCTAGTGGGGAGAGCAGGACGCCTGGGGGCCTAGTGGGTAGAGCAGAGGGGTCCTGGGTTCTAGCTCCCGCGCGGGGAGGGGAGTGGGGCTAGTGGGGAGAGCAGGACGCCTGGGGGCCTAGTGGGTAGAGCAGAGGGGTCCTGGGTTCTAGCTCCCGCACGGGGAGGGGAGTGGGGCTAGTGGGGAGAGCAGGACGCCTGGGGGCCTAGTGGGTAGAGCAGAGGGGTCCTGGGTTCTAGCTCCCGCGCGGGGAGGGGAGTGGGGCTAGTGGGGAGAGCAGGACGCCTGGAGGCCTAGCGGGTAGAGCAGAGGGGTCCTGGGTTCTAGCTCCCGCGTGGGGAGGGGAGGGGGGCTAGTGGGGAGAGCAGGACGCCTGGGGGCCTAGTGGGTAGAGCAGAGGGGTCCTGGGTTCTAGCTCCCGCGTGGGGAGGGGAGGGGAGGGAAGAGGGGAGGGGGGAGAGCAGGACGCCTGGAGGCCTAGTGGGTAGAGCAGAGGGGTCCTGGGTTCTAGCTCCGGCGCGGGGAGGGGAGTGGGGCTAGTGGGGAGAGCGGGACGCCTGGGGGCCTAGTTGTGACGTAGTGGGGGTACTTGCTGGGCTGCGGTGACCCCTGCTGTCTGGAGCAAGACCCAGCAGGGAAAACCTCACTAGGCCAAGGTAATGCCAAACTTGTTGAACCAGTGGCCAGACACCCCCATGGAGAGGAACAAAGGAAGGTGGATGCTGCCCTGGCTGGGGGGCAGGGCTGGAAGGGAATTTAGTTAGTTACTGTGGGAGAGCATGGAGGAGAGCCTAGGAGAAGGGGCTGGAGTTTAGGGGCCCAGTCTCCCCCATCTCAAGGGGGCCTGAGGCATCCTAGCCCAGCTCTGGGACCAGACTACATCTGTGCTGTGCTGTATCCTGGAGAGGCAATAAACTTCCTCTATTCCACCGGCTGGTGCAGTCTGTTTGTGCCATTTCAGGGTGCAGGAGACGGGGAACCCCCAACGCGCCGTCACACTGGTGTCAGAAGTGGGATGCACTGCACCCCGTGGATGGAGCTCCCAGCGGCGAGCGACAAGGCGCAGTAGAAGCAAGAGCCCTGGAGCCAGGCGTGCTGGAGACAGAGCGAAGCGGTTCCTGGGAATCGTGGGGCGCTGCAGCACTAGACTGGTGAGTCTGCACCGAGGGGCCCAGCGGGCAGATGGCCTACGCCCGACTCTTGAAGGCAGAGCTGGTGGGGCTGTGCAGAGAGAGGGGCTTGCCTGTGCAGAAAGCAACCAAGGCCCAGCTGATTGCCCAGCTGGAAGAGAATGACCAGCCACAGGGCCAGGATCTTGTCCCCAGGGGAAGCAGCCAGACCCCCCCTGAGAGTGTGTCAGGCTCAGAGAGGGGGAGGAGCGCTGGACCCCACTGGAGAGATGAGACAGCGTCTCCCGGGAGGCCTGCAAGCCATAGCCCATCTAGGGCAGGGGCCAGCCCAGCGGAGCTGCGGCGGCTGGAGATCCAGCTGCGGATGAAGGAATTGGAAGTAGAGGACCGAGAGAGGGACCGCCAAGATCGAGAGAGGCAGCGACAGCATGAGCTGGCCATGGCAGAGCGGAGAACCGGCGGGGCACCGGCTGCGCCAAGTGCGGATGGGCCCCAGGGTCCCAGGGCTGCCAGACGCTTGGAGAGGCCCGTGGTGGCCCAACTGAAGGACATGGGTGACATAGACGGGTTCCTCAGTACCTTTGAGAGGGCCTGTGGACTGCAACGGGTCCCCCCAGCTGACTGGCTGCAGGAGCTCATCCCCGCACTGAACCAGGAGGCGGCCGGAGTGCTCAGCCAGCTGGAGGACCTACAGCCAGGGGATTACAACCGAGTCAAGGAGGCCCTGCTGCACAAGTTCGGGCTGACCCCCGAGATGTACAGGAAGAAGTTCCGGGGGGTGCAGAAAGGGCCACGGGAGACCTATGTGGACCTGGCCTCCCGCCTGGCGCAATACTGCCGCAAGTGGGTGTCTGGAGTCGGAGCCCAGGCCGCAGAGGAGCTGCTCAAGCTGGTCATGATGGAGCAGTTCTATGAAGCGTGCCCACCCAAACTGAGGCTGTGGCTCAAGGACCGGAGACCAGAGAACCCCCAGGAGGCCGGGAGACTGGCGGATGAGTTCATGGAGAGCCGGTCCGGGTGTGAACGGGAGTCCCGGAGAGAAAGGGAACCGCGCAGAGACCGGATCTCGGCTGAGCGACGGAGGGAGTCAACTACGGGGCGAGACCAAGGAACAGGTCGTCTGCGCCCCAGAGAACCAGCCAGGGCCTGGACAGAGACAGCCCAAAGCCTAACTTGCCATCGCTGTGGGCAAAAAGGCCACAAGAGGGCTCAGTGCACCAGGTCCCAGGACCGGGGACTGTCCAGGGTTAACTGGCTGGGGCGGGAGGAAGGGCAGGCTGCCCCAGAGGCAGGGGCTGGCAGGCAAACCTCAGCTCAGAGAGAGGGGAAGGATGCTCAGTGCACCTCCCCTGGGAGGTCTGATTCTCAGGAGGCGGATTTCTCCGTGTACCGGGTGGGGGCAGGACGGCCCCTGCGGAGCGAGTGCCTCATACCCCTGGAGGTGGATGGTAGGAAGGTGACGGGCTTCTGGGACACGGGGGCGGAGGTGACTCTGGCCCGATCCGACATAGTGGCCCCGGAGCGGATACTACCCCACGCGCAGCTGACCCTGAAGGGCATAGATGGGTCCCCGTTTAAGGTGCCTGTAGCCCGGGTGCATCTGAAATGGGGGGCGAAGGAAGGCCTCAAGGAAGTGGGGGTGCACCCGCACTTGCCCACCGAGGTGCTGATGGGGAATGACCTAGAGGAGTGGCCCCATGAATCCCAGCGGGCTCTAGTCACTACCCGGAGCCAGAGCCAGTGGGGGGCTGACAACGTGGGTCCAGGGAAGGACTCCTGGCAGCGTCCTCAGGGTCCCATCCCAGTGGACCCGGGGTCCAGCCAGGCTGGGACTCCGGACCTAGGCAGAGGTGGGGGACAGGTCCCGATCCCTGCCTCAGCAGCTGAATTCCAGGCTGAGGTGCAGGCAGACCCCTCCTTGCAGAGGCTGAGGGACCAGGCTGGCCTCCGTGCAGCTCAGCCCCGGGGGAGAGGTGGCCAGGAGAGATTCCTGCGGGGGCGTGGACTCCTGTTCCGTGAATGGCTCCCCCCAGGAAGGCGAGGGCATGGGGGGTAGAGCGGCAGCTGGTCGTCCCCCGAAAGTATCGCCTCAAGCTGCTGTATTTGGCCCACGATGTCCCCGTTGGGGGCCACCGGGGGATCCGGAGCACCCGGCTGAGGCTGCTCCAGCACTTCTATTGGCCGGGAATCTTTACAGCCGTGCAGCGGTACTGCCGGTCCTGTGACTCCTGCCAGAGGGGCGGGAAGGCCCAAGACAGGAGGAAAGCGGCTTGGGGGTCTCTACCCCAGATAGACCCTCTGGGTTTGCTGAGAGAGTTATGGGAGGGGAAGACCTCCCTGGATGGAGCATCGGGGATGGAAGCCGCCCTGGCTGTCCAGAGAAGGCTCGCTGGGCTCATGGCCCCGGCCCGAGAGACCCTGGCCAGAGATCAAGGCCAGCGGAAGGGTGGGTGTGACCCCCGAGGACAGGCCTGCGCCGGTCGCCCTGGAGCGGGGCGGCGAGTGGACAGAGGGAAGCCAATTCATGTGGGGCCTTGCCACAGCCGGCCCGAGTCAAGGGGAGCACCCATGTCCCCAGGGCGGGTTCCCACGCAGAGGACCCGAACTTCCCTATGCCACGAGCGGAGTGACCCTGCTCAGTTCGCTCTCGGAGGGGGGAGAACTGTGACGTAGTGGGGGTACTTGCTGGGCTGTGGTGACCCCTGCTGTCTGGAGCAAGACCCAGCAGGGAAAACCTCGCTAGGCAGAGGTAATGCCAAACTTGTTGAACCAGTAGCCAGACACCCCCCATGGAGAGGAACAAAGGAAGGTGGATGCTGCCCTGGCTGGGGGGCAGGGCTGCAAGGGAATTTAGTTAGTTACTGTGGGAGAGCATGGAGGAGAGCCTAGGAGAAGGGGCTGGAGTTTAGGGGCCCAGTCTCCCCCATCTCAAGGGGGCCTGAGGCATCCTAGCCCAGCTCTGGGACCAGACTACATCTGTGCTGTGCTGTATCCTGGAGAGGCAATAAACTTCCTCTATTCCACCGGCTGGTGAAGTCTGTTTGTGCCATTTCGGGGTGCAGGAGACGGGGAACCCCCAACGCGCCGTCACACTAGTGGGTAGAGCAGAGGGGTCCTGGGTTCTAGCTCCGGCGCAGGAAGGGGAGTGGGGCGAGTGGGGAGAGCAGGACGCCTGGGGGCCTAGTGGGTAGAGCAGAGGGGCCCTGGGTTCTAGCTCCGGAGTGGGGCGAGTGGGGAGAGCAGGACGCCTGGGGGCCTAGTGGGTAGAGCAGAAGGGTCCTGGGTTCTAGCTCCGGCGCGGGGAGGGGAGTGGGGCTAGTGGGGAGAGCAGTACGCCTGGGGGCCTAGTGGGTAGAGCAGAGGGGTCCTGGGTTCTAGCTCCGGCGCGGGGAGGGGAGTGGGGCTAGTGGGGAGAGCAGGACGCCTGGGGGCCTAGTGGGGAGAGCAGAGGGGTCCTGGGAGCGCTCTCGGTGGGCTGAGGGAAGCCGGAGCCAGCACTGGTCAGGAGAGCTCCCCGCCCGCCTGCCCCTGGGGGATCCCCACGCCAGGGGAGGTGCAGGAGAGCTCCCCGCCCGCCCGCCCCTGGGGGGATCCCCACGCCGGGGGAGGTGCAGGAGAGCTCCCCGCCCGCCCGCCCCTGGGGGGTCCCCACGCCGGGGGAGGTGCAGGAGAGCTCCCCGCCCGCCCGCCCCTGGGGGATCCCCACGCCGGGGGAGGTGCAGGAGAGCTCCCCGCCCGCCCGCCCTTGGGGGATCCCCACGCCGGGGGAGGTGCAGGAGAGCTCCCCGCCCGCCCGCCCCTGGGGGATCCCCACGCCGGGGGAGGTGCAGGAGAGCTCCCCGCCCGCCAGCCCCTGGGGGTATCCCCACGCCGGGGGAGGTGCAGGAGAGCTCCCCGCCCGCCCGCCCCCTGGGGGATCCCCACGCCGGGGGAGGTGCAGGAGAGCTCCCCGCCCGCCCGCCCCTTGGGGGATCCCCACGCCGGGGGGGTGCAGGAGAGCTCCCCGCTCGCCCGCCCCTGGGGGATCCCCACGCCGGGGGAGGTGCAGGAGAGCTCCCCGCCCGCCCGCCCCTGGGGGATCCCCACGCCGGGGGAGGTGCAGGAGAGCTCCCCGCCCGCCCGCCCCTGGGGGATCCCCACGCCGGGGGAGGTGCAGGAGAGCTCCCCGCCCGCCCGCCCCTGGGGGTATCCCCACGCCGGGGGAGGTGCAGGAGAGCTCCCCGCTCGCTCGCCCGCCCCTGGGGGGATCCCCACGCCGGGGGAGGTGCAGGAGAGCTCCCCGCCCGCCCGCCCCTTGGGGGATCCCCACGCCGGGGGAGGTGCAGGAGAGCTCCCCGCCCGCCCGCCCCTTGGGGGATCCCCACGCCGGGGGAGGTGCAGGAGAGCTCCCCGCTCGCCCGCCCTTGGGGGATCCCCACGCCGGGGGAGGTGCAGGAGAGCTCCCCACCCGCCCCTGGGGGATCCCCACGCCGGGGGAGGTGCAGGAGAGCTCCCCGCCCGCCCGCCCCTGGGGGATCCCCACGCCGGGGGAGGTGCAGGAGAGCTCCCCGCCCGCCCGCCCCTGGGGAGATCCCCACGCCGGGGGGGGTGCAGGAGAGCTCCCCGCCCGCCCCTGGGGGATCCCCACGCCGGGGGAGGTGCAGGAGAGCTCCCCGCCCGCCCGCCCCTGGGGGATCCCCACGCCGGGGGAGGTGCAGGAGAGCTCCCCGCCCGCCCGCCCCTGGGGGATCCCCACGCCGGGGGAGGTGCAGGAGAGCTCCCCGCCCGCCTGCCCCTGGGGAGATCCCCACGCCGAGGGAGGTGCAGGAGAGCTCCCCGCTCGCTCGCCCGCCCCTGGGGGATCCCCACGCCGGGGGAGGTGCAGGAGAGCTCCCCGCCCGCCCCTTGGGGATCCCCACGCCGGGGGAGGTGCAGGAGAGCTCCCCGCCCGCCTGCCCCTGGGGAGATCCCCACGCCGGGGGAGGTGCAGGAGAGCTCCCCGCCCGCCCCTTGGGGGATCCCCACGCCGGGGGAGGTGCAGGAGAGCTCCCCGCCCGCCCCTTGGGGGATCCCCACGCCGGGGGAGGTGCAGGAGAGCTCCCCGCCCGCCTGCCCCTGGGGGATCCCCACGCCGGGGGAGGTGCAGGAGAGCTCCCCGCCCGCCCGCCCCTGGGGGATCCCCACGCCGGGGGAGGTGCAGGAGAGCTCCCCGCCCGCCCGCCCCTGGGGGATCCCAACGCTGGGGGAAGTGCAGGAGAGCTCCCCGCCCGCCCGCCCCTGGGGGATCCCCACGCCGGGGGAGGTGCAGGAGAGCCCCCCGCCCACCCGCCCCTGGGGGATCCCCACGCCGGGGGAGGTGCAGGAGAGCTCCCCGCCCGCCTGCCCCTGGGGGATCCCCACGCCGGGGGGGGTGCAGGATAGCTCCCCGCCCGCCCGCCCCTGGGGGATCCCCACGCCGGGGGAGGTGCAGGAGAGCTCCCCGCCCGCCCCGGGGGATCCCCACGCCGGGGGAGGTGCAGGAGAGCTCCCCGCCCGCCCGCCCCTGGGGGGATCCCCACGCCGGGGGAGGTGCAGGAGAGCTCCCCGCCTGCCCCTGGGGGATCCCCACGCCGGGGCAGGTGCAGGAGAGCTCCCCGCCCGCCCGCCCCTGGGGAGATCCCCACGCTGGGGGAGGTGCAGGAGAGCTCCCCGCCCGCCCGCCCCTGGGGAGATCCCCACGCCGGGGGAGGTGCAGGAGAGCTCCCCGCTCGCCCGCCCCTGGGGGATCCCCACGCCGGGGGAGGTGCAGGAGAGCTCCCCGCCCGCCCCTGGGGGATCCCCACGCCGGGGGAGGTGCAGGAGAGCTCCCCGCCCGCCCCTGGGGAGATCCCCACGCCGGGGGAGGTGCAGGAGAGCTCCCCGCCCGCTCGCCCCTGGGGGATCCCCACGCCGGGGGAGGTGCAGGAGAGCTCCCCGCCCGCCCCTGGGGAGATCCCCACGCCGGGGGAGGTGCAGGAGAGCTCCCCGCCCGCCCCTGGGGAGATCCCCACGCCGGGGGAGGTGCAGGAGAGCTCCCCGCCCGCCCCTGGGGAGATCCCCACGCCGGGGGAGGTGCAGGAGAGCTCCCCGCTCGCCCGCCCCTGGGGAGATCCCCACGCCGGGGGAGGTGCAGGAGAGCTCCCCGCCCGCCCCTGGGGAGATCCCCACGCCGGGGGAGGTGCAGGAGAGCTCCCCGCCCGCCCCTGGGGAGATCCCCACGCCGGGGGAGGTGCAGGAGAGCTCCCCGCCCGCCCGCCCCTGGGGGATCCCCACGCCGGGGGAGGTGCAGGAGAGCTCCCCGCCCGCCCGCCCCTGGGGAGATCCCCACGCCGGGGGAGGTGCAGGAGAGCTCCCCGCCCGCCCCTGGGGAGATCCCCACGCCAGGGGAGGTGCAGGAGAGCTCCCCGCCCGCCCCTGGGGGATCCCCACGCCGGGGGAGGTGCAGGAGAGCTCCCCGCTCGCCCGCCCCTGGGGAGATCCCCACGCCGGGGGAGGTGCAGGAGAGCTCCCCGCCCGCCCCTGGGGAGATCCCCATGCCGGGGGAGGTGCAGGAGAGCTCCCCGCCCGCCCCTGGGGAGATCCCCACGCCGGGGGAGGTGCAGGAGAGCTCCCCGCCCGCCCCCTGGGGGATCCCCACGCCGGGGGAGGTGCAGGAGAGCTCCCCGCCCGCCCGCCCCTGGGGGATCCCCACGCCGGGGGAGGTGCAGGAGAGCTCCCCGCCCACCCGCCCCTGGGGAGATCCCCACGCCGGGGGAGGTGCAGGAGAGCTCCCCGCCCGCCCCTGGGGAGATCCCCACGCCGGGGGAGGTGCAGGAGAGCTCCCCGCCCGCCCCTGGGGAGATCCCCACGCCGGGGAGGTGCAGGAGAGCTCCCCGCCCGCCTGCCGCGGGAGGGGCTGGGGCTGAGGTACCTGGTTGCCCTTGAGCACGGAGACCTGCTTCTGCAGGGAGACGTTCTCCTCCTCCAGCTCCGCGCAGTCCTGCAGCTGCCGCAGCTCCTGGCTCTTGTGCTGCTTCAGCGCCTCCCGCAGCTCGGCCTGCTCTGCCTCCCGGGCCTGGCACTCCTGGGGGAAAGGCCATTAGGGCCCCAGCTATGGCCTAGCCCAGGGGAACCTGGACTCCAAGCCCTCTGACTGCCCCACAGGGAGCGAGCGGGGGAGGGGGAGCCGCCCCACGGGGAGCGAGCGGGGGAGGGGGAGCCGCCCCATGGGGAGCGAGCGGGGGAGGGGGAGCCGCCCCACGGGGAGCGAGCGGGGGAGGGGCAGCCGCCCCACGGGGAGCGAGCGGGGGAGGGGCAGCCGCCCCACGGGGAGCGAGCGGGGGGGGGGAGGAACCGCCCCACGGGGACCGAGCGGGGGGGGGAGGAACCGCCCCACGGGGAGCGAGCGGGGGGGGGCAGCCCCACGGGGAGCGAGCGGGGGGGAGGGGGAGCGGCCCCCACGGGGAGCGAGCGGGGGGGGGGGAGCCCCACAGGGACCGAGCGGGGGGGGGAGGAACCGCCCCACGGGGAGCGAGCGGGGGGGGGCAGCCCCACAGGGACCGAGCGGGGGGGGGAGGAACCGCCCCACGGGGAGCGAGCGGGGGGGGGGGCAGCCCCACGGGGAGCGAGCGGGGGGGAGGGGGAGCGGCCCCACGGGGAGCGAGCGGGGGAGGGGCAGCCGCCCCACGGGGACCGAGCGGGGGAGGGAGGAGCCGCCCCACGGGGACCGAGCGGGGGGGGGAGGAACCGCCCCACGGGGAGCGAGCGGGGGGGGGGCAGCCCCACGGGGAGCGAGCGGGGGGGGGGCAGCCCCACGGGGAGCGAGCGGGGGGGGGGGGCAGCCGCCCCACGGGAACCGAGCGGGGGGGCTCCCCACAAAGGTTGCGTTGCAGTGTGCGTGCTCTCCGTTTGGTCACCGAGCGGCAGTCTTCGGCGACAAACAGCCGTGCGGACACGAGAACAGGGCTCAGCGAATGAGATCGCAGGGAGCCGCGGGAAGTATCCCTCCAGCCAGAGGCTCCAGCAGGGCTCCAGACAGAGCTGGGGTGATGCATGGGGGTTAGGCCCAGCAAGGGCTGCTAGCCAGGAGGGTAGGAACAGCGTGTGCCTAGCGGGGCTGCTCTGGAGCCCGGCCCCGGCCCCGCCTTGGGATGCCGTGTCAGTACCTTCCTGGTCACTGCTTGGGCTGTGACTGACCCCTACTGGCCTCTGCCTGTGAGCACGGCCCAGCAGGGGAGGGGGGCTGCCGAAGTCCCGTAGACAGACCCAACGGGTCAGAGGAGTGGGGGCAGCGAGGGGCAGCCTGGGGCTGGAACCATGAAGGAATCCAGGGGCCCAGGGGCCCATCTCAAGGGGTCAGAGGTACCCTGGCCCAGACTCCTGTAGACACGTCACGTCTGTGCGGGGCTGGATCCCCCCATTCTACCGGCTGGCGGAGGCTGTTCTGGCTGCTCCGGGGGTGCAGTGTCGGGGAAACCCTGACACGTCACGTGGCGTCCCTGGCCTCTGTGTCTCAGGGAGGGATCCCGGTTCTGGGGCGCCTGGCATGGCCAGTGTTGGCAGACAGGACCTGGGCTGACCCCGTCTGGCTCCAGGCTAGAACTTCCTGATGTCTGCGCTACCCACGGACCCTCCACACCTGGGACCAACCTGCCTGCAGAGGCTGAAGGGAGGCAGTGCTTGTGAGGGCGCGTTGGGGTCCCCCGCCCCCTGCACCCCGAAATGGCACGAAGAGACTCCCCCAGCCAGTAGCATAGAGGTTGCTTATTGCTCCCCCAGGATACAGCCCAGCACAGATGTCACCAGGCTACAGGGCAGGCCTAGGATGCCTCAGCCCCCTTGATATGGGGGGGTCTTGGCTTCTAAACCCCCCAGCCTGTGCTGAGCCTGCTTCCTCCATCATCCCAGACAGAAACTAGCCCCCCCTCCTCCAGCCCTGCCCCCGGCCGGGCAGCATCCCCCTTCCTTTGTCCCTCTCCAGGGGGGGTGGCTGGTCGGGGTTGAGAGGTCCCTTTGCATAACGACCCATCCCTGTCCTGCTGGGCGTGGTACCGGCGGCAGCCAGTGGGGTACCACAGCCCCATAGAAACCAGCAAGTTCCCCCCACTACGGCACAGTGCTCCTGGGGGCGCAGCTCCTGAGAAATCCCAGCCAGGCACCATGTGCCGGTTCCGGGAAGGGGGGACGGAGGGACCCTAAGGGGCCAGGCCAGATCCAGCTGGTGCAGGGTGGCCAGGGGCCAGGAAGGGGGGACGGAGGGACCCTACGGGGCCAGGCCAGATCCAGCTGGTGCAGGGTGGCCAGGGGCCAGGAAGGGGGGACGGAGGGACCCTAAGGGGCCAGGCCAGATCCAGCTGGTGCAGAGGGGCCAGGAGCCAGGAAGGGGGGACGGAGGGACCCTAAGGGGCCAGGCCAGATCCAGCTGGTGCAGAGGGGCCAGGGGCCAGGAAGGGGGGACGGAGGGACCCTAAGGGGCCAGGCCAGATCCAGCTGGTGCAGGGTGGCCAGGGGCCAGGAAGGGGGGACGGAGGGACCCTAAGGGGCCCGGCCAGATCCAGCTGGTGCAGAGGGGCCAGGGGCCAGGAAGGGGGGACGGAGGGACCCTAAGGGGCCAGGCCAGATCCAGCTGGTGCAGGGTGGCCAGGGGCCAGGAAGGGGGGACGGAGGGACCCTAAGGGGCCAGGCCAGATCCAGCTGGTGCAGAGGGGCCAGGGGCCAGGAAGGGGGGACGGAGGGACCCTAAGGGGCCAGGCCAGATCCAGCTGGTGCAGGGTGGCCAGGGGCCAGGAAGGGGGGACGGAGGGACCCTAAGGGGCCAGGCCAGATCCAGCTGGTGCAGGGTGGCCAGGGGCCAGGAAGGGGGGACGGAGGGACCCTAAGGGGCCCGGCCAGATCCAGCTGGTGCAGAGGGGCCAGGGGCCAGGAAGGGGGGACGGAGGGACCCTAAGGGGCCAGGCCAGATCCAGCTGGTGCAGAGGGGCCGGGGCCAGGAAGGGGGGACGGAGGGACCCTAAGGGGCCAGGCCAGATCCAGCTGGTGCAGAGGGGCCAGGGGCCAGGAAGGGGGGACGGAGGGACCCTAAGGGGCCAGGCCAGATCCAGCTGGTGCAGGGTGGCCAGGGGCCAGGAAGGGGGGACGGAGGGACCCTAAGGGGCCAGGCCAGATCCAGCTGGTGCAGAGGGGCCAGGGGCCAGGAAGGGGGGACGGAGGGACCCTAAGGGGCCCGGCCAGATCCAGCTGGTGCAGAGGGGCCAGGGGCCAGGAAAGGGGGACGGAGGGACCCTAAGGGGCCAGGCCAGATCCAGCTGGTGCAGGGTGGCCAGGGGCCAGGAAGGGGGGACGGAGGGACCCTAAGGGGCCAGGCCAGATCCAGCTGGTGCAGAGGGGCCAGGAGCCAGGAAGGGGGGACGGAGGGACCCTAAGGGGCCAGGCCAGATCCAGCTGGTGCAGAGGGGCCAGGGGCCAGGAAGGGGGGACGGAGGGACCCTAAGGGGCCAGGCCAGATCCAGCTGGTGCAGGGTGGCCAGGGGCCAGGAAGGGGGGACGGAGGGACCCTAAGGGGCCAGGCCAGATCCAGCTGGTGCAGGGTGGCCAGGGTCCAGGAAGGGGGGACGGAGGGACCCTAAGGGGCCAGGCCAGATCCAGCTGGTGCAGAGGGGCCAGGGGCCAGGAAGGGGGGACGGAGGGACCCTAAGGGGCCAGGCCAGATCCAGCTGGTGCAGAGGGGCCAGGGGCCAGGAAGGGGGGACGGAGGGACCCTAAGGGGCCAGGCCAGATCCAGCTGGTGCAGGGTGGCCAGGGGCCAGGAAGGGGGGACGGAGGGACCCTAAGGGGCCAGGCCAGATCCAGCTGGTGCAGAGGGGCCAGGGGCCAGGAAGGGGGGACGGAGGGACCCTAAGGGGCCAGGCCAGATCCAGCTGGTGCAGAGGGGCCAGGGGCCAGGAAGGGGGGACGGAGGGACCCTAAGGGGCCAGGCCAGATCCAGCTGGTGCAGGGTGGCCAGGGGCCAGGAGGGAGCACGGGGCACTCACCTGGCGCAGGTCCTGCAGGGCGGCACTCAGCCTCTCGCTCTCAGCGCTTGTGTTGCTCAGCTGGCACCGTAGCTGCCTCAGCTCCCCCTGCTGCTCCTCAAGACGGGCCACCAGCTGGGCCTCCTTAGCCGTGGCCTCACGCACCAGACTTTCCTCACGGCTCTCCCCGGCCACGGCTGCCCGCTTGTGGCTGCTGTGGCACTCGGCCAGGGCCTGCCAGCCAGAGGGCAGAGAGGGCTGGGAGGGGCTCTCAGCCACACTGCACAATGCCAAGCACAATGGGCCCATGCGCAGGGCACTGGGGCAGGGCGCGCGGGGGCCCCTGGCAGTGCCCGGGACGACCCCCATCTGGGGGCACGCAGGGCACTGGGGCAGGGCGCGCGGGGGCCCTGGCAGTGCCCGGGACGACCCCCATCTGGGGGCACGCAGGGCACTGGGGCAGGGCGCGCGGGGGCCCCCTGGCAGGGCCCGGGACGACCCCCATCTGGGGGCACGCAGGGCACTGGGGCAGGGCGCGCGGGGGGCCCCTGGCAGTGCCCGGGACGACCCCCATCTGGGGGCACGCAGGGCACTGGGGCAGGGCGCGGGGGGGCCCCCTGGCAGTGCCCGGGACGACCCCCATCTGGGGGCACGCAGGGCACTGGGGCAGGGCGCGCGGGGGCCCCTGGCAGTGCCCGGGACGACCCCCATCTGGGGGCACGCAGGGCACTGGGGCAGGGCGCGCGGGGGCCCTGCCAGTGCCCGGGACGACCCCCATCTGGGGGCACGCAGGGCACTGGGGCAGGGTGCGCGGGGGCCCTGCCAGTGCCCGGGACGACCCCCATCTGGGGGCACGCAGGGCACTGGGGCAGGGCGCGCGGGGGCCCCCTGCCAGTGCCCGGGACGACCCCCATCTGGGGGCACGCAGGGCACTGGGGCAGGGGGTGTGGGGGCTCTGCCAGTGCCCGGGACGACCCCCATCTGGGGGCACGCAGGGCACTGGGGCAGGGCGCGCGGGGGCCCCTGGCAGTGCCCGGGACGACCCCCATCTGGGGGCACGCAGGGCACTGGGGCAGGGCGCGTGGGGGCCCCTGGCAGTGCCCGGGACGACCCCCATCTGGGGGCACGCAGGGCACTGGGGCAGGGCGCGCGGGGGCCCCTGCCAGTGCCCGGGACGACCCCCATCTGGGGGCACGCAGGGCACTGGGGCAGGGCGCGCGGGGGCCCCTGGCAGTGCCCGGGACGACCCCCATCTGGGGGCACGCAGGGCACTGGGGCAGGGCGCGCGGGGGCCCCTGGCAGTGCCCGGGACGACCCCCATCTGGGGGCACGCAGGGCACTGGGGCAGGGCGCGCGGGGGCCCCCGGCCAGTGCCCGGGACGACCCCCATCTGGGGGCACGCAGGGCACTGGGGCAGGGCGCGCGGGGGGCCCCTGGCAGTGCCCGGGACGACCCCCATCTGGGGGCACGCAGGGCACTGGGGCAGGGCGCGCGGGGGCCCCCTGGCAGTGCCCGGGACGACCCCCATCTGGGGGCACGCAGGGCACTGGGGCAGGGCGCGCGGGGGCCCCCTGGCAGTGCCCGGGACGACCCCCATCTGGGGGCACGCAGGGCACTGGGGCAGGGCGCGCGGGGGCCCCCTGGCAGTGCCCGGGACGACCCCCATCTGGGGGCACGCAGGGCACTGGGGCAGGGCGCGCGGGGGCCCCCTGCCAGTGCCCGGGACGACCCCCATCTGGGGGCACGCAGGGCACTGGGGCAGGGCGCGCGGGGGCCCCCTGGCAGTGCCCGGGACGACCCCCATCTGGGGGCACGCAGGGCACTGGGGCAGGGCGCGCGGGGGCCCCCTGGCAGTGCCCGGGACGACCCCCATCTGGGGGCACGCAGGGCACTGGGGCAGGGCGCGCGGGGGCCCCCTGGCAGTGCCCGGGACGACCCCCATCTGGGGGCACGCAGGGCACTGGGGCAGGGCGCGCGGGGGCCCCTGGCAGTGCCCGGGACGACCCCCATCTGGGGGCACGCAGGGCACTGGGGCAGGGCGCGCGGGGGCCCCCTGGCAGTGCCCGGGACGACCCCCATCTGGGGGCACGCAGGGCACTGGGGCAGGGCGCGCGGGGGCCCCCTGGCAGTGCCCGGGACGACCCCCATCTGGGGGCACGCAGGGCACTGGGGCAGGGCGCGCGGGGGCCCCTGGCAGTGCCCGGGACGACCCCCATCTGGGGGCACGCAGGGCACTGGGGCAGGGCGCGCGGGGGGCCCCTGGCAGTGCCCGGGACGACCCCCATCTGGGGGCACGCAGGGCACTGGGGCAGGGCGCGCGGGGGGCCCCTGGCAGTGCCCGGGACGACCCCCATCTGGGGGCACGCAGGGCACTGGGGCAGGGCGCGCGGGGGCCCCCTGGCAGTGCCCGGGACGACCCCCATCTGGGGGCACGCAGGGCACTGGGGCAGGGCGCGCGGGGGCCCCCTGCCAGAGCCCGGGACGACCCCCATCTGGGGGCACGCAGGGCACTGGGGCAGGGCGCGCGGGGGCCCCTGGCAGTGCCCGGGACGACCCCCATCTGGGGGCACGCAGGGCACTGGGGCAGGGCGCGCGGGGGCCCCTGCCAGTGCCCGGGACGACCCCCATCTGGGGGCACGCAGGGCACTGGGGCAGGGCGCGCGGGGGCCCCCTGGCAGTGCCCGGGACGACCCCCATCTGGGGGCACGCAGGGCACTGGGGCAGGGTGCGCGGGGGCCCCCTGGCAGTGCCCGGGGCGACCCCCATCTGGGGGCACGCAGGGCACTGGGGCAGGGCGCGCGGGGGCCCCCGGGCAGTGCCCGGGACGACCCCCATCTGGGGGCACGCAGGGCACTGGGGCAGGGCGCGGGGGGCCCCTGGCAGTGCCCGGGACGACCCCCATCTGGGGGCACGCAGGGCACTGGGGCAGGGCGCGCGGGGGCCCTGCCAGTGCCCGGGACGACCCCCATCTGGGGGCACGCAGGGCACTGGGGCAGGGTGCGCGGGGGCCCCCTGGCAGTGCCCGGGACGACCCCCATCTGGGGGCACGCAGGGCACTGGGGCAGGGTGCGCGGGGGCCCTGCCAGTGCCCGGGACGACCCCCATCTGGGGGCACGCAGGGCACTGGGGCAGGGCGCGCGGGGGCCCCCTGCCAGTGCCCGGGACGACCCCCATCTGGGGGCACGCAGGGCACTGGGGCAGGGCGTGCGGGGGCCCCCTGCCAGTGCCCGGGACGACCCCCATCTGGGGGCACGCAGGGCACTGGGGCAGGGTGCGCGGGGGCCCCTGGCAGTGCCCGGGACGACCCCCATCTGGGGGCACGCAGGGCACTGGGGCAGGGCGCGCGGGGGCCCCCTGCCAGTGCCCGGGACGACCCCCATCTGGGGGCACGCAGGGCACTGGGGCAGGGCGCGCGGGGGCCCCTGGCAGTGCCCGGGACGACCCCCATCTGGGGGCACGCAGGGCACTGGGGCAGGGCGCGCGGGGCCCCCTGGCAGTGCCCGGGACGACCCCCATCTGGGGGCACGCAGGGCACTGGGGCAGGGCGCGCGGGGGCCCCCTGGCAGTGCCCGGGACGACCCCCATCTGGGGGCACGCAGGGCACTGGGGCAGGGCGCGCGGGGGGCCCCTGGCAGTGCCCGGGACGACCCCCATCTGGGGGCACGCAGGGCACTGGGGCAGGGCGCGCGGGGGCCCCTGGCAGTGCCCGGGACGACCCCCATCTGGGGGCACACAGGGCACTGGGGCAGGGCGCGCGGGGGCCCCTGGCAGTGCACGGGACGACCCCCATCTGGGGGCACGCAGGGCTCTGGGGCAGGGTGTGTGGTGGCCCTGCCAGTGCCCGGGACGACCCCCATCTGGGGGCACGCAGGGCACAGGGGCAGGGCGCGCGGGGGCCCCTGGCAGTGCCCGGGACGACCCCCATCTGGGGGCACGCAGGGCACTGGGGCAGGGCGCGCGGGGGCCCCTGGCAGTGCCCGGGACGACCCCCATCTGGGGGCACGCAGGGCACTGGGGCAGGGCGCGCGGGGCCCCCTGGCAGTGCCCGGGACGACCCCCATCTGGGGGCACGCAGGGCACTGGGGCAGGGCGCGCGGGGGCCCCTGGCAGTGCCCGGGACGACCCCCATCTGGGGGCACGCAGGGCACTGGGGCAGGGCGCGCGGGGGCCCCCTGGCAGTGCCCGGGACGACCCCCATCTGGGGGCACGCAGGGCACTGGGGCAGGGCGCGCGGGGGCCCCCTGGCAGTGCCCGGGACGACCCCCATCTGGGGGCACGCAGGGCACTGGGGCAGGGTGCGCGGGGGGCCCCTGCCAGTGCCCGGGACGACCCCCATCTGGGGGCACGCAGGGCACTGGGGCAGGGCGCGCGGGGGCCCCTGCCAGTGCCCGGGACGACCCCCATCTGGGGGCACGCAGGGCACTGGGGCAGGGCGCGCGGGGGCCCCTGGCAGTGCCCGGGAAGACCCCCATCTGGGGGCACGCAGGGCACTGGGGCAGGGCGCGCGGGGGCCCCTGGCAGTGCCCGGGACGACCCCCATCTGGGGGCACGCAGGGCACTGGGGCAGGGCGCGCGGGGGCCCCCTGGCAGTGCCCGGGACGACCCCCATCTGGGGGCACGCAGGGCACTGGGGCAGGGCGCGCGGGGGCCCCCTGCCAGTGCCCGGGACGACCCCCATCTGGGGGCACGCAGGGCACTGGGGCAGGGTGCGCGGGGGCCCCTGCCAGTGCCCGGGACGACCCCCATCTGGGGGCACGCAGGGCACTGGGGCAGGGCGCGCGGGGGCCCCCTGCCAGTGCCCGGGACGACCCCCATCTGGGGGCACGCAGGGCACTGGGGCAGGGCGCGCGGGGGCCCCTGGCAGTGCCCGGGAAGACCCCCATCTGGGGGCACGCAGGGCACTGGGGCAGGGCGCGCGGGGGCCCCTGGCAGTGCCCGGGACGACCCCCATCTGGGGGCACGCAGGGCACTGGGGCAGGGCGCGCGGGGGCCCCTGGCAGTGCCCGGGACGACCCCCATCTGGGGGCACGCAGGGCACTGGGGCAGGGCGCGCGGGGGGCCCCTGCCAGTGCCCGGGACGACCCCCATCTGGGGGCACGCAGGGCACTGGGGCAGGGTGTGTGGTGGCCCTGCCAGTGCCCGGGACGACCCCCATCTGGGGGCACGCAGGGCTCTGGGGCAGGGTGTGTGGTGGCCCTGCCAGTGGCCGGGACGACCCCCATCTGGGGGCACGCAGGGCACTGGGGCAGGGCGCGCGGGGGCCCCTGGCAGTGCCCGGGACGACCCCCATCTGGGGGCACGCAGGGCACTGGGGCAGGCACTCCCGCAGCAGTGCTCAGGATGACCCTGTTCTCAGGCCCCCCCTTACCTCCTTCGTCTGGGTCAGCTCCGTCCTCAGCCCGTCCAGCTGCCCCTCCAGGTGCCCGCAGCGCTGCCTGAGCTCCCTGTTCTCCTCCAGCACCGCCAGCCCGTACTGGGCAGCCTGGACCTTCTCCTGCGTCGCCTCCTGCAGCTCAGCCGCCAGGCGCCCCACCTGCGCCTGCAGCTCCGCCAGGGCCCCCGGCGCGGGGCTGGGCTCCATGGCAGCACCGGGCAGCCTGTGGGCAGGAGCAGCCCTAGCACCCCAGACAGTGGGGGGGCTTGCAGGGGAAGGAGCAGGACTCAGGGGGCCAGGGGCGGGGCTCAGAGGGGGAAGAGGAGGGGGCCTGAGGCAAAGAAGCAGGAGGTGGGGCGGGGCCAGAGGAGAAGGGGCGGGGCTTAGGGACAGGGGCGGGGCTCAGAGGGGGAAGAGGAGGGGGCCTGAGGCAAAGAAGCAGGAGGTGGGGCAGGGCCAGAGGAGAAGGGGCGGGGCTTAGGGACAGGGGCGGGGCTCAGAGGGGGAAGAGAAGGGGGCCTGAGGCAAAGAAGCAGGAGGTGGGGCGGGGCCAGAGGAGAAGGGGCGGGGCTTAGGGACAGGGGCGGGGCTCAGAGGGGGAAGAGGAGGGGGCCTGAGGCAAAGAAGCAGGAGGTGGGGCGGGGCCAGAGGAGAAGGGGCGGGGCTTAGGGACAGGGGCGGGGCTCAGAGGGGGAAGAGGAGGGGGCCTGAGGCAAAGAAGCAGGAGGTGGGGCAGGGCCAGAGGAGAAGGGGCGGGGCTTAGGGACAGGGGCGGGGCTCAGAGGGGGAAGAGGAGGGGGCCTGAGGCAAAGAAGCAGGAGGTGGGGCGGGGCCAGAGGGGAAGGGGCGGGGCTTAGGGACAGGGGCGGGGCTCAGAGGGGGAAGAGGAGGGGGCCTGAGGCAAAGAAGCAGGAGGTGGGGCAGGGCCAGAGGAGAAGGGGCGGGGCTTAGGGACAGGGGCGGGGCTCAGAGGGGGAAGAGGAGGGGGCCTGAGGCAAAGAAGCAGGAGGTGGGGCGGGGCCAGAGGGGAAGGGGCGGGGCTTAGGGCCAGGGGCGGGGCTCAGAGGGGGAAGAGGAGGGGGCCTGAGGCAAAGAAGCAAGAGGTGGGGCGGGGCCAGAGGCGGGAGGGGAGGAGCTCGGAGGAGGGCTTGGGGGCGTGGCCAGCCGCGCGCGGGGAGAAAGCAACGGCCCCCCGCGGCGGTTGGCCCCTCGCGCTTACCCCGCGCGCGCCGCTGCTGTCCCCGCCGCCAGCGCCAGTTGCGGCCCCGCCCCGTTTGAAATTCCTCGCGCGCCGCCTAGCGTAGGCCCCGCCCTCCGGTCCGATTGGCAGAGCGGGGCCTCCTGCTGCCCCTTCCGCTCTCCGATTGGTGGCTGCGCTTCCTCTCCGCCGACCTGCTGAGTGGCCACGCCCCGCGCGGTGCGTGTCACGTGCTCGGCCGCCTTCGACAGCACCTCCTCCTCCTCTGATTGGAGGCCGGGGGAGGGGCGCTGACGGGGGGGAGCGGGGGGAACAGGCGGGGGGGCTGACGGGGAGGGGGACCAGGGGGAACAGGCGGGGGGGGGCTGACGGGGGGAAGCAGGGGGAACAGGCGGGGGGGCTGACGGGGAGGGGGAGCAGGGGGAACAGGCGGGGGGGCTGACGGGGAGGGGGAGCAGGGGGAACAGGCGGGGGGGCTGACGGGGAGGGGGAGCAGGGGGAACAGGCGGGGGGGGCTGACGGGGGGAAGCAGGGGGAACAGGCGGGGGGGCTGACGGGGAGGGGGAGCAGGGGGAACAGGCGGGGGGGCTGACGGGGAGGGGGAGCAGGGGAACAGGCGGGGGGCTGAGGGGGAGCAGGGGAACAGGCGGGGGGGCTGACGGGGAGGGGGAGCAGGGGGAACAGGCGGGGGGGCTGACGGGGAGGGGGAGCAGGGGGAACAGGCGGGGGGGGCTGACGGGGAGGGGGAGCAGGGGGAACAGGCGGGGGGGCTGACGGGGAGGGGGAGCAGGGGGAACAGGCGGGGGGGCTGACGGGGAGGGGGAGCAGGGGGAACAGGCGGGGGGGCTGACGGGGAGGGGGAGCAGGGGAGCAGGGGGAACAGGCGGGGGGGCTGACGGGGAGGGGGAGCAGGGGAACAGGCGGGGGGGCTGACGGGGAGGGGGAGCAGGGGGAACAGGCGGGGGGGCTGACGGGGAGGGGGAGCAGGGGGAACAGGCGGGGGGGCTGACGGGGAGGGGGAGCAGGGGGAACAGGCGGGGGGGCTGACGGGGGGGGAGCAGGGGAACAGGCGGGGGGGCTGACGGGGGGGAGCAGGGGGAACAGGCGGGGGGGCTGACGGGGGGAAGCAGGGGGAACAGGCGGGGGGGCTGACGGAGAAGGGGAGCAGGGGGAACAGGCGGGGGGGCTGACGGGGGGAAGCAGGGGGAACAGGCGGGGGGGCTGACGGGGAGGGGGAGCAGGGGAACAGGCGGGGGGGCTGACGGGGAGCAGGGGGAACAGGCGGGGGGGCTGACGGGGAGGGGGAGCAGGGGAACAGGCGGGGGGCTGACGGGGAGGGGGAGCAGGGGGAACAGGCGGGGGGGCTGACGGGGAGGGGGAGCAGGGGAACAGGCGGGGGGGCTGACGGGGAGGGGGAGCAGGGGGAACAGGCGGGGGGGCTGACGGGGAGGGGGAGCAGGGGAACAGGCGGGGGGGCTGACGGGGAAGGGGAGCAGGGGGAACAGGCGGGGGGGCTGACGGGGAAGGGGAGCAGGGGGAACAGGCGGGGGGGCTGACGGGGAGGGGGAGCAGGGGAACAGGCGGGGGGGCTGACGGGGAAGGGGAGCAGGGGGAACAGGCGGGGGGCTGACGGGGGGAGCAGGGGGAACAGACTGGTGGGGGGAGGCTGACGGGGGGGAGCAGGGGGAACAGGCGGGGGGGCTGATGGGGAAGGGGAGCAGGGGGAACAGGCGGGGGGGAGCAGGGGGAACAGGCCGGCGGGGGGCCTGACGGGGGGGAGCAGGGGGGGCTGACGGGGGGGAGCAGGGGAACAGGCAGGGGGGCTGACGGGGAGGGGGAGCAGGGGGAACAGGCGGGGGGGCTGACGGGGAAGGGGAGCAGGGGGAACAGACTGGTGGGGGGAGGCTGACGGGGGGGAGCAGGGGGAACAGGCGGGGGTGCTGACGGGGGGAGCAGGGGGAACAGGCGGGGGGGCTGATGGGGAAGGGGAGCAGGGGGAACAGGCGGGGGGGCTGACGGGGGAGCAGGGGGAACAGGCGGGGGGGCTGACGGGGGAGCAGGGGGAACAGGCGGGGGGGCTGACGTGGAGGGGGAGCGGGGGGAACAGGCGGCGCGGCTGACGGCGGGGAGCAGGGGGAACAGGCGGGGGGAGCAGGGGGAACAGGCCGGCGGAGGGGCTGACGGGGGGAGCAGGGGGAACAGGCGGTGGGGCTGACAGGGGGGGGAGCAGGGGGAACAGGCGGGGGGCTGATGGGGAAGGGGAGCAGGGGGAACAGGCGGGGGGGCTGATGGGGAAGGGGAGCAGGGGGAACAGGCGGGAGGCCTGACGGGGAGCAGGGGGAACAGGCGGGGGGGCTGATGGGGAAGGGGAGCAGGGGGAACAGGCGGGGGGGCTGACGGGGAAGGGGAGCTGGGGGAACAGGCGGGGGGGCTGATGTGGAGGGCGAGCAGGGGGGAACAGGCGGGGGGGCTGATGGGGAGGGGGAGCAGGGGGAACAGGCCAGCGGGGGAGGTTGATGGGGGGGCAGCAGGGGGAATGGGCTGGGGGGGAGCAGGGGGAACGGGCTGGTGGGGGGAGGCTGACGGGGGGGGGAAGCAGGGCGAACAGGCGGGGGGGCTGATGGGGAGGGGGAGCAGGGGGGAAGAGGCGGGGGGCTGATGGGGAGGGGGAGCAGGGGGGAACAGGCGGGGGGGCTGATGGGGAGGGGGAGCAGGGGAACAGGCGGCAGGGCTGACGGGGGGAAGCAGGGGAAACAGGCGGGGGGGCTGACGGGGAAGGGGAGCAGGGGGAACAGGCGGGGGGCTGACGGGGGGGGAAGCAGGGGGAACAGGCGGGGCGGCTGACGGAGAAGGGGAGCAGGGGGAACAGGCGGGGGGGCTGACGGGGGGAAGCAGGGGGAACAGGCGGGGGGCTAACGGAGAAGGGGAGCAGGGGGAACAGGCGGGGGGGCAGACGGGGGGAAGCAGGGGGAACAGGCGGGGGGGCTGACGGGGAAGGGGAGCAGGGGGAACAGGCGGGGGGGCTGACGGGGGGAAGCAGGGGGAACAGGCGGGGGGGCTGACGGGGAAGGGGAGCAGGGGGAACAGGCGGGGGGGCTGACGGGGGGAAGCAGGGGGAACAGGCGGGGGGGCTGACGGGGAAGGGGAGCAGGGGGAACAGGCGGGGGGGCTGACGGGGGGAAGCAGGGGGAACAGGCGGGGGGCTGACGGAGAAGGGGAGCAGGGGGAACAGGCGGGGGGGCTGACGGGGGGAAGCAGGGGGAACAGGCGGGGGGACTGACGGAGAAGGGGAGCAGGGGGAACAGGCGGGGGGGCTGACGGGGGGAAGCAGGGGGAACAGGCGGGGGGACTGACGGAGAAGGGGAGCAGGGGGAACAGGCGGGGGGGCTGACGGGGGGGAAGCAGGGGGAACAGGTGGGGGGGCTGACGGGGAAGGGGAGCAGGGGGAACAGGCGGGGGGCTGACGGGGGGAGCAGGGGGAACAGACTGGTGGGGGGAGGCTGACGGGGGGGAGCAGGGGGAACAGACGGGGGTGCTGACGGGGAAGGGGAGCAGGGGGAACAGGCGGGGGGCTGACGGGGGAGCAGGGGGAACAGACTGGTGGGGGAGGCTGACGGGGGGGAGCAGGGGGAACAGGCGGGGGGGCTGACGGGGGGAAGCAGGGGGAACAGGCGGGGGGGCTGACGGAGAAGGGGAGCAGGGGAAACAGGCGGGGGGGCTGACGGGGGGAAGCAGGGGGAACAGGCGGGGGGCTGATGGGGAAGGGGAGCAGGGGGAACAGGCAGGGGGGGCTGATGGGGAAGGGGAGCTGGGGGAACAGGCGGGGGGGCTGATGGGGAGGGGGAGCAGGGGGAACAGGCCAGCGAGGGAGGTTGATGGGGGGGAGCAGGGGGAACGGGCTGGTGGGGGGAAGCTGACGGGGGGGGAAGCAGGGCGAACAGGCGGGGGGGCTGATGGGGAGGGGGAGCAGGGGGAAGAGGCGGGGGGCTGATGGGGAGGGGGAGCAGGGGGGAACAGGCGGGGGGGCTGATGGGGAGGGGGAGCAGGGGAACAGGCGGCGGGGCTGACGGGGGGAAGCAGGGGAAACAGGCGGGGGGGCTGACGGGGAAGGGGAGCAGGGGGAACAGGCGGGGGGGCTGACGGGGGGAAGCAGGGGGAACAGGCGGGGGGGCTGACGGAGAAGGGGAGCAGGGGGAACAGGCGGGGGGGCTGACGGGGGGGAAGCAGGGGGAACAGGCGGGGGAGCTGACGGGGAAGGGGAGCAGGGGAACAGGCGGGGGGGCTGACGGGGAGCAGGGGGAACAGGCGGGGGGGCTGACGGGGAGGGGGAGCAGGGGAACAGGCGGGGGGCTGACGGGGAGGGGGAGCAGGGGGAACAGGCGGGGGGGGCTGACGGGGAGGGGGAGCAGGGGAACAGGCGGGGGGGCTGACGGGGAGGGGGAGCAGGGGGAACAGGCGGGGGGGCTGACGGGGAGGGGGAGCAGGGGAACAGGCGGGGGGGCTGACGGGGAAGGGGAGCAGGGGGAACAGGCGGGGGGGCTGACGGGGAAGGGGAGCAGGGGGAACAGGCGGGGGGGGCTGACGGGGAGGGGGAGCAGGGGAACAGGCGGGGGGGCTGACGGGGAAGGGGAGCAGGGGGAACAGGCGGGGGGCTGACGGGGAAGGGGAGCAGGGGGAACAGGCGGGGGGGCTGACGGGGAAGGGGAGCAGGGGGAACAGGCGGGGGGCTGACGGGGGGAGCAGGGGGAACAGACTGGTGGGGGGAGGCTGACGGGGGGGAGCAGGGGGAACAGGCGGGGGGGCTGATGGGGAAGGGGAGCAGGGGGAACAGGCGGGGGGGAGCAGGGGGAACAGGCCGGCGGAGGGGCCTGACGGGGGGGAGCAGGGGGGGAGCAGGGGAACAGGCAGGGGGGCTGACGGGGAGGGGGAGCAGGGGGAACAGGCGGGGGGGCTGACGGGGAAGGGGAGCAGGGGGAACAGACTGGTGGGGGGAGGCTGACGGGGGGGAGCAGGGGGAACAGGCGGGGGTGCTGACGGGGGAGCAGGGGGAACAGGCGGGGGGGCTGATGGGGAAGGGGAGCAGGGGGAACAGGCGGGGGGGCTGACGGGGGAGCAGGGGGAACAGGCGGGGGGGCTGACGTGGAGGGGGAGCGGGGGGAACAGGCGGCGCGGCTGACGGCGGGGAGCAGGGGGAACAGGCGGGGGGAGCAGGGGGAACAGGCCGGCGGAGGGGGGCTGACGGGGGGAGCAGGGGGAACAGGCGGTGGGGCTGACAGGGGGGGGGGAGCAGGGGGAACAGGCGGGGGGCTGATGGGGAAGGGGAGCAGGGGGAACAGGCGGGGGGGCTGATGGGGAAGGGGAGCAGGGGGAACAGGCGGGAGGCCTGACGGGGAGCAGGGGGAACAGGCGGGGGGGCTGATGGGGAAGGGGAGCAGGGGGAACAGGCGGGGGGGCTGACGGGGAAGGGGAGCTGGGGGAACAGGCGGGGGGGCTGATGTGGAGGGCGAGCAGGGGGGAACAGGCGGGGGGGCTGATGGGGAGGGGGAGCAGGGGGAACAGGCCAGCGGGGGAGGTTGATGGGGGGGAGCAGGGGGAACGGGCTGGGGGGGAGCAGGGGGAACGGGCTGGTGGGGGAGGCTGACGGGGGGGGGAAGCAGGGCGAACAGGCGGGGGGCTGATGGGGAGGGGGAGCAGGGGGAAGAGGCGGGGGGCTGATGGGGAGGGGGAGCAGGGGGGAACAGGCGGGGGGGCTGATGGGGAGGGGGAGCAGGGGAACAGGCGGCAGGGCTGACGGGGGGAAGCAGGGGAAACAGGCGGGGGGGCTGACGGGGAAGGGGAGCAGGGGGAACAGGCGGGGGGCTGACGGGGGGGGAAGCAGGGGGAACAGGCGGGGCGGCTGACGGAGAAGGGGAGCAGGGGGAACAGGCGGGGGGGCTGACGGGGGGAAGCAGGGGGAACAGGCGGGGGGCTAACGGAGAAGGGGAGCAGGGGGAACAGGCGGGGGGGCAGACGGGGGGAAGCAGGGGGAACAGGCGGGGGGGCTGACGGGGAAGGGGAGCAGGGGGAACAGGCGGGGGGGCTGACGGGGGGAAGCAGGGGGAACAGGCGGGGGGGCTGACGGGGAAGGGGAGCAGGGGGAACAGGCGGGGGGGCTGACGGGGGGAAGCAGGGGGAACAGGCGGGGGGCTGACGGAGAAGGGGAGCAGGGGGAACAGGCGGGGGGGCTGACGGGGGGAAGCAGGGGGAACAGGCGGGGGGACTGACGGAGAAGGGGAGCAGGGGGAACAGGCGGGGGGGCTGACGGGGGGGAAGCAGGGGGAACAGGCGGGGGGACTGACGGAGAAGGGGAGCAGGGGGAACAGGCGGGGGGGCTGACGGGGGGAAGCAGGGGGAACAGGTGGGGGGGCTGACGGGGAAGGGGAGCAGGGGGAACAGGCGGGGGGCTGACGGGGGGAGCAGGGGGAACAGACTGGTGGGGGGAGGCTGACGGGGGGGAGCAGGGGGAACAGACGGGGGTGCTGACGGGGAAGGGGAGCAGGGGGAACAGGCGGGGGGCTGACGGGGGAGCAGGGGGAACAGACTGGTGGGGGAGGCTGACGGGGGGAGCAGGGGGAACAGGCGGGGGGGCTGACGGAGGGAAGCAGGGGGAACAGGCGGGGGGGCTGACGGAGAAGGGGAGCAGGGGAAACAGGCGGGGGGGCTGACGGGGGGAAGCAGGGGGAACAGGCGGGGGGCTGATGGGGAAGGGGAGCAGGGGGAACAGGCGGGGGGGCTGATGGGGAAGGGGAGCTGGGGGAACAGGCGGGGGGGCTGATGGGGAGGGGGAGCAGGGGGAACAGGCCAGCGAGGGAGGTTGATGGGGGGGAGCAGGGGGAACGGGCTGGTGGGGGGAAGCTGACGGGGGGGGGGAAGCAGGGCGAACAGGCGGGGGGCTGATGGGGAGGGGGAGCAGGGGGAAGAGGCGGGGGGCTGATGGGGAGGGGGAGCAGGGGGGAACAGGCGGGGGGGCTGATGGGGAGGGGGAGCAGGGGAACAGGCGGCGGGGCTGACGGGGGAAGCAGGGGAAACAGGCGGGGGGGCTGACGGGGAAGGGGAGCAGGGGGAACAGGCGGAGGGGCTGACGGGGGGAAGCAGGGGGAACAGGCGGGGGGGCTGACGGAGAAGGGGAGCAGGGGGAACAGGCGGGGGGGCTGACGGGGGGAAGCAGGGGGAACAGGCGGGGGAGCTGACGGGGAAGGGGAGCAGGGGGAACAGGCGGGGGGGCTGACGGGGGGAAGCAGGGGGAACAGGCGGGGGGGCTGACGGGGGGAAGCAGGGGGAACAGGCGGGGGGGCTGACGGGGAAGGGGAGCAGGGGGAACAGGCAGGGGGGCTGACGGGGGGAAGCAGGGGGAACAGGCGGGGGGGCTGACGGGGGGAAGCAGGGGGAACAGGCGGGGGGGCTGACGGGGAAGGGGAGCAGGGGGAACAGGCGGGGGGGCTGACGGGGGGAAGCAGGGGGAACAGGCGGGGGGGCTGACGGAGAAGGGGAGCAGGGGGAACAGGCGGGGGGGCTGACGGGGGGAAGCAGGGGGAACAGGCGGGGGGGCTGATGGGGAAGGGGAGCAGGGGGAACAGGCGGGGGGGCTGACGGGGGGAAGCAGGGGGAACAGGCGGGGGGGCTGACGGAGAAGGGGAGCAGGGGGAATAGGCGGGGGGGGCTGACGGGGGGGAAGCAGGGGGAACAGGCGGGGGGGCTGACGGGGAAGGGGAGCAGGGGGAACAGGCGGGGGGGCTGACGGGGGGAAGCAGGGGGAACAGGCGGGGGGGCTGACGGGGAAGGGGAGCAGGGGGAACAGGCGGGGGGGCTGACGGGGGGAAGCAGGGGGAACAGGCGGGGGGGCTGACGGAGAAGGGGAGCAGGGGGAACAGGCGGGGGGGCTGACGGGGGGGAAGCAGGGGGAACAGGCGGGGGGGCTGACGGAGAAGGGGAGCAGGGGGAACAGGCGGGGGGGCTGACGGGGGGAAGCAGGGGGAACAGGCGGGGGGGCTGACGGGGAAGGGGAGCAGGGGGAACAGGCGGGGGGGCTGACGGGGGGAAGCAGGGGGAACAGGCGGGGGGGCTGATGGGGAAGGGGAGCAGGGGGAACAGGCGGGGGGGCTGACGGGGGGAAGCAGGGGGAACAGGCGGGGGGGCTGATGGGGAAGGGGAGCAGGGGGAACAGGCGGGGGGGCTGACGGAGAAGGGGAGCAGGGGGAACAGGCGGGGGGGCTGACGGGGGGAAGCAGGGGGAACAGGCGGGGGGGCTGATGGGGAAGGGGAGCAGGGGGAACAGGCGGGGGGGCTGACGGGGGGAAGCAGGGGGAACAGGCGGGGGGGCTGACGGAGAAGGGGAGCAGGGGGAACAGGCGGGGGGGCTGACGGGGGGAAGCAGGGGGAACAGGCGGGGGGAAGCAGGGGGAACAGGCGGGGGGGCTGACGGAGAAGGGGAGCAGGGGGAACAGGCGGGGGGGCTGACGGGGAAGGGGAGCAGGGGGAACAGGCCGGGGGGGGCTGACGGGGAAGGGGAGCAGGGGGAACAGGCCGGGGGGGGCTGACAGGCAGGCAGCGGGGCTGACCCAGGCGCACGCTGACCCCGGGGCGCTGCCCGTCCCACACGGTCCCAGCAGGGCGCACTGGTGAGTCTGGCCCCAGGGGTGCCCCCTGTGCCGTAGTGGGGGGAACTTGCTGGTTTCTATGGGGCTGTGGTACCCCACTGGCTGCCGCCGGTACCACGCCCAGCAGGACAGGGATGGGTCGTTATGCAAAGGGACCTCTCAACCCGGACCAGCCGCCCCCCTGGAGAGGGACAAAGGAAGGGGGATGCTGCCCGGCCGGGGGCAGGGCTGGAGGAGGGGGAGCTAGTTTCTGTCTGGGATGATGGAGGAAGCAGGCTCAGCACAGGCTGGGGGGTTTAGAAGCCAAGACCCCCCCATATCAAGGGGGCTGAGGCATCCTAGGCCTGCCCTGTAGCCTGGTGACATCTGTGCTGGGCTGTATCCTGGGGGAGCAATAAGCAACCTCTATGCTACTGGCTGGGGGAGTCTCTTCGTGCCATTTTGGGGTGCAGGGGGCGGGGGACCTCACGCCCTCCCGCGCTCTCCCTGGCTGGTGGCCATGCCCGTGCCACGTGCCTCCTGCCGTGGAAGCCAGCCAGGCAGCCCCGGCCCCGATGCCCCTGCTACTAAGAAACTGGCCTCGTTTTTCTCAATTTGTTTCCCAGCCAGAAAGCTCAAACAGCCGACTGGCTGGTTCCAAGCCAGACACCTGGCAACCCTACATGGGAGGGCTCGGGGGGAGGGCGGGCACCAGGCATGAGGGGTGCGTGTGAGGGTCCCGAGGGGGCAGAGACGTGCGGGGCCCTGGGGGCGGGGCTGACCAAAGGGGCCAGGCGTGATGTGCACCTTTGGGCAATGGGCGCCCACCCTGCTCTGGGCCAACCGATCTATTGCTGCCCCCATGCTGGGCGGGGAAGTGACCCCCCCACGAGCTGCCAGGCAGCAGCCCGGCCCAGCCCCTGCCCTCCCCCCTCCTACTCGCACCAGGCCAGCACTGTTTCTTTAGGGAGCCCAGGTAAATACCAGCTGGGAGCAGCAAGCGGGGCTTGGTCAGGCCAGGGGCGTGGATGGGCCAGGAGTGTGGCAGTGCCAGCTGGGAGCAGCAAGAGGGGCTTGGTCAGGCCAGGGGCGTGGATGGGGCCAGGAGTGTGGCAGTGCCAGCTGGGAGCAGCAAGCGGGGCTTGGTCAGGCCAGGGGTGTGGATGGGCCAGGAGTGTGGCAGTGCCAGCTGGGAGCAGCAAGCGGGGCTTGGTCAGACCAGGGGTGTGGATGGGCCAGGAGTGTGGCAGTGCCAGCTGGGAGCAGCAAGCGGGGCTTGGTCAGGCCAGGGGTGTGGATGGGCCCAGGGGTGTGGCAGTGCCAGCTGGGAGCAGCAAGCGGGGCTTGGTCAGACCAGGGGTGTGGATGGGCCAGGGGTGTGGCAGTGCCAGCTGGGAGCAGCAAGCGGGGCTTGGTCAGGCCAGGAGTGTGGATGGGCCAGGAGTGTGGCAGTGCCAGCTGGGAGCAGCAAGCGGGGCTTGGTCAGGCCAGGGGCGTGGATGGGCCAGGAGTGTGGCAGTGCCAGCTGGGAGCAGCAAGCGGGGCTTGGTCAGGCCAGGAGTGTGGATGGGGCCAGGAGTGTGGCAGTGCCAGCTGGGAGCAGCAAGCGGGGCTTGGTCAGGCCAGGGGCGTGGATGGGGCCAGGAGTGTGGCAGTGCCAGCTGGGAGCAGCAAGCGGGGCTTGGTCAGACCAGGGGCGTGGATGGGCCAGGAGTGTGGCAGTGCCAGCTGGGAGCAGCAAGAGGGGCTTGGTCAGGCCAGGGGCGTGGATGGGGCCAGGAGTGTGGCAGTGCCAGCTGGGAGCAGCAAGCGGGGCTTGGTCAGACCAGGGGCGTGGATGGGCCAGGAGTGTGGCAGTGCCAGCTGGGAGCAGCAAGAGGGGCTTGGTCAGGCCAGGGGCGTGGATGGGCCCAGGGGTGTGGCAGTGCCAGCTGGGAGCAGCAAGCGGGGCTTGGTCAGGCCAGGGGTGTGGATGGGCCCAGGGGTGTGGCAGTGCCAGCTGGGAGCAGCAAGCGGGGCTTGGTCAGGCCAGGGGCGTGGATGGGCCAGGAGTGTGGCAGTGCCAGCTGGGAGCAGCAAGAGGGGCTTGGTCAGGCCAGGGGCGTGGATGGGGCCAGGAGTGTGGCAGTGCCAGCTGGGAGCAGCAAGAGGGGCTTGGTCAGGCCAGGGGCGTGGATGGGCCAGGAGTGTGGCAGTGCCAGCTGGGAGCAGCAAGCGGGGCTTGGTCAGGCCAGGAGTGTGGATGGGCCCAGGGGTGTGGCAGTGCCAGCTGGGAGCAGCAAGAGGGGCTTGGTCAGGCCAGGAGTGTGGATGGGGCCAGGAGTGTGGCAGTGCCAGCTGGGAGCAGCAAGAGGGGCTTGGTCAGGCCAGGGGTGTGGATGGGCCAGGAGTGTGGCAGTGCCAGCTGGGAGCAGCAAGAGGGGCTTGGTCAGGCCAGGGGCGTGGATGGGGCCAGGAGTGTGGCAGTGCCAGCTGGGAGCAGCAAGCGGGGCTTGGTCAGGCCAGGGGCGTGGATGGGGCCAGGAGTGTGGCAGTGCCAGCTGGGAGCAGCAAGAGGGGCTTGGTCAGGCCAGGGGCGTGGATGGGCCAGGGGTGTGGCAGTACCAGCTGGGAGCAGCAAGCGGGGCTTGGTCAGGCCAGGGGCGTGGATGGGGCCAGGAGTGTGGCAGTGCCAGCTGGGAGCAGCAAGAGGGGCTTGGTCAGGCCAGGGGCGTGGATGGGCCAGGAGTGTGGCAGTGCCAGCTGGGAGCAGCAAGCGGGGCTTGGTCAGGCCAGGGGCGTGGATGGGCCCAGGGGTGTGGCAGTGCCAGCTGGGAGCAGCAAGCGGGGCTTGGTCAGGCCAGGGGTGTGGATGGGCCAGGAGTGTGGCAGTGCCAGGTGGGAGCAGCAAGCGGGGCTTGGTCAGGCCAGGGGCGTGGATGGGCCAGGAGTGTGGCAGTGCCAGCTGGGAGCAGCAAGCGGGGCTTGGTCAGGCCAGGGGCGTGGATGGGCCCAGGGGTGTGGCAGTGCCAGCTGGGAGCAGCAAGCGGGGCTTGGTCAGACCAGGGGTGTGGATGGGCCAGGAGTGTGGCAGTGCCAGCTGGGAGCAGCAAGCGGGGCTTGGTCAGACCAGGGGCGTGGATGGGCCAGGAGTGTGGCAGTGCCAGCTGGGAGCAGCAAGCGGGGCTTGGTCAGACCAGGGGCGTGGATGGGCCAGGAGTGTGGCAGTGCCAGCTGGGAGCAGCAAGCGGGGCTTGCTCAGGCCAGGGGTGTGGATGGGCCAGGAGTGTGGCAGTGCCAGGTGGGAGCAGCAAGCGGGGCTTGGTCAGGCCAGGGGTGTGGATGGGCCAGGAGTGTGGCAGTGCCAGGTGGGAGCAGCAAGCGGGGCTTGGTCAGGCCAGGGGCGTGGATGGGCCAGGAGTGTGGCAGTGCCAGCTGGGAGCAGCAAGCGGGGCTTGGTCAGGCCAGGGGCGTGGATGGGCCCAGGGGTGTGGCAGTGCCAGCTGGGAGCAGCAAGCGGGGCTTGGTCAGACCAGGGGTGTGGATGGGCCAGGAGTGTGGCAGTGCCAGCTGGGAGCAGCAAGCGGGGCTTGGTCAGACCAGGGGCGTGGATGGGCCAGGAGTGTGGCAGTGCCAGCTGGGAGCAGCAAGCGGGGCTTGGTCAGACCAGGGGCGTGGATGGGCCAGGAGTGTGGCAGTGCCAGCTGGGAGCAGCAAGCGGGGCTTGGTCAGACCAGGGGCGTGGATGGGCCAGGAGTGTGGCAGTGCCAGCTGGGAGCAGCAAGCGGGGCTTGGTCAGGCCAGGGGTGTGGATGGGCCCAGGGGTGTAGCAGTGCCAGCTGGGAGCAGCAAGAGGGGCTTGGTCAGGCCAGGGGTGTGGATGGGCCCAGGAGTGTGGCAGTGCCAGCTGGGAGCAGCAAGCGGGGCTTGGTCAGACCAGGGGCGTGGATGGGCCCAGGGGTGTAGCAGTGCCAGCTGGGAGCAGCAAGAGGGGCTTGGTCAGGCCAGGGGTGTGGATGGGCCCAGGAGTGTGGCAGTGCCAGCTGGGAGCAGCAAGCGGGGCTTGCTCAGGCCAGGGGCGTGGATGGGGCCAGGAGTGTGGCAGTGCCAGCTGGGAGCAGCAAGCGGGGCTTGGTCAGACCAGGGGCGTGGATGGGCCCAGGGGTGTGGCAGTGCCAGCTGGGAGCAGCAAGTGGGGCTTGCTCAGGCCAGGGGCGTGGATGGGCCCAGGGGTGTAGCAGTTCCAGCTGCAGCCCTGCACTGCTGAGTTACTGCTGCCTCCTTCCCCGCGCCCGGGAGGCAGCTCGCCAGGTGAGCCTGCACCGCCCCGTCTTCAGGTAATACTGGCACAGATTGGTCCCTACCGCAGAGCATGGCTCCCCCATTATTTACCCTGGGGCCAGAGGGGTGCCCCGGCCCTGGGGGCTAATGGGAACAGTGACTGCCACAGCCTGAGAAGCTATTCGTGGTTAGCAGGAGTGGCTGCGAGTTGCTCAGCCCTGGGAGGGAGCGGCTGCATCTAGACTGGCAAGATTTTGCACAAAAACTTGCCAGCTGTCTACACTGGCCACCTGAGTTTGCGCAAGAGCCCTGACTCCGTAATGTCCAAAGGAGTGCTGCTCACGCAACGCTGTCCTGCTGCCGCTCGGAGAGAGCCGCCTGCGCAGGGACACTTGCTCGAGAGGCCTGTGCAGACAGGGAAGAACCGTTTTGCGCAAAAAAGCCCCGATGGCTAACATGGCGACCAGGCCTTTCTTGCGCAAAACCGCGTCTAGAGCGGCCACGGGCGCTTTGCGCAAAAGCATCCTGCCGATCTAGACGCGCCTTTGCGGAAAAGTGTTAGATGCAGCCCGTGCGCCGGCCAGAGGAGCAGCCCTCTGGGCTGGGGTCAGGGCCAGGCACCGCTGGTTACAGGGAGAGGACAGAGCGGGGCAGTAGGTAGGGGTGCAGGGCCAGAAGGCGGCTGGCTCGCCTGCCCCCCGGCGTGGCCGGAGCACTAGTTAGCAAAGGTGCTCTTCCCGGCGGCTATGATGCTCTTGGCACTGATCCCAAAGAGTCCAGGAGCTCAGCTGGCTTGCCACTCCGCGGCACCGCTGAGACAGCCAGGCTCTGGAGCACCACGCCAGGGTCCCCGGACACTGCTGCGGCCACCGCTCCCCCAATCCCACTAGAGAGAGAGGAGGAGTGAGCCACATGGCTCCCGGTGCAGTCGCCCACCTCACCCAGGGCTCTCTTCCAGCTCTGCCACTCAGGAGATCCCTTCCAGTCCTGGCTTCCCTCGAAACCCTCCCTCCAGCAGCTGGAAGTCAGCCCTTGGTCAGTTCACCCTCCTCTGGCTACACAAGGCAGGCCTCTGAGGAGTGAACTTCCCTGCTCAGTCCCCAGCCCCCAGGCAGTGTCTAGCAGCCTGCCCCTTACCCTCTCTGGAATGATCCTCCACAGTGACGATGCGCCCACCAGTAGCTCGGGCACTAGCGATTATGGTGGCTGCATCCAAGGGCTTGATGGTGAAGGTGAAGGGGTCGATGACACGGATGCGGGTGCCTGGAAGGGACAGAGGGTCAGAGGAGGAGAGGCAGGGGAGCGAGCTCAGCTCCCCCGCCGCCGGGTTACCTTGCTTGGCAAGCTCGTCAGCAGCAGCCAGGGCCTCGTGCAGCGTCACCCCAGCTCCGATCACCGTGGCCCTGTCGGCGTCGCTCTTCCGCACCACCTGGGGAAAAGCCACAGAGGGAGGCCAGGCCAGGCCCAGCACGGCGGGCAGGCAGGCCTGCCCTGCCCTCAACTCTGGTTTAGCAGGCAGCTTCACCTGAGTGTTTCTGGCATCTCCTGGTGTCTGCCCCAGCCTGCAGCCAGTCCCTCGGGAGGGGGGACTCCCCCCCCAATTCCACTGACGCACCAGTGCTCCCCTGTTCCTCTCCAGAGCAAATCCAGCCCAGCCAGCTCCCTGGGGCAGGCCGGCCCGGAGCACCAGTCGCCCATGGCATCTGCCAGCACTTGCCTCAGCTCACCTGGGCAAACTGCTACCCCAAAGGGCAGCCAAGCTGGGATGGCTCCCAGCCGTGGCCCCTTCTGCCCAGTGTGACGGCGCGTGGGGGTCCCCGACCCTGCCCCCGTCCGCAGGCAGTCGCGCCGCGCAGGCGGCCGGTGGGACAGGAGGGTTACGGTTCCCAGGGACACGGTGTCGTACAGGAGCGACGTGAGCACAGGCACCGAGAGCAGGCGGCTTCACCCCTCCTCACAGCCTCCCCCCACAGCCACTGCTCACTCGCCCCAGGCAGCCCTGCCTCCTCCTTCCAGGCCCACGGTGCTACTGGACAGGAGAGACTGACCATACTTCCCCAGTGACTCACACCCAGCCGCCCCCCCATGCAGCTAGTGCTGCAGGGCCTGGGAAACTGAGGCGCACGCACACAGCGCGTCACTACAGGACAGTAGGATCACATAGCACCCATAAGACAAACAGCCAATTGCAGAAAGAGACAGCCCCCCCCACTACGTCACACCCCCCACCCAAACGGGAGGGCTTCAAGTCCTTCCTACGGGCAGCCCTTCTCCCCATCATGGGACCCCTTTCCACGTCCCGGCCTGCACTGCCTGCTTGCCAGGCCTTGGGGTTTCTCTGCATGCAATAGCCCCACCAGCCACAGCTCTTGTTCTGCCTTGGGAGCAGGCTGGGCCCAGTCTATGCCGAACCCAGTACGGCCAGCCGAGGCGCTCGGGCACTTCTCAGGTCACTGGCAGTGTCTGCTGGACAGCCCAGCCAGGGAGCTCGGGGAGACAGCCGTGCAGCAGGCCCAGGAGCCGAGGCCTGACGTGGGGAGCACACACCACTCTGGCCCGGGATCCCGGCCCGTTCACCCTCCTGTGCCAAGAGCCACTTCGCACTCCCGCCCTACCAGGAACAGCGTGCCAGGGCCCTTCGCCACCGCCTGCTGGGTGCCTAGTGCCTCAGTTTCTCTTCCTGCTCCACCACTAGCCTCGTCTCGCACCAGCTCCCTCTGCCCTTGGCCTTTTGCCTTGAGGCATTTGGGAGGTGCCATCCTGCAGCCATGGAGCTGGCTTGGGCAGCTCTGTGGTACCGTCTCCGAGCTGCCGGGCAGAGCCATAGGACTGCCCCCCTCACTGGGCCGCCCACTCCCCTGCTTTCTCCCAGCATTGGATGGGGCCCGTTATAATGGGCAGCCCCGTCCTAAAAGAGCCTCCAAATCCAGACAGGGCAAGAGGAGAAACTGAGGCACAGCACGGCTGCCATTTGCCATGGGTCCCCCAGGTGAGCGTGGCTTGCTTCCCCCCCGCACAGAGACTCCTCCTCGCCCCACACCTTGGCCTGGCCAATTTCAAACTTCTCCTCTGGTGGGTAGATGCCCGGGGTCTCTGGGCTGGATGAAGCAGATGCCCTGGGGAGCAGAGGCAGACACGGCGAGTCGCAGGCGGGCTTAGAGCTGCCCCTGCCAGCCACGAGGCACAGGTGGGGCTCTGGGATCCCGCGCACGGCCTGGACCCTGGGCTCACCCTGCAACAGCCACCCCACCTAACACATGCAGCGCCTGTGGTGTAGCGGGGGGGTCTGCTCTGGGCCCCCGCTGGGATGGGAGACTCTCGACTCTCCCACCAGTGGATTAACCAGACACCCCGGCGCAGCGTCCCCGAGAGACAAAGGGCGGGAGACCAGCACTGGCTGAGGGGCAGTTTCTGGCTGGTATCATGGGGAAGCAGCCTAGGGAAGGGGCTGGGATTTAGGGGCCCAGGCTCCCCCATCTCAGGGGGGCTGAGGCATCCTAGGCCTGCCCTGGAACCGGATTGCATCTGTGCTGGGCTGTGTCCTGGAGAAGCCATAAACTCCCCCTGTTCTACCCGCTGGGGGAGTGTGTCCGTGCCACCAGGGGGTGCAGGAGGCGGGGACCCCGACGCGCCGCCCCCCAGAATTCCCAGCTTCAAGGAGATTGCAGGGCCCAGGATTCCTGCTCCCAGCCTAACCCAGGAGACGGCCCCCCCCAGCCAGAGCCAGCGAGAGAACCCACAAGTCCCTGCTCCCTTGGGGTCGGGGGCGCAAGCGCAGCCGAGGACAGGGCACCCCCCCCCCTTCCGAGGCAGCCCCTAACCTGGGTGTTGGCTGCCAGGCAGACGGCGTCACTGGGGTAGAAGACGGTGCAGCCAGGAACGGCTCGGAACATGGCGATGTCCTCCAGGGCCATCTGCGAGGGGCCGTCCTCTCCTGGGGGGCCGGGGCGAGAGGGGCCAGGCTAGAGAGCAGGCCCCCCCGCCCGCGTCCTGCACCAGGCAGCCTCCAGGGGCCACAGCCCTGCCACCCGCAGGCGATGGGGCCACCGTGCCAGGGTCCGTGGGGAAGCCACAGGGCAAAACATCCTAGAGGAGTGGCCCCGTGAATCCCAGCGAGCTCTAACCACCGCCCGGAGCCAGAACCAGCAGGGGGCTGGCAGCCTGGGTCCAGGGAAGTCTGGAGGTGTGCCTAACGCAGTGAATACAAGCAGAGAGAGGGGAAGTTTAGAAGATAGGATACACAAAGAACAAGTTAAAAATCACTTAGGAAAGTTAGATGTCAGCAAGTCACCAGCTCCTGATGAAATGCATCCCAGGATACTCAAGGAGCTGATAGAGGAGCTATCTGAGCCTTTAGCTATGATCTTTGAAAAATCATGGCAGGCAGGGGAGATTCCAGAAGACTGGAAAAGGGCAAATATTGTGCCCATCTATAAAAAGGGGAATAAGAACAACCCAGGAAACTACAGACCGGTCAGTTTAACGTCTGTCCCAGGGAAGATAATGGAGCAGGTAATTAAGGAACTCATATGCAAACACTTGGAAGGTAATAAAGTGATAGGGAATAGCCAGCATGGGTTTGTGAAGAACAAGTCATGCCAAACTAATCTGATAGCTTTCTTTGATAGGATAACGAGCCTTGTGGATAAGGGAGAAGCGGTGGATGTCATATACCTAGACTTTAGTAAGGCATTTGATACGGTCTCGCATGATATTCTTATTGATAAACTAGGCAAATATAACTTAGATAGGGCCACGATAAGGTGGGTGCATAATTGGCTGGATAACCATAGTCAGAGAGTTGTTGTTAACGGTTCTAAATCCTGCTGGAAAGGGATAACACGTGGAGTTCCGCAAGGGTCTGTTTTGGGACCCGTACTGTTCAATATCTTCATCAATGATGTAGATATTGGGATAGAGAGTACGCTTATTAAGTTTGCAGATGATACCAAACTGGGTGGGGTTGCAACTTCTTTGGAGGAGAGGGACATAATTCAAAATGACCTTTGCAAGTTAGAGAAATGGTCAGAGGTAAACAGGATGAGGTTTAATAAAGAGAAATGCAAAGTGCTCCACTTAGGAAGGAACAATCAGTTCCATACATACAAGATGGGCAGCGACTGTCTAGGAAGGAGCATGGCAGAAAGGGATCTAGGGGTCATAGTGGACCACAAGTTGAATATGAGTCAACAGTGTGATGCTGTTGCAAAAAAAGCAAATATGATTCTAGGTTGTATCAACAGGTGTGTTGTAAGCAAAACTCGTGAAGTCATTCTGCCGCTCTACTCTGCACTAGTTAGGCCTCAGCTGGAGTACTGTGTCCAGTTCTGGGCGCCACATTTCAAGAAAGATGTGGAGAAATTGGAAAGGGTCCAGAGAAGAGCGACAAGAATGATTAAAGGTCTAGAGAACATGGCCTATGAAGCCAGGCTTCATGAACTGGGCTTGTTTAGTTTGGAAAAAAGAAGATTAAGGAGGGCCATGATAGCGGTTTTCAAATATCTAAAAGGGTGTCACAAGGAGGAAGGAGAAAATTTGTTCCTCTTGGTTTCTGAGGACAGGACAAGGAGTAATGGGCTTAAAGTGCAGCAGGGGAGGTTTAGATTGGACATTAGGAAAAAATTCCTAACTGTCAGGGTGGTCAAATATTGGAATAAATTGCCCAGGGAGGTGGTGGAATCTCCCTCTCTGGAGATATTTAAGAACAGGTTGGATAGACATCTGTCAGGGATGGTGTAGACGGAGCTTGGTCCTGCCTTGAGGGCGGGAGGCTGGACTCGATGACCTCTTGAGGTCCCTTCCAGTCCTATGATTCTATGACTCCTGGCAGAGTCCTCAGGGCCCCATCCCAGTGGACACGGGGTCCAGCCAGGGCAAAGGTGGGGAACAGGCCCCGATCCCTGCCTCAGCGGCTGAATTCTAGGCTGAGGTGCAGGCAGACCCCTCCTTGCAGAGGCTGAGGGACCAGGCTGGCCTCCGTGCAGCTCAGCCCCGGGGGAGAGGTGGCCAGGAGAGATTCCTGCGGGGGCGTGGACTCCTGTTCCGTGAATGGCTTCCCCCCAGGAAGGTGAGGGCATGGGGGGTCCAGCGGCAGCTGGTCGTCCCCCGAAAGTATCGCCTCAAGCTGCTGTATTTGGCCCATGACGTCCCCGTTGGGGGCCACCGGGGGATCCGGAGCACCCGGCTGAGGCTGCTCCAGCACTTCTACTGGCCGGGAATCTTTACAGCCGTGCAGCGGTACTGCCGGTCCTGTGACTCCTGCCAGAGGGGCGGGAAGGCCCAAGACAGTAGGAAAGCGGCTTGGGGGTCTCTACCCCAGATAGAGGACCCTCTGGGCTTGCTGAGAGAGTTATGGGAGGGGAAGACCTCCCTGGATGGAGCATCGGGGATGGGAGCCGCCCTGGCTGTCCAGAGAAGGCTCGCTGGGCTCATGGCCCCGGCCCGAGAGACCCTGGCCAGAGATCAAGGCCAGCGGAAGGGTGGGTGTGACCCCCGAGGACAGGCCTGTGCCAGTCCCCCCGGAGTGGGGCGGCGAGTGGACAGAGGGAAGCCAGCTCATGTGGGGCCTCGCCACGGCCGGCCCGAGTCAAGGGGAGCACCCATGTCCCCAGGGCGGGTTCCCACGTAGAGGAGCCGAACTTCCCTAGGTCACGAGCGGAGTGACCCTGCTCAGTTCGCTCTCGGAGGGGGGAGAACTGTGACGTAGTGGGGGTACTTGCTGGTTTCTATGGGTCTGTGGTAACCCCACTGGCTGCCGTGGGTACCGCGGCCCAGAAGGACAGGCCAGGAGTCATTATGCAAAGAAGGTCTCAACCTATCTGACCAGTCACCCCCCATGGAGAGGGACAAAGGAAGGGGGATGCTGCCTGGGCTGGGGGCAGGGCTGGAGGAGAGTGAGTTAGTTTCTGTCTGGGAGCATGGAGAAAGCAGCCTCAGCAACAGGCTGGGGGGTTTAGAAGCAGAGACCCCCCATATCAAGGGGGGCTGAGGCATCCTAGGCCTGCCCTGTAGCCTGGTGACATCTGTGCTGTGCTGTATCCTGGAGAAGCAAGAAACTCCCTCTATTCTACTGGCTGGGGGAGTCTGTTCGTGCCATTTCGGGGGTGCAGGAGACGGGGGACCCCCAACGCGCCGTCACAGAGGCACACACAGGCCTCATACAAATGCTGCACAAAACTCCCAGTGCATCCAGTGTCTCACCCCCAGGGGCCGTGTCTGGGTGTGGGGATCCCATATAACCAGCCCTCCCCCCACCCCGCGGGAGAGAGGCTGCCCCGGCCCAGCACCCACAATGGCTGATGCCCCGATGCCCTTTGCAACCTGAGCAGACAAGGTGGCACCTTTTGCCCAAAAAGCAGGCGAAAGGCAGGAGGCAGAGCTAGGACCAGGCTGCTCTGTGTGAGGGGGAAAGGCCCTGGTTTGGGGCCCCGGGTTAGGGGGCAGGGCGCCGTCCTGGCTGCTCCTGGGGCTGGTTCTGACACGTCTGTTCTACACTGTGTCCCTGTTGCCTCAGCCCCCCTGTGCTCCCGCCGGCTGAGCCCCACACTGTCTCGGTTACCCAGAGCGGTTCCGGTCCTGCTGGGGTCAGGGTAGTGGGGGGGGGAGAGGGAAGGACTCGGCCCCAGTAGCCGTGCCAGCGTCCCTCGGCCCCCCAGCGCCCGCTAACGGGGACCAGCGCCCCAGCCCTGCGGCTGCACCCCAACGCGCCGTCGGCCTGCCCGGCTGCCGGGCACCGTTCACTCAGCCCCCAGAGCCCATCGAACGTTCTGCCCGTTTCCACGGAAGAGGCAGCAGCGAGATGCCAGTGTGGCCGGCGAGGGCACCGTGACAGGGCAGATCGTGGGCTGGTCGTGCCGGGCCCGTCTGGGGCCAGGGCTCCAGTAACGCCTGGGCGGAGGGGAGGGGCTGACGCGGAGCTGGCCAGAGGCTGGGGGCAGGGAAGGACCCGGGTCACCTGGACGCGTTGGGCCGGAGGGGTCCGAGCAGGCTCCACAGGGGACGGACAGACCCCCGGCTGCTCCGGGCCGGGCCCGACTGGCAGACAAGGCCCTGGCGTCCCGGCGGCCCAGAAGCTGAAGCTGAGGCGCCCGGCAGCAGGGCAGGCCGACGGCGCGTTGGGGCGGGGCCGCAGGGCTGGGGCGCTGGTCCCCGTTAGCGGGCGCTGGGGGGCCCCGCCGGAGCGCTGCGTCCAGGTCGGGCCCCGCTGCGGAGGGGCCGGGGGCGCAGGGACAGGGGCCCGCGGGGCGGAGGGCCGGGGGCTGGCTCGAGCGGAGGGTTCCCGAGAGCGAGGGGCTCCCCTTGCCCAGGGGGCTCGGCTCGGGATGGGGACAAGCGGGTCCCCGGGGCTGGACTCTCGGTCCCTAGAAGGTTCAAGGCCTGGCTGAGCTGGGGCCGGGCCCGGTGCCTCCTGGGGCCCTGCCCGCCCAGTGGCAGGGCAGGTGCGTGGTGGGGCAGCAGGGGGCTCTGCTCACTCTGGGGCTCGTTGGATAGCTGTCCCTCGCAAGCCCCCCAAAGTGCCCCTGGAGCAGCCAGACACCAGCCCCACCCTGATGCTCCCTCCAGAGCTGGCTGCCCAGAGGGGTCCCGCCACCCTGCCTGGAGGCGGATGTGCGCCAGGGCCAGGCGAGGCAGAGGCCAGGGTGGTGCCAGGGGGCTGCTGGGTGGCGTGGGGCCAGGAGCTGTGGGGTGAAGTGGTGGCGCTGAAAGAGGCCAGTGGCTGGCCCGGCAGGCAGCCTTTCGTCAGGCCCAGTGCGTCCCGGCGCCCCACATCCGGCACGTCTTTCCCTTCCCCAGTACCATGTGCCTGGCTCTGCCTGTCCAGTGTCTAGTGCCCCCAGGTCTGGCACCGCCCTGACCGCCCCCCATCACCCAGGGGTGGGGAGGCACTGGCCCTTGTTTCCTCCCCCCAACCAGGCATGAGGCTCAGCGGGCGGGAGCACGGCAGGGACTCGGCAGCACCGGCACCAGGAACAGACAGGACAGCCCAGGCCAAGGCTCTGCCCCCCACCCAGACGCCTCATCTCCCCCTGCCTGGCCCCTCCTCCGGCCTTTGTCCTGCTTCCCTGGGTACAAGGTGGCACCTGGTCGCCCCCTCCCAGTCTCCGGGTGCGAAGGGCCTCGGACAGTGTGTGTGGAGGGGGAGGCCGCCCCAAAATCCCCATCCAGGGATTGGTGCAGTGCCCAGGGAAACTGAGGCACGCATGAGGTCACTGCAGGACAGCAGCTGTGCCATGCGACATAAGGCTAATACGATCTCCACTTCGTCACACCCTGTGCCCAGGACTGTCCTGCCTCATTCCCCTCGGTGCCCCACTTCCAGCATGGCCCCCCATGTGCTGAGCTGCGTTCTTGCCCACTGGGTTCCTGCCGCCCTGCAATCCAGTCAGCAGCGCGAGAGGGCTCTGGCGGGTGGGGCCAGGAGGCACCTCAGGGCCTGGCACTGAGCTGCAGGGCCCCCCAGGCACCGGCTGGAACTGAGCTGCAGGGCCCCCCAGGCACCGGCTGGCACTGAGCTGCACGGCCCCCCCCAGGCACCGGCTGGCACTGAGCTGCAGGGCCCCCCAGGCACCGGCTGGCACTGAGCTGCAGGGCCCCCCAGGCACCGGCTGGCACTGAGCTGCAGGGCCCCCCCAGGCACCGGCTGGCACTGAGCTGCAGGGCTCCCCCAGGCACCGGCTGGCACTGAGCTGCAGGGCCCCCCAGGCACCGGCTGGCACTGAGCTGCAGGGCCCCCCAGGCACCGGCTGGCACTGAGCTGCAGGGCCCCCCAGGCACCGGCTGGCACTGAGCTGCAGGGCCCCCCAGGCACCGGCTGGCACTGAGCTGCACGGCCCCCCAGGCACCGGCTGGAACTGAGCTGCAGGGCCCCCCAGGCACCGGCTGGCACTGAGCTGCAGGGCCCCCCAGGCACCGGCTGGCACTGAGCTGCAGGGCCCCCCAGGCACCGGCTGGCACTGAGCTGCAGGGCCCCCCAGGCACCGGCTGGCACTGAGCTGCAGGGCTCCCCCGGGCACCGGCTGGCACTGAGCTGCAGGGCCCCCCCCAGGCACCGGCTGGCACTGAGCTGCAGGGCCCCCCAGGCACCGGCTGGCACTGAGCTGCAGGGCCCCCCAGGCACCGGCTGGCACTGAGCTGCACGGCCCCCCAGGCACCGGCTGGAACTGAGCTGCAGGGCCCCCCAGGCACCGGCTGGCACTGAGCTGCAGGGCCCCCCAGGCACCGGCTGGCACTGAGCTGCAGGGCCCCCCCCAGGCACCGGCTGGCACTGAGCTGCAGGGCCCCCCAGGCACCGGCTGGCACTGAGCTGCAGGGCCCCCCAGGCACCGGCTGGCACTGAGCTGCAGGGCCCCCCAGGCACCGGCTGGCACTGAGCTGCAGGGCCCCCCAGGCACCGGCTGGCACTGAGCTGCAGGGCCCCCCCAGGCACCGGCTGGCACTGAGCTGCAGGGCCCCCCCCAGGCACCGGCTGGCACTGAGCTGCAGGGCCCCCCCCGGGCACCGGCTGGAACTGAGCTGCACGGCCCCCCCCGGGCACCGGCTGGCACTGAGCTGCACGGCCCCCCAGGCACCGGCTGGAACTGAGGTGCAGGGCCCCCCAGGCACCGGCTGGCACTGAGCTGCAGGGCCCCCCAGGCACCGGCTGGCACTGAGCTGCAGGGCCCCCCAGGCACCGGCTGGCACTGAGCTGCAGGGCTCCCCCGGGCACCGGCTGGCACTGAGCTGCAGGGCTCCCCCGGGCACCGGCTGGCACTGAGCTGCAGGGCCCCCCCCAGGCACCGGCTGGTACTGAGCTGCAGGGCCCCCCCAGGCACCGGCTGGCACTGAGCTGCAGGGCCCCCCCCAGGCACCGGCTGGCACTGAGCTGCAGGGCCCCCCCCAGGCACCGGCTGGCACTGAGCTGCAGGGCCCCCCCCAGGCACCGGCTGGCACTGAGCTGCAGGGCCCCCCCCAGGCACCGGCTGGCACTGAGCTGCACGGCCCCCCCCAGGCACCGGCTGGCACTGAGCTGCAGGGCCCCCCAGGCACCGGCTGGCACTGAGCTGCACGGCCCCCCCCAGGCACCGGCTGGCACTGAGCTGCACGGCCCCCCAGGCACCGGCTGGCACTGAGCTGCACGGCCCCCCAGGCACCGGCTGGCACTGAGCTGCAGGGCCCCCCAGGCACCGGCTGGCACTGAGCTGCAGGGCCCCCCAGGCACCGGCTGGCACTGAGCTGCACGGCCCCCCCCAGGCACCGGCTGGCACTGAGCTGCAGGGCCCCCCCCAGGCACCGGCTGGCACTGAGCTGCAGGGCTCCCCCAGGCACCGGCTGGCACTGAGCTGCAGGGCCCCCCCCAGGCACCGGCTGGCACTGAGCTGCAGGGCCCCCCAGGCACCGGCTGGCACTGAGCTGCAGGGCCCCCCCCAGGCACCGGCTGGCACTGAGCTGCAGGGCCCCCCCAGGCACCGGCTGGCACTGAGCTGCACGGCCCCCCCCAGGCACCGGCTGGAACTGAGCTGCAGGGCCCCCCCCAGGCACCGGCTGGCACTGAGCTGCAGGGCCCCCCCCAGGCACCGGCTGGGACTGAGCTGCAGGGCCCCCCCCAGGCACCGGCTGGCACTGAGCTGCAGGGCCCCCCAGGCACCGGCTGGCACTGAGCTGCACGGCCCCCCCAGGCACCGGCTGGCACTGAGCTGCAGGGCCCCCCCAGGCACCGGCTGGCACTGAGCTGCAGGGCCCCCCCAGGCACCGGCTGGCACTGAGCTGCAGGGCCCCCCCCAGGCACCGGCTGGCACTGAGCTGCACGGCCCCCCCCAGGCACCGGCTGGCACTGAGCTGCAGGGCCCCCCCCAGGCACCGGCTGGCACTGAGCTGCAGGGCCCCCCCAGGCACCGGCTGGAACTGAGCTGCAGGGCCCCCCAGGCACCGGCTGGCACTGAGCTGCAGGGCCCCCCAGGCACCGGCTGGCACTGAGCTGCACGGCCCCTCAGGCACCGGCTGGCACTGAGCTGCAGGGCCCCCCCCAGGCACCGGCTGGCACTGAGCTGCAGGGCCCCCCCAGGCACCGGCTGGCACTGAGCTGCAGGGCTCCCCCCAGGCACCGGCTGGCACTGAGCTGCAGGGCTCCCCCCCAGGCACCGGCTGGCACTGAGCTGCAGGGCCCCCCCCAGGCACCGGCTGGCACTGAGCTGCAGGGCCCCCCCAGGCACCGGCTGGCACTGAGCTGCAGGGCCCCCCAGGCACCGGCTGGCACTGAGCTGCACGGCCCCCCAGGCACCGGCTGGAACTGAGCTGCAGGGCCCCCCCCAGGCACCGTCTGGCACTGAGCTGCAGGGCCCCCCAGGCACCGGCTGGCACTGAGCTGCAGGGCCCCCCCAGGCACCGGCTGGCACTGAGCTGCAGGGCCCCCCCCAGGCACCGGCTGGCACTGAGCTGCAGGGCCCCCCCAGGCACCGGCTGGCACTGAGCTGCAGGGCCCCCCCCAGGCACCGGCTGGCACTGAGCTGCAGGGCCCCCCCCAGGCACCGGCTGGCACTGAGCTGCAGGGCCCCCCAGGCACCGGCTGGCACTGAGCTGCAGGGCCCCCCAGGCACCGGCTGGCACTGAGCTGCAGGGCCCCCCCAGGCACCGGCTGGCACTGAGCTGCAGGGCCCCCCCAGGCACCGGCTGGCACTGAGCTGCAGGGCCCCCCCAGGCACCGGCTGGCACTGAGCTGCAGGGCCCCCCAGGCACCGGCTGGAACTGAGCTGCAGGGCCCCCCCCAGGCACCGTCTGGCACTGAGCTGCAGGGCCCCCCAGGCACCGGCTGGCACTGAGCTGCACGGCCCCCCCCAGGCACCGGCTGGCACTGAGCTGCAGGGCCCCCCCAGGCACCGGCTGGCACTGAGCTGCACGGCCCCCCCAGGCACCGGCTGGCACTGAGCTGCAGGGCCCCCCAGGCACCGGCTGGCACTGAGCTGCAGGGCTCCCCCGGGCACCGGCTGGCACTGAGCTGCAGGGCCCCCCCCAGGCACCGGCTGGCACTGAGCTGCACGGCCCCCCCAGGCACCGGCTGGCACTGAGCTGCAGGGCCCCCCAGGCACCGGCTGGCACTGAGCTGCAGGGCTCCCCCAGGCACCGGCTGGCACTGAGCTGCAGGGCCCCCCCCAGGCACCGGCTGGCACTGAGCTGCAGGGCCCCCCCCAGGCACCGGCTGGAACTGAGCTGCAGGGCCCCCCCCAGGCACCGGCTGGCACTGAGCTGCAGGGCCCCCCCCAGGCACCGGCTGGAACTGAGCTGCAGGGCCCCCCCAGGCACCGGCTGGCACTGAGCTGCAGGGCTCCCCCCCAGGCACCGGCTGGAACTGAGCTGCAGGGCCCCCCAGGCACCGGCTGGCACTGAGCTGCACGGCCCCCCCAGGCACCGGCTGGAACTGAGCTGCAGGGCTCCCCCGGGCACCGGCTGGCACTGAGCTGCAGGGCCCCCCCAGGCACCGGCTGGAACTGAGCTGCAGGGCTCCCCCGGGCACCGGCTGGCACTGAGCTGCAGGGCCCCCCAGGCACCGGCTGGCACTGAGCTGCAGGGCCCCCCCCAGGCACCGGCTGGCACTGAGCTGCAGGGCCCCCCAGGCACCGGCTGGCACTGAGCTGCACGGCCCCCCAGGCACCGGCTGGCACTGAGCTGCACGGCCCCCCCCAGGCACCGGCTGGCACTGAGCTGCAGGGCCCCCCAGGCACCGGCTGGAACTGAGCTGCAGGGCCCCCCCCAGGCACCGGCTGGCACTGAGCTGCACGGCCCCCCAGGCACCGGCTGGCACTGAGCTGCACGGCCCCCCCCAGGCACCGGCTGGCACTGAGCTGCAGGGCCCCCCCAGGCACCGGCTGGCACTGAGCTGCAGGGCCCCCCCCAGGCACCGGCTGGCACTGAGCTGCAGGGCCCCTCAGGCACCGGCTGGCACTGAGCTGCAGGGCCCCCCCCAGGCACCGGCTGGCACTGAGCTGCAGGGCCCCCCCCAGGCACCGGCTGGCACTGAGCTGCAGGGCCCCCCCCAGGCACCGGCTGGCACTGAGCTGCAGGGCCCCCCCCAGGCACCGGCTGGCACTGAGCTGCACGGCCCCCCAGGCACCGGCTGGCACTGAGCTGCACGGCCCCCCCCAGGCACCGGCTGGCACTGAGCTGCAGGGCTCCCCCAGGCACCGGCTGGCACTGAGCTGCAGGGCCCCCCCCAGGCACCGGCTGGCACTGAGCTGCAGGGCCCCCCCCAGGCACCGGCTGGCACTGAGCTGCAGGGCCCCCCCCAGGCACCGGCTGGCACTGAGCTGCAGGGCCCCCCCCAGGCACCGGCTGGCACTGAGCTGCAGGGCTCCCCCAGGCACCGGCTGGCACTGAGCTGCAGGGCCCCCCCCAGGCACCGGCTGGCACTGAGCTGCAGGGCCCCCCCCAGGCACCGGCTGGCACTGAGCTGCAGGGCTCCCCCGGGCACCGGCTGGCACTGAGCTGCAGGGCCCCCCCCAGGCACCGTCTGGCACTGAGCTGCAGGGCCCCCCCAGGCACCGGCTGGCACTGAGCTGCAGGGCCCCCCCCGGGCACCGGCTGGCACTGAGCTGCAGGGCCCCCCCCAGGCACCGGCTGGCACTGAGCTGCAGGGCCCCCCAGGCACCGGCTGGCACTGAGCTGCAGGGCCCCCCAGGCACCGGCTGGAACTGAGCTGCACGGCCCCCCAGGCACCGGCTGGCACTGAGCTGCAGGGCCCCCCCCAGGCACCGGCTGGCACTGAGCTGCAGGGCCCCCCAGGCACCGGCTGGCACTGAGCTGCAGGGCCCCCCAGGCACCGGCTGGCACTGAGCTGCAGGGCCCCCCAGGCACCGGCTGGCACTGAGCTGCAGGGCCCCCCCAGGCACCGGCTGGCACTGAGCTGCAGGGCCCCCCAGGCACCGGCTGGCACTGAGCTGCAGGCCCCCCCCAGGCACCGGCTGGCACTGAGCTGCAGGGCCCCCCAGGCACCGGCTGGCACTGAGCTGCAGGGCCCCCCCAGGCACCGGCTGGCACTGAGCTGCAGGGCCCCCCAGGCACCGGCTGGCACTGAGCTGCAGGGCCCCCCAGGCACCGGCTGGCACTGAGCTGCAGGGCTCCCCCAGGCACCGGCTGGCACTGAGCTGCAGGGCCCCCCCCAGGCACCGGCTGGCACTGAGCTGCACGGCCCCCCAGGCACCGGCTGGCACTGAGCTGCAGGGCCCCCCCCAGGCACCGGCTGGCACTGAGCTGCAGGGCCCCCCAGGCACCGGCTGGCACTGAGCTGCAGGGCCCCCCAGGCACCGGCAGCTGGAGAAGCGGGTGAATGCCCCAGTGCAGCTAAAAGTGGCAGAGGTGGGCACGCTGCACCACACCGTGGCCTGTGTAGGGGAGAGGATGATCTGTAGCACCCAGGAGAGAGCCTGGGACGTGTGGGGAAGGGTCGTGTGGCTAGGGGGCTGGGCACTGGAGGGTGTGTGGGAAAGGACCAGGCACTAGTGGGGTCCAGGAAGCAGGTGGGGACATGGCTAGGGGGCCAGGCATGGTGGGGGGATGTGTGGGGAAGGGCCAGGCACCAGGGAATGGGGACATGTGTGTCACGTAACTGGATTTTAAGGGGAGCAGCCAGATGACTGATGCACCCCTGGGGGGGGGGGTAACTTGCCCCAAAGTGTATACAAAGGGGGCCGTGTGAGGTTGTGTTGTGCGGATTCTGTGTGTGCTACTCATGTAACGGCAGGACGTCTGTATGTGGCGTTATGAACATGGACTCTGTGTGTGCTACCCATGTAACGGCAGGACGTCTGTATGTGGCGTTATGAACATGGCCTCTGTGTGTGCTACTCATGTAACGGCAGGACGTCTGTATGTGGCGTTATGAACATGGACTCTGTGTGTGCTACTCATGTAACGGCAGGACGTCTGTATGTGGCGTTATGAACATGGACTCTGTGTGTGCTACCCATGTAACGGCAGGACGTCTGTATGTGGCGTTATGAACATGGCCTCTGTGTGTGCTACCCATGTAACGGCAGGACGTCTGTATGTGGCGTTATGAACATGGCCTCCGTGTGTGCTACCCATGTAACGGCAGGACGTCTGTATGTGGTGTTATGAACATGGACTCTGTGTGTGCTACCCATGTAACGGCAGGACGTGTGTATGTGGTGTTATGAACATGGCCTCTGTGTGTGCTACCCATGTAACGGCAGGACGTGTGTATGTGGCGTTATGAACATGGACTCTGTGTGTGCTACTCATGTAACGGCAGGACGTGTGTATGTGGCGTTATGAACATGGCCTCTGTGTGTGCTACCCATGTAACGGCAGGACGTGTGTATGTGGCGTTATGAACATGGCCTCTGTGTGTGCTACCCATGTAACGGCAGGACGTGTGTATGTGGCGTTATGAACATGGCCTCTGTGTGTGCTACTCATGTAACGGCAGGACATTTGTATGTGGCGTTATGAACATGGCCTCTGTGTGTGCTACCCATGTAACGGCAGGACGTGTGTATGTGGCGTTATGAACATGGCCTCTGTGTGTGCTACCCATGTAACGGCAGGACGTCTGTATGTGGCGTTATGAACATGGCCTCTGTGTGTGCTACCCATGTAACGGCAGGACGTGTGTATGTGGCGTTATGAACATGGCCTCTGTGTGTGCTACCCATGTAACGGCAGGACGTCTGTATGTGGCGTTATGAACATGGCCTCTGTGTGTGCTACCCATGTAACGGCAGGACGTCTGTATGTGGCGTTATGAACATGGCCTCTGTGTGCGCAACCCATGTAACGGCAGGACATTTGTATGTGGCGTTATGAACATGGCCTCTGTGTGTGCTACCCATGTAACGGCAGGACGTCTGTATGTGGCGTTATGAACATGGCCTCTGTGTGTGCTACCCATGTAACGGCAGGACGTCTGTATGTGGCGTTATGAACATGGCCTCTGTGTGTGCTACCCATGTAACGGCAGGACGTCTGTATGTGGCGTTATGAACATGGCCTCTGTGTGGGTGCTGGACAGTTCTCTGTCTGCGGCTGCGCAATGGGCAAGGAAAGCTGAGCCAGTGGCTATGCTAATTATCGAGGAGACGATGAATCTCTCGGGGCCCGTGCACACCTCAGGAATATGCCTGGGGTGCTAGCGTGGGACGCAGGGATAGGTCGTTGGACCAGGTGACCTGCTCTGGCCAGGAGGGTGCCAGGAGAGGGATACAAGTGCCATGTGGCACCCTCCAGCCAATCTTCAGCTCAGCTCTTGACCCCAGACGCAGCCTTGCAGGGAACCACGAGCCGGAAAGAACCGTGGACCCATCCTGACATAGGATGCGCCCCAGAGACTTGCAAGCCAGCAGCTGTAACGTCTCTGCTAGAGCCTGCATCGAGAACTGGGAGAGTCGATGCAGGTAAGGTATTCTCCTTAACCTCACTCTCATACTTTTCTTCCTCGCAGTAATAAGCCGTGAGACGGCAGATGCCAGAGGCCTGGCTCCGCGCACTTTGTGGGAAGATCCAGAGTGTATTTGACCTGGGACCGGGGGCTGGTTTCGTGGGACCGGAGGAACCTGTTCGGGTAGGCGAGATTGGGGTCTAGAACCCCTCACCCGTGTGCTGGGCCCGGGGCTGACTGGGGCTCGGATAGAGCCGGAGTGTCTGAGGGGTTCTGGCCAGCCAGATCAGCAGCTGAAGCGCTTAGCTGTGGCGGGTGCATGGCGGGGCAGCGCCGGGGAGCAGGCGTTAGCCGTGGCAGGTGCGTGGCGGGGCAGTGCCGGGGAGCAGGAGTTAGCCGTGGCGGGTGCGTGGCGGGGCAGCGCCGGGGAGCAGGCGTTAGCCGTGGCGGGTGCGTGGCGGGGCGGCGCCAGGGAGCAGGCGTTAGCCATGGCGGGTGCATGGCGGGGCAGTGCTGGGGAGCAGGAGTTAGCCGTGGTGGGTGCGTGGCGGGGCAGCGCCGGGGAGCAGGCGTTAGCCGTGGCGGGTGCATGGCGGGGCAGCGCCGGGGAGCAGGAGTTAGCCGTGGCGGGTGCGTGGCGGGCAGCGCCAGGGAGGAGGCGTTAGCCGTGGCGGGTGCATGGCAGGGCAGCGCAGGGGAGCAGGCGTTAGCCGTGGCGGCTGTGTGGCGGGGCAGCGCAGGGGAGCAGGCGTTAGCCGTGGCGGGTGCGTGGCAGCGCCAGGGAGCAGGAGTTAGCCGTGGCGGGTGCGTGGCAGGGCAGCGCAGGGGAGCAGGCGTTAGCCGTGGAGGCTTTGTGGCGGGGCAGTGCCGGGGAGCAGGAGTTAGCCGTGGCGGGTGCGTGGCAGGGCAGCGCAGGGGAGCAGGCGTTAGCCGTGGCGGGTGCGTGGCAGCGCCAGGGAGCAGGAGTTAGCCGTGGCGGGTGCGTGGCAGGGCAGCGCAGGGGAGCAGGCGTTAGCCGTGGCGGGTGTGTGGCAGCGCCAGGGAGCAGGAGTTAGCCGTGGCGGGTGCGTGGCAGCGCCACGGAGCAGGAGTTAGCCATGGCGGGTGCGTGGCAGGGCAGCGCCGGGGAGCAGGAGTTAGCCGTGGCGGGTGCGTGGCAGGGCAGCGCAGGGGAGCAGGCGTTAGCCGTGGAGGCTTTGTGGCGGGGCAGTGCCGGGGAGCAGGAGTTAGCCGTGGCGGGTGCGTGGCAGGGCAGCGCAGGGGAGCAGGCGTTAGCCGTGGCGGGTGCGTGGCAGCGCCAGGGAGCAGGAGTTAGCCGTGGCGGGTGCGTGGCAGGGCAGCGCAGGGGAGCAGGCGTTAGCCGTGGCGGGTGTGTGGCAGCGCCAGGGAGCAGGAGTTAGCCGTGGCGGGTGCGTGGCAGCGCCAGGGAGCAGGAGTTAGCCATGGCGGGTGCGTGGCAGGGCAGCGCCGGGGAGCAGGAGTTAGCCGTGGCGGCTGTGTGGCGGGGCGGTGCTGGGGAGCAGAGGTTAGCCATGGCAGATGCGTGGTGGGGTGGTGCCGGGCAGCAGGCGTTAGCTATGGCCATGCCAAACTCAGCTTCCCATGTGCTGTGAAAGAAGCAACCCCCGAGTCCCAGCTGCGGCCCCCGCAAAGCCTGGCCCCTTGTGGGCTCCCTGGAGGAAGCTGGCGAGCTGGTACAGAAGTTACAAACCTTTATTAGCTATGGTACAGGCCGTCCCGGCGCTGGCCCCGGTGCCCCAGAGGGGTGACGCCGGCTGGCCGTGTCCTCTGCTCTATGCTGCGTTCCCAGCTAGGCTCGTTATCAAACACTATTTACAGGGGGCCAGCTTGGGGGGTGGAATATGAGAGGGGATGATTCTCCATCGCTCCACTCAGGCACAGCCACCTCTGGGGCGCAGCAGTTTCACCCCACACTCCTGGCCTTACTGAGATGCAGCCACCTGTGGGCTGGAGCCAGACACGGGCTCCGGTGCCCTTTCCAGGAGTGACGCCTTGCGCCCAGGGGTGGCCCATGAGCCTAGGCAAGCTAGGCAGCTGCCTAGGGTGCAACTGGCCCAGGCGCCTGATGACGACGTCACGGCCACTGACAGCCGAGCAGGCAGGGGTGCCGATTGCACTGCCCTGCCTAGGGCGCCAGCTGCTGCAGCCGGCCTCGGGCCGCTCCTGCTCGCGCCAGGGGTGGAGTGACACAGAATCATGGTGGGAGATGGGGCCATCGCTTTTGTGGTGCAGTGGGGGCTGTCTGCTCTGTAACCCGGTGCCCCCCCCACCCCCCGCTGGGATGGGAGATTCTCACTGACTCTCCCAAATGTGGATTAACCCAGACACCCAGGCTCAGCGTCCCTGGAGAGACAAAGGGGAGAGGGCGGAGACCAGCACCTGGCTGGGGGGCAGGGCCTGGGAGGGGAAGCAGGAGGAGAAGACTAGAGGGGGGCTAGATTTGGAGGGGCCTGGTCTCCCCCCATCTCAAGGGGGGGCTGAGGCCTCCTAGCCCTGGTTCCTGTGACCGGGTTGCATCTATGCTGGGCTGTACCCTGGAGAAGCGATAAACTCCCTCAATTCTACTGGCAGGCGGAGTCTGTTCTGCCATTACGGGGTGCAGGGGCGGGGAGACCTCAACACGCCGTCACAGCTTTACAAAAGCTAAACTCTCCTGGCCCCTGCTGGATGGAAAGGGGCCTCCTTCCCCGTGTGGGGCGGAGCCAGCCATTGGTGGGGCGGAGTCTCCCGAGGAGACATGGCAAACTGACAGTACTTCATATGCTCAAGAGGGATCCATACTGTGTGGGAGGCGGGGGGGAGGAGGGGCAGTCCTGTCCGGCTGTCCATCCAGCTTTCCGTCCGCGGGGGTCCCGCCTATGCCGGTGACACAGAGGAGTTGGAGACGGAGGAGACCTCAGTGCGGGAGGTGGAAGAGAGCTCCGAGCCGTCGTCCACCTTCTTGCCAAACAGCTGCATGATGCAGTTACGGAACTGGGGGGCAGAGGTGGAGTGAGAGGGGGCAGGGCACCGGGGAGCCCTGCAGAGCTGCTTTAGTAATGAGCCGTCTGTTCATCCATCCACCTGTCTGTCCACCCACCCATCTGTCCATCCATCCTTCTGTCCACACACCTGTCTGTCCACCCACCCCTCTGTTCATCCATCCTTCTGTCCACCCACCTGTCTGTCCACACACCCCTCTGTTCATCCATCCTTCTGTCCACACACCTGTCTGTCCACCCACCCCTCTGTTCATCCATCCTTCTGTCCACCCACCTGTCTGTCCACCCACCCCTCTGTTCATCCATCCTTCTGTCCACCCACCTGTCTGTCCACCCACCCCTCTGTTCATCCATCCTTCTGTCCACACACCTGTCTGTCCACCCACCCCTCTGTTCATCCATCCTTCTGTCCACCCACCTGTCTGTCCACCCACCCCTCTGTTCATCCATCCTTCTGTCCACCCACCTGTCTGTCCACCCATCCATCTGTTCATCCATCCTTCTGTCCACCCACCCCTCTGTTCATCCATCCTTCTGTCCACACACCTGTCTGTCCACCCACCCCTCTGTTCATCCATCCTTCTGTCCACACACCTGTCTGTCCACACACCCCTCTGTTCATCCATCCTTCTGTCCACCCACCTGTCTGTCCACCCACCCATCTGTTCATCCATCCTTCTGTCCACACACCTGTCTGTCCACCCACCCCTCTGTTCATCCATCCTTCTGTCCACCCACCTGTCTGTCCACCCACCCCTCTGTTCATCCATCCTTCTGTCCACCCACCTGTCTGTCCACCCATCCATCTGTTCATCCATCCTTCTGTCCACACACCCCTCTGTTCATCCATCCTTCTGTCCACCCACTTGTCTGTCCACCCACCCATCTGTTCATCCATCCTTCTGTCCACCCACCTGTCTGTCCACCCACCCATCTGTTCATCCATCCTTCTGTCCACCCACCTGTCTGTCCACCCACCCATCTGTTCATCCATCCTTCTGTCCACCCACCTGTCTGTCCACCCACCCATCTGTTCATCCATCCTTCTGTCCACCCACCTGTCTGTCCACCCAACCATCTGTTCATCCATCCTTCTGTCCACCCACCTGTCTGTCCACCCACCCATCTGTTCATCCATCCTTCTGTCCACCCACCTGTCTGTCCACCCACCCATCTGTTCATCCATCCTTCTGTCCACCCACCTGTCTGTCCACCCACCCATCTGTTCATCCATCCTTCTGTCCACACACCTGTCTGTCCACCCACCCATCTGTTCATCCATCCTTCTGTCCACCCACCTGTCTGTCCATCCATCCTTCTGTCCACACACCTGTCTGTCCACCCACCCATCTGTTCATCCATCCTTCTGTCCACCCACCTGTCTGTCCATCCATCCTTCTGTCCACACACCTGTCTGTCCACCCACCCATCTGTTAATCCATCCTTCCGTCCACACACCTGTCTGTCCACCCACCCATCTGTCAATCCATCCTTCCGTCCACACACCTGTCTGTCCATCCATCCTTCTGTCCACCCACCCGTCTGTTCATCCATCCCTCTGTCCACACACCTGTCTGTCCACCCACCCATCTGTTCATCCATCCTTCTGTCCACCCACCCGTCTGTTCATCCACCCTTCTGTCCACACACCTGTCTGTCCACCCACCCATCTGTTCAGCCATCCTTCTGTCCACACACCTGTCTGTCCACCCGCCCATCTGTTCATCCATCCTTCCGTCCACACTCCTGTCTGTCCACCCATCCTTTCCACCCATCCTTCTGTCCACCCACCCATCTGTTCATCCATCCTTCTGTCCACCCACCCGTCTGTTCATCCACCCTTCTGTCCACACACCTGTCTGTCCACCCACCCATCTGTTCATCCATCTTTCTGTCCACCCACCCATCTGTTCATCCATCTTTCTGTCCACCCACCCGTCAGTCCACCCACCCATCTGTTCATCCATCTTTCTGTCCACCCACCCGTCTGTCCACCCACCCATCTGTTCATCCATCTTTCTGTCCACCCACCTGTCTGTCCACCCGCCCATCTGTTCATCCATCTTTCTGTCCACCCACCCGTCAGTCCACCCACCCATCTGTTCATCCATCTTTCTGTCCACCCACCCGTCTGTCCACCCACCCATCTGTTCATCCATCTTTCTGTCCACCCACCTGTCTGTCCACCCGCCCATCTGTTCATCCATTCTTCTGTCCACCCATCCGTGTGTCCACCCATCCTTCTGTCCACACACCCGTCTGTTCATCCATCCGTCTGTCCACACACCCGTCTGTCCACCCACCCATCTGTTCATCCATCTTTCTGTCCAGCCACCCATCTGCACCTTCACCCACCCGTCTGCCCACCCACCCGTCCACTCACCCATCTGCACCTCCAGCCATCCCTTTTCTATTTCTTCATGTACCCACCCACTCATTTACTGCATCTTCATCCATCTACTGCCCCTCCACCCACCCCCTGCCCATTCCTCCCCGTCAATCCATCCGCCTGCCTCACCTTTATCCACCTGCACCCACCCCTCCTGCTCCCTTGCACACTGCTCCCCAGATACCCCATCCCTCCAGTCACTCACCTCAGCGTCCCTCCACACACCCGTCTATGGCCCGGAGAGCCCATGCAGTGTCCATTTCCCAGCATGCCCCGGGGCCTTGAGCCACTCACCTGCCTGTTCATGAAGACGTAGATGATGGGGTTGTAGATGGTGGCGCTCTTGGCGAAGTAGGCGGGCAGAGCGGCTGCCAGCGGGTGGAAGGCGTAGCCAGGGTTGGCGGCGGCGAAGCAGGCGAAGAAGGTGTAGGGGCCCCAGCAGAAGATGTAGGCGATGATCATGACCACCACCATGCGTGACACTTCCTTCTCCGCCTTCTGCGTGGACTCCGATTCCTTCTGCTGGGCCGCCACCTGCCGGCCGGGAGAGGCAGCTGGGTTAGCCTCTGGCAGGCTGGGCTGCGGGGGGCAGCAGCCGGCCCTGGGCAACTGACAGGGCACTACTCAAGGGGCCCGGCCAGGGCAGGCTCAGGGCGCTCACCGAGCGGATGGCCAGCCACACTTGCAGGTAGCAGAGCACGATGACGCTCAGGGGGATGAAGCAGCAGGTGATCATCAACACAACCATGTAGGACTGAACCCCAGGGTCTGAGCTGCCACTGAAAACATCTGGGCCACAGGAGGTCTTCAAGCCATGGGGCCAGTACCTGGAGGGCATGGAGCAGTCAGGGGGGGCACAGTCCCAGCCGCTCTTCCCCCCATAGCCCAGCTCACCCTTCTGCCCCGACCCCTTCCCACAGACCCACTCCTTCACCCCACGTGTACCATGTCAGCACTGGCACGAGAATATCTGGTGTGTTGCTTGTCAGCCCCGTGCTCCCGGCTCTCCCTGGCTCGTGCGCAGACAAGGTCTCGCTGCAGCGCCTGCCAGTGGCAGCGGGTGAACCCTCTGGTTGGAGTCTCTGCAGAATTGCTTGGGGCGAGGGAGGCCCAGATGCTCCAAAGGACAGGAGCGCCTTGGAGAACATCCATGGTGCCCGAGGCCGAATTCAATGAGCAGCATTGGCAGAAGCCCAGAGACCGGCGCTCCCAGCGTGAGACAAACCAGAGAGGAGATGGAGGCCTGACAGCAGCCACCAAAGGGGAACTGGACAGCCCGGCCATTAGCCCCTCCTTCGGATGGGTGCTTGCAGCGTGGCCCTGCGCCCCCACAGGGACTGACAGGTACCACGGGGCGCTTGCCGCTGGACTCTGGGGCCGGTCCTGCAAGCTGAGCCTCAGAGGAGCGCGCGTGTGAATTTCATGTTGGACTTTCTATAAACACGGCATGTTGCCTTGTCCCCTGAAAAGCTCCCTCCCACATGCTTCTTATGAGCAGGGCACCCTCAGGCCCCTTCCTCTCTCTCACACCCATCCCCCAACTCCGCCACATCCTCTCCCCCAGCTCGGCTGCGGCCTCGCGCCCACCTGCTCCAGCCGAAGATGGGGGGTGCCGTCCAGGCAGCGGACCACAGCCAGGAGAAGATGATGCCACCCATGGCCAGCTTCCCATCAAACTTGATGTTGCCAAAGGGCTTGCACACCACGAACCAGCGCTCCCAGGAAATGATAGCCAGCGACCACAGTGCCGTGATACCTGCAGGGCACCAGCGTCACTGGGGGCCACGGGGCGAATCCCGCTGCTGGGGGTTCTGGAGCCATGGCCGGAGAGGGGGCACGTTAGCCCGGGGGGGGGGGCCAGGGAAGAGTGGCGCCCTGTGGCTGGAGGACAAGGGGAGCAGGTTTGGCGGGGGCAGGATTTAAGCTGAGCTGGAGTTGGCTGGAGCAGAGCTCTGGTTCACGATTTCCCTTGCCTCCAGGCTCCATGGGGGTGTGTGTTGGGGCCATGGCTTCCCATGGACAGGGAGAGACGGTAGCTTCCTGAGGGGGTGGCTCCCATGGACTCAGTGGGGCCATTTTTCCCTACTGATGGGGCTGGATGATGGCTCCCTGTTGATAGACAGGGGTGTGGCTCTGGCGCCCGTGAGTGGCTCGGGACCCTGGTGCCCACGCCTGTCCATGGGCAGCTCCTGTGGGTGCTGAGGGGCTGGAGCTCTCCATGGGTGGGGCAGGTGGGCCGCTCTCACCACAGACGGAGACGGTGTAGCCCTCAATGACGCAGAGCGGGTGGCCCAGCACGAAGTAGCCGAAGATCTGGTTGATGACGCTGATGGTGCTGGCGATGAGGGTCTCGCCCAGGTCAGCGATCGCCAGGTTCACCAGGATCCAGTTCAGTGGGTGCCGCAGCTTCTTGAACTTCCAGGTGGCCACCAGCACCAGCCCATTGGTGAAGACGGAGGCGAAGACCACGAAGACCATCCAGAGGGAGACCAGGTTGTAGACCCAGCGTGGCGCGATGTGGTAGTTGGGGCCTTCGAAGGGGCCTGGAGTGCAGGATGGGGATGAGGGTGGCCCCGCTGGTCCCCTGCCCGGCACTTCTGCACTCTGGGGCCCCAGCTACGCCCCCCCATGGTATCTTTTCTGCCCTGAACCCCAGCTCCTTCCCCGGTGGTACCCCAGGCCCCCACTGTGCCCCAGCTCCCCTCCCTCTGCAGTACCCCAGCCCCCCACTTCTCTCCCCAGGCCTCAGCTCCCCTCCCCCCACTTCTCCCCCATGCTCCAGCTCCCCTTCCCCATATTACCCTAGCCCCCTTGCACCCCAACTCATCTCCCCCTGGTACCCCAGCCCCCCACTTTCCCCCCATGCCCCAGCTCCCCTCCCCCTGCAGTATCCCAACTCCCCTTCCCCGGGATACCGTAGCCCCCCTGCACCTTAACTCATCTCCCCCCGGTACCCCAGCCCCCCACTTTCCCCCCATGCCCCAGCTCCCCTCCCCCTGCAGTATCCCAACTCCCCTTCCCCGGGATACCGTAGCCCCCCTGCACCTTAACTCATCTCCCCCGGTACCCCAGCCCCCCACTTTCCCCCCATGCCCCAGCTCCCCTCCCCCTGCAGTATCCCAACTCCCCTTCCCCGGGATACCGTAGCCCCCCTGCACCTTAACTCATCTCTCCCTGGTACCCCAGCCCCCCACTTTCCCCCCATGCCCCAGCTCCCCTCCCCCTGCAGTATCCCAACTCCCCTTCCCCGGGATACCGTAGCCCCCTGCACCTTAACTCATCTCCCCCTGGTACCCCAGCCCCCCACTTTCCCCCCATGCCCCAGCTCCCCTCCCCCTGCAGTATCCCAACTCCCCTTCCCCGGGATACCGTAGCCCCCCTGCACCTTAACTCATCTCTCCCTGGTACCCCAGCCCCCCACTTTCCCCCCATGCCCCAGCTCCCCTCCCCCTGCAGTATCCCAACTCCCCTTCCCCGGGATACCGTAGCCCCCCTGCACCTTAACTCATCTCTCCCTGGTACCCCAGCCCCCCACTTTCCCCCCATGCCCCAGCTCCCCTCCCCCTGCAGTATCCCAACTCCCCTTCCCCGGGATACCGTAGCCCCCCTGCACCTTAACTCATCTCCCCCTGGTACCCCAGCCCCCCACTTTCCCCCCATGCCCCAGCTCCCCTCCCCCTGCAGTATCCCAACTCCCCTTCCCCGGGATACCGTAGCCCCCCTGCACCTTAACTCATCTCCCCCCGGTACCCCAGCCCCCCACTTTCCCCCCATGCCCCAGCTCCCCTCCCCCTGCAGTATCCCAACTCCCCTTCCCGGGATACCGTAGCCCCCCTGCACCTTAACTCATCTCCCCCCGGTACCCCAGCCCCCCACTTTCCCCCCATGCCCCAGCTCCCCTCCCCCTGCAGTATCCCAACTCCCCTTCCCCGGGATACCGTAGCCCCCCTGCACCTTAACTCATCTCCCCCGGTACCCCAGCCCCCCACTTTCCCCCCATGCCCCAGCTCCCCTCCCCCTGCACTCACCCCGTGTGTTGTTACTGTTGGTGTAGACAAAGATGCTGTCCCGGGTTGTATCGTCGTCATCGTTGCGCCGCCGGGCAGCAAAAACAGCCCCGTGCCAGGCCTGCGTCATGGTGGCCCCGCTGCTGCGCTTCCCCTGCCCCCCCTGCCCGCCTCTGTCTCTCCCTCTTCACCACCGGCCACACTCACTGGCTCTCCGTGTCGCTCTCGTGTCCCACTCTCCCAAGCGCCCACTCTGCACCCAGCTCCTGGGCAGCACCCGCTTTATAACCCACCCCCCCGGGGCAGATTACACCCCCCAGCCCCAGAGCCAGATCCCCCAAAAGCTCTTGATCCTTTAATTGGGCTCCAGGTTTAGCCCTCCTCCCCCCGACCCCGATCTCCCAGCCCCTCGCCCAGCGACTCCCCAGTGCTGTGCGTCACACACGCTGACTTTGCCGGACACTTCAGGTGAGAGATCAGGGGGGCTGATTAGAGGGAGCCCAGAGCTAATCCCCTTTGAGCGTGGCCCAGCTCTGCAATTTCCTAATGGCCCATTTTCCTAACTAGGCCACAGACACCTGCCGGCCCATTTCCCCGCACAGCCGGACCGACTGTTTGTCAGTGACAGGGAGGTGGGGAGACCAGCTTCTCGACATACCCCGTCACCCACATCCCACCGCATCCTTTCATCTGCATTCAACCCATCCCCTGCACACACACCCCAGACCTTATGGCATTTCCTCACCTGCTCGTGTCACCTGCACACACAACCTGTCACCCGTCCTCATCACACCCCATCATCCACACCCCACTGCATCCTGTAACCAGCATTCACCCCATCCCCTGCACACACATCCTGTTACCCACACCTCATCACCTGCACTCTTCCTCTCACCTGCACAACCCCCTGTGACGGCGCGTTGGGGGTTCCCCGTCTCCTGCACCCCGAAATGGCACAAACAGACTGCACCAGCCAGTGGAATTGAGGGTGGTTTATTGCTCCTCCAGCACAGCGCAGCACAGATGTAGTCTGGTCACAGGAACTGGGCTAGGATGCCTCAGGCCCCCTTGAGATGGGTGAGACTGGGCCCCTAAACTCCAGCCCCTTCTCCTAGGCTCTCCTCCATGCCCTCCGACAGCCAGCAACCAACTCACTAACTTCCAGCCCTGCCCCCCAGCCAAGGCAGCATTCCACCTTCCTTTGTTCCTCTCCATGGGGGGTGTCTGGCCACTGGTTTGCATAGTGACTCATCCTGTTTTGCTGGGTCGTGGTACCCACGGCAGCCAGTGGGGGTTCCCTCAGAGCCAGCAGCATAGAAAACCAGCCAGGTACCCCCACTACGTCACACCCCCATACCACCTACACCCCATATGCACACACACACTCTGTCACCCTCACACACCCCATCGAGGTCATCAAATCCAGTCCTCCGCCCGCACGGAAGGACCAAACCCCATCTAGACCATCCCTGCCAGGTGTCTGTCCAACCTGCTCTTCAGTATCCCCAGAGATGGAGACTCCACAACCTGCCCAGACAATTTAATCTACTGTTTAACCACCCTGCCAGGCAGGTAGTTTTTCCCAATGTCCAACCTCAACCTCCCTGGCTGCAGTTTAAGCCCACTGCTGCTTGTCCTGTCCTCAGAGGCCAACGAGAACAATTTTTCTCCCTCCTCTTTGTAACATCCTTTTAGATACCTGAAAACCGCTTTCACGTCCCCTCTCTGGGTATGTCTACACTACCACCCTAGTTCGAACTAGGGTGGTAATGTAGGCAACTGGAGTTGCAAATGAAGCCCGGGATTTGAATTTCCCGGGCTTCATTTGCATAAAGCCGGGCACCGCCATTTTTAAATGTCCGCTAGTGCGGACTCCGTGCCCGAGGCTACACGTGGCACGGACTAGGTAGTTCGGACTAGGCTTCCTAATCCGAACTACCGTTACTCCTCGTGAAACCTGATTCTTTCAGTCTGCCCTCACAGGTCCTGCCTTGAGGGCAGGGGGCTGGACTCGATGACCTCTCGAGGTCCCTTCCAGTCCTATGAGTCTATGTTTTCCAGACTGTTAATCATTTTTAAAAACAAGCATTCCTGTGGCACCTTAGAGACTAACATGGCTACCTCTCGGAGACTTTTATCATTTTTGTTGCTATTCTCTTGACTTTTTCCATGTTGTCCACATCTTCCCTGAAATGTGGCACCGAGAACTGGACACAACACTTGGAGGCCTATTCAGGACAGAGCAGAGCGGAAGACTGACTTCTCATGTCTTACTCACAACACTCCTGCTAATACATCCCATCCCATTCCCTGCACACACACACTGTCATCTGCATTCTGTCACCCTCACACCCTGTCACTTATACCTCAGCACAACCTGTTACCCTCACATACCTTGTCACCTACACCCCATCGCATCCTGTCACCTGCACTCAAGTACTGACACCCACACCTCATCACACTCTGTCAACCTCTCACACCCCATCACAATTCACCACCTTCACACACCCCATCACTACATTCCATCACTTTGATTCATGTCACCCACACTTCATCACACGCTATCACCCTCACAGACCCCGTCACCCACACCTTGTTGCATTCTGTCTCCTGCATTCACCCTTTTGCCTGCACACAAACCCTGCCATCTGCATCTCATCATACCCCATCACCCTCACTTATCTGGTCACCTGTGCCCCATTGTATCCTATAAACCACACCACATTACAACCTGTCACCCTCATTCGGTCACCTACATTCCTCTATCATCTGCAAAACACCCTGTCACCTGTACCCCATCATCCTCACACACCGTCACACCCCACTTATCCTCACACATCCCTGTCTTCTGTATTCACCCTGTCATTTTCCCACACACCCTGTCATTCTCACACACCCCATCATATACCATCACCTTTACACGCCCCATCACCTGCACCTCATCACACCCCATCACCCTCACATATCCGATCACTTGCATTCACCCCATCATCTGCACACACTCGCTGCCACTTGCAGCCCATCTCCCTCATGCACCCCATAACCCACTTCATTAACTCTGTCACCTCCACCTCGTCATACGCCATCACATTCTGTCACCTTCACACACCCCATCACCCACACCTTATGGGGGAGGGGCAGCTCCAAGGCAAAGGGCAGGAGATGAGCTGCACTGAGGAGCTGGCACTTGAGAGCTTCTTGGCCAAACCAGTCAGGATCACCTGTCAGAGGCTCCAAGATCAACCATTAGATCCCGGTCTACTGGCTGGTGACCACTGCAATACAGGATCACCTCTTACTTACACCACATCCCTTAAACTGCATTACCCATATCCCATCACACCCCTCCATCACCTCCACTCCCTCATGCACACACAAACCATCTCAACTGCACTGTGGCACTCACCAACATGCTGTCTGTCACCTATTCTGTCACCATGTACACACAGACCAACACTGACACTCCTCACTTGTGCCATAGCACTTTCACCAACTTCTACACCTCTCATGCATCCAAACTCCTGCATCCCATCTAATGCACCTCAACAGCTACGCAATATCATACACACTGTCGGCTACACCCTGCCACATGCACACATTGGCATACTAACACACCACCTCCTATTGGCTACACCCCATCTCTTAACCCTTGTTGCGCACACATCACCTAAACCACATCACACACACACTGACAGTGACATCTTACACTGTATCTCATCTAAACTAACACCCTCATACACCCTGTCACACGCTGACCCTATGTCCCATCAGCTATAGGCAGTAACACTGACACCCCATCATACACACACTGACACACCCCAATCTGACACCTATGCTCATGACATGCACACACGGACATCTAACCCCACCAGACAGGCACAAACTCATCCCAGCACTAACACCAATGTCTAATCCCCACACACTGACATAATCCTGTCACCTTAACCCTACTGCACCCCACTGTATACTCAGTGCCCCAGTGCCAACAGCTACCCTGCTACAGATCTTCACACATCCTGATACAATCCCAGCAGCTTCATTCTGTGACCCGCTCCAATGCAACAGCTACACCCAATCAGACTGACACCAACACCCTATACACTACAGCATGCTGTCACTGACCCCCTATGCAAGCACAGCACCTACACACTGATACGCCTACATATCGTCACACACACAGCCCAACAGCTAGAGGCCAGAACACCCCTGGATATACAGACAAAATGACTAGACCCCAAACTCTATCCACATACTCCCACAACCCCAAGACATCACAACATACACAACCCACAACAGTACACATTCACAACTATTCAATGCCTACAGGCATGAACTCTCCAACATGAATCCCCTCTGGCTAACCCAGGGTATGTCTACACCACCCCGCTAGTTCGAACTAGGAGGGTAATGTAGGCATACCGCACTTGCAAATGAAGCCCGGGATTTGAATTTCCCGGGCTTCATTTGCATAAGCAGGGAGCCGCCATTTTTAAAACCCCGCTGGTTCGAACCCTGTGCAGCGCGGCTACACGGGGCTCGAACTAGATAGTTTGGACCAGGCTTCCTATTCCGAACTACCGGTACACCTCATTCCACGAGGTGTACCGGTAGTTCGGAATAGGAAGCCTAGTCCGAACTACCTAGTTCGAGCCCCGTGTAGCCGTGCTGCACGGGGTTCGAACCAGCGGGGTTTTAAAAATGGCGGCTCCCTGCTTATGCAAATGAAGCCCGGGAAATTCAAATCCCGGGCTTCATTTGCAAGTGCGGTATGCCTACATTACCCTCCTAGTTCGAACTAGCGGGGTAGTGTAGACATACCCTCAGAGACCTACATTTCATAACACAACAGCACTCCTAACAGAAACCCAACCCCTAGTCCCCAACACCACCATTGCCCACAATCATCAGATAGCACCTTCGCTCCCAGACCAGCACACACATGCACCCTGCTACACAATGTACATGCCCTGCTAACACTCCCGTATCTTCCTTGCAACACCCCTTCCTCTCCCGATCCAGCCCCAGGGCAGGGACTGGCTGACTCAGGGGGCCACTGAATGGGACACAGGCCTGTCTGCTCTAGGGGGGCACCAGCCAGAGGCTGACTTGGGGGGGAAGGGGGCAGGAGACCTGTCCTCTCTAGGGGGCACTGGCCTCCATCTGGTCCCAGGGCACGGACTGGCTGGTTTAGGGGATGGTGGGGGGAGAAGGGGGCAGGAGATCTTTCTTCTCTAGGGGTCACTGGATCCCATCTGAACCCAGGGCACAGACTGGCTGGCTCTGGGGGGAGAAGGGGGCAGGAGACCTTTCCTTTCTAGGGGGCACTGGCTCCCATCAGACCCCAGGGCGGGGACTGGCTGGCTTAGGGGATGGGGGGAGAAGGAGGAAGGAGACCTGTCCTCTCTAGGGGGCACTGGCTCCCATCAGACCCCAGGGCACAGACTGGCTGGTTTAGGGGATGGGGGGAGAAGGGGGCAGGAGACCTGTCCTCTCTAGGGGCCACTGGCTCCCATCAGACCCCAGGGCACAGACTGGCTGGTTTAGGGGATGGGGGGAGAAGGGGGCAGGAGACCTGTCCTCTCTAGGGGGCACTGGCTCCCATCAGACCCCAGGGCACGGACTGGCTGGTTTAGGGGATGGGGGGAGAAGGAGGAAGGAGACCTGTCCTCTCTAGGGGGCACTGGCTCCCATCAGACCCCAGGGCACGGACTGGCTGGCTTAGGGGATGGGGGGAGAAGGGGGCAGGAGACCTGTCCTCTCTAGGGGCCACTGGCTCCCATCAGACCCCAGGGCACGGACTGGCTGGTTTAGGGGATGGGGGGAGAAGGGGGCAGGAGACCTGTCCTCTCTAGGGGGCACTGGCTCCCATCAGACCCCAGGGCACGGACTGGCTGGTTTAGGGGATGGGGGGAGAAGGGGGCAGGAGACCTGTCCTCTCTAGGGGGCACTGGCTCCCATCAGACCCCAGGGCACGGACTGGCTGGCTTAGGGGATGGGGGGAGAAGGAGGAAGGAGACCTGTCCTCTCTAGGGGGCACTGGCTCCCATCAGACCCCAGGGCACGGACTGGCTGGCTTAGGGGATGGGGGGAGAAGGAGGAAGGAGACCTGTCCTCTCTAGGGGGCACTGGCTCCCATCAGACCCCAGGGCACGGACTGGCTGGCTTAGGGGATGGGGGGAGAAGGAGGAAGGAGACCTGTCCTCTCTAGGGGGCACTGGCTCCCATCAGACCCCAGGGCACGGACTGGCTGGTTTAGGGGATGGGGGGAGAAGGGGGCAGGAGACCTGTCCTCTCTAGGGGCCACTGGCTCCCATCAGACCCCAGGGCACGGACTGGCTGGCTTAGGGGATGGGGGGAGAAGGAGGAAGGAGACCTGTCCTCTCTAGGGGGCACTGGCTCCCATCAGACCCCAGGGCACGGACTGGCTGGCTTAGGGGATGGGGGGAGAAGGAGGAAGGAGACCTGTCCTCTCTAGGGGGCACTGGCTCCCATCAGACCCCAGGGCACGGACTGGCTGGCTTAGGGGATGGGGGGAGAAGGAGGAAGGAGACCTGTCCTCTCTAGGGGGCACTGGCTCCCATCAGACCCCAGGGCACGGACTGGCTGGCTTAGGGGATGGGGGGAGAAGGAGGAAGGAGACCTGTCCTCTCTAGGGGGCACTGGCTCCCATCAGACCCCAGGGCACGGACTGGCTGGTTTAGGGGATGGGGGGAGAAGGGGGCAGGAGACCTGTCCTCTCTAGGGGCCACTGGCTCCCATCAGACCCCAGGGCACGGACTGGCTGGCTTAGGGGATGGGGGGAGAAGGAGGAAGGAGACCTGTCCTCTCTAGGGGGCACTGGCTCCCATCAGACCCCAGGGCACGGACTGGCTGGCTTAGGGGATGGGGGGAGAAGGAGGAAGGAGACCTGTCCTCTCTAGGGGGCACTGGCTCCCATCAGACCCCAGGGCACGGACTGGCTGGTTTAGGGGATGGGGGGAGAAGGGGGCAGGAGATCTTTCTTCTCTAGGGGTCACTGGATCCCATCTGAACCCAGGGCACAGACTGGCTGGCTCTGGGGGGAGAAGGGGGCAGGAGACCTTTCCTTTCTAGGGGGCACTGGCTCCCATCAGACTCCAGGGCGGGGACTGGCTGGCTTAGAGGATGGGGGGAGAAGGAGGAAGGAGACCTGTCCTCTCTAGGGGTCACTGGCTCCCATCAGACCCCAGGGCACGGACTGGCTGGTTTAGGGGATGGGGGGAGAAGGGGGCAGGAGACCTGTCCTCTCTAGGGGGCACTGGCTCCAGGGAAGGGACTGGCTGGCTTAGGGGATGGGGGGAGAAGGAGGAAGGAGACCTGTCCTCTCTAGGGGGCACTGGCTCCCATCAGACCCCAGGGCACGGACTGGCTGGTTTAGGGGATGGGGGGAGAAGGGGGCAGGAGACCTGTCCTCTCTGGGGGGCACTGGCTCCCATCAGACCCCAGGGCACGGACTGGCTGGCTTAGGGGATGGGGGGAGAAGGAGGAAGGAGACCTGTCCTCTCTAGGGGGCACTGGCTCCCATCAGACCCCAGGGCACGGACTGGCTGGCTTAGGGGATGGGGGGAGAAGGAGGAAGGAGACCTGTCCTCTCTAGGGGGCACTGGCTCCAGGGCGGGGACTGGCTGGCTTAGGGGATGGGGGAGGGGAGCCGTCAGCCTGAGTGGTTTGGGCAGAATCCAGTCGGGGGGAGCGAACTGGGACAGCTCTGGGTCTGGGCTGTTATATCACCAAGGCGGGCGAGTGTGGGGGGACGCTGTAGATCAGGGCTTGGTGCCAACTAGAGCACTCAGCTGGGCGGGGGCAGGAGCACATCCGAAGGGGGGGCAGTGACCCCCATCCTGATCCTCCTCGTCCCAGATCTCAGGGATGTCAAGAGGTGACAGCCAGTGCCCAGCTCCCAACAGCCCCCCTCAGTTACCTCCAGGAGAGCTGTATGTGGGGGGGAACCCCACTGTCCAGGACAGGGGGAGCTGCCCCCACCCCATTACCCTGAAGGTAGTGCCAATGGAGCCTTGATTGGTCCATCAAGGATTAAGGGGGCAGTAAAGCTGAGCACCCCTTTGGGGCAGGGGAGAGAGGGCAGCACCCCAGTGTACCTCTAATGTAGGCATGGGGTAGGCATGGCTGGCCCCACTGGTGCCCTCTGGCCCCACACCTTACCCCTTCACCCCTCCTTCTGCATCCCATGTCCCCCTACTAGCTCCCCATGGGACATGCTGAGAAGTGGGTTCCTCAAGGGCCCTTCACTTAGGGGGCTCTGGGTTCTGCCCCTCTCCTGCAGCCCCTTCTCTCCCAGCTCTTCCTCCCATGGTCCCTCCCTGCCCCCCTTCTCTCTCCCTCCTGCACTAATCCCCCAGGTGCTCTGTGCGCTGAGCTGATGGGAGGTGACACTGCCCCCCGCCCCCCTAATCCCAGGATTTTCGGGTCGCTCCAGGGGAGTCCGATTAAAGGAAACTGGAAAGTTTAATCTCCCACGTTCGGAAAAGAGGCCACGTTGGGCAGTGAGCGGAGCCAGGGCAGTGAGCGGAGCCAGGAACAGCACCTCTAAAAGCCCAGGAGCACCCCCAGCCTGTCAAGCATCCTCCCCCCAGGTCTGGAGCTGCAGGACCCCAGCGCACACATGATAGTCCTCAGGCATGGGGAAGCCAGCGGGCTCAGGTGGAAGGGCAGAGGATTGGAGCTTGTGACACATCAGGATGAAGGCTCTGGGATGGTCGTGCTGCGCACTAGTGGGGTGGGGGATGGACGTGCCGTGCATCCGAGAGGGCTGGGGATGGTTGTGCCGTGCATTGGGGGGGCTGCAGATGGACGTGCCGCGCACCGGGGGGGGCTGCGGATGGACGTGCCGCGCACAGGGGGGGTTGCGGATGGACGTGCCGCGTACCGGGGGGGGCTGCGGATGGACGTGCCGCGTACCGGGGGGGGCTGCGGATGGACGTGCCGCGCACCGGGGGGGGCTGCGGATGGACGTGCCGCGCACCGGGGGGGGCTGCGGATGGACGTGCCGCGTACCGGGGGGGGCTGCGGATGGACGTGCCGCGCACCGGGGGGGGCTGCGGATGGACGTGCCGCGTACCGGGGGGGGCTGCGGATGGACGTGCCGCGTACCGGGGGGGGCTGCGGATGGACGTGCCGCGCACAGGGGGGGTTGCGGATGGACGTGCCGCGTACCGGGGGGGGCTGCGGATGGACGTGCCGCGCACCGGGGGGGGCTGCGGATGGACGTGCCGCGCACCGGGGGGGGCTGCGGATGGACGTGCCGCGCACCGGGGGGGGCTGCGGATGGACGTGCCGCGTACCGGGGGGGGCTGCGGATGGACGTGCCGCGCACCGGGGGGGCTGCGGATGGACGTGCCGCGTACCGGGGGGGGCTGCGGATGGACGTGCCGCGTACCGGGGGGGGCTGCGGATGGACGTGCCGCGCACCGGGGGGGGGCTGCGGATGGACGTGCCGCGTACCGGGGGGGCTGCGGATGGACGTGCCGCGCACCGGGGGGGCTGCGGATGGACGTGCCGCGTACCGGGGGGGGCTGCGGATGGACGTGCCGCGTACCGGGGGGGCTGCGCACCGGGGGAGCTGCGGATGGACGTGCCGCGTACCGGGGGGGGCTGCGGATGGACGTGCCGCGTACCGGGGGGGCTGCGGATGGACGTGCCGCGTACCGGGGGGGGCTGCGGATGGACGTGCCGCGTACCGGGGGGGCTGCGGATGGACGTGCCGCGTACCGGGGGGGCTGCGGATGGACGTGCCGCGCACTGGGGGAGCTGCGGATGGACATGCTGCGCATCGGGGGTGGTGGGGGATGGCCATGCCTTGCATTGGCGGGGCTGGGGATGATTGTGCCATGCACCAGGAGGGAGTGGGGATGGTTGTGCTATGCACCAGGGGGACTTGGAACGGTTGTGCTGTGCACCCGGTTTGGCTGGGAATGGTTGTGCTGCGCACTGGGGGTGTGTGGGGATGGTCGTGCCATGCACTGGGGGGGGGGGTTGGAACAGTCGTGCTGTGCACCGGAGGGCTGAGGATGGTCGTGCTGTGCACCAGGGGGACTTGGAACGGTTGTGCTGTGCACCCGGTTTGGCTGGGAATGGTTGTGCTGCGCACTGGGGGTGTGTGGGGATGGTCGTGCCATGCACTGGGGGGGGGGGTGGAACAGTCGTGCTGTGCACCGGAGGGCTGAGGATGGTCGTGCTGTGCACCAGGGGGACTTGGAACAGTTGTGCCGCACTCTGGGAGGCCTCTGGTATGTTTGTGCCATGCACCAGGGCAGGGGGCTCTGGGACTGCCGTGTGCTGTGTCTGTGGGCATGGGGTCCTGGGCTGTGCATTGCACGGACAGCATGTGCGTGGCTCCGTGGGTCTGAGACACGCATGTAATGTTTAGGGTGGGGGTGACCAAATGGGATCTTCCCATCTTCTCTCTCCCCCTTCTCATAAAGGAGTCGGGGGCCAGGCCAGGAGCCCCCACAGCGCTGAGAGGCTGGAGCCGTGTCCAGCCCAGACAGAGCATGAGGCAGATAAGTACCCAAGGAAGGGGGGGCTGGGAGAGTTGAGTGGGTGGAGAGCCCAGATTGGGGCCTCCAGAAGGGGGGCAGTGTAAGGAAGGCTGCAAGAGGGGTGCAGGGAGCTGGGGTGTGGTGCAGAGTTGGGGGGCTATGAGAGGGGTGCAGGCACTGGGGGTGGAGTGCAGAATTGTGGGGCTGAGGGGTGCAGGCCACTGGGGGTATGGTGCAGAGTTGGGGGGCTGTGAGAGGGGTGCAGGCGCTGGGGGTGGGGTGCAGAGTTGGGGGGCTGAGGGGTGCAGGCGCTGGGGGTGGGGCGCAGAGTTGTGGGGCTGAGGGGTGCAGGCCACTGGGGCTATGGTGCAGAGTTGGGGGGCTGTGAGAGGGGTGCAGGCGCTGGGGGTGGGGTGCAGAGTTAGGGGGCTGAGAGAGGGGTGCAGGCCACTGGGGGTATGGTGCAGAATTGGGGGGCTGTGAGAGGGGTACAGGTGCTGGGGGTGGGGTGAGAGGGGTGCAGTGCAGAGTTGGGGGCTGCAAGAGGATGTAGGGCACTGGGGTGGGGTATAGGAGTTTGGAGTACAGGGGCTGCGTGAAGAGTGCAGAGCGCTTGGGGTGGGCTGCAGGAGTTTGGGGTGCAGGGGGCGGGATTTGGGAAGGGGGCGGCGGTGCCTTGCCCCTCATCTTTGGGGCCTTCACTGGGAATTCCGCTAGTTCTGAACTATTTACATTTGAAAAAAGTTCACTACTAGCAGAACTCGGGTGCGTGCCCCCCAACTGCTGCAGGGGGGCAGGGCACCGGGGGGGGGAAGACCATGGGGGAAAGGGAACTGGGAGGACAGAGGGGCAGGGACCCAAAGAAATGGCTGGACCATGGGGAGCACGGACACTGCAGGAGAGCACTAGGCAAGGTGGGGCATTTCAGGGGGCCGGGCGAGGGCCCAGCCTTGTCTCCAGCACCTCCGCCCCATCTTGATGGTCTTTGTGGCTCCCATCAAGGCATTTTGTGACGGAGTTGCTGCTGCCCCCCAGGACAGGGATTCCCCCTATGGCTCCCATGCTGCCCCCTAAGTGACCTCCCCACACCATCCCCCTGGCTAATAACAAGCCTCCACGCTGGGAACTGAAGCTGCATTTCCAGTGCACGTATTTATTTAACCAAGTGACATGGGGGGTAATTAATTACAGCCATGGGAGGGGGTAATTAAAGTGGGGGTAATTAATTACAGCGGGGGGGGGGAATAATTAGAGGGAGTAATTAGAGCGTAGGAGGTAATAACTGGGCTTATTTACAATATACAAGAGTCTGTGTGTGGCACACGTGCCCCGCCAAGTCCGTCCGTGGGGGTATGTGGGTGAAGTCTGGGCACTGGAGGGGCATGGGAGCCCAGTGGGGGCTCCATCTCCTGCCACTGGCCCCATTGTGCTCTGGGGGCTGAGGAGGCTGGCGGTGAGGACCCAGCTTTGATCTTGCTGGGGGGCTGTAAGAGGCCCAGAGCTCCCCGATCACCCCCTTGGATTGTATCGCTCTGGCCCACCTAGAAAGTTCCCTGCAACAGGAGCAACCAGAGCTCCTGCTGTGGGCTCCAATGCATGCTGGGATGTCCCAGGGAGGGGGCCCTGGAGAAAGCCATGAGGGGATATCATACGGGGCCCCGGAGCAAGGCATGCTGGGATGTCCCAGGGAGGGGGCCCTGGAGAAAGCCATGAGGGGATATCATATGGGGCCCCAGAGCAAGGCATGCTGGGATGTCCCAGGGCATGGAGCAGGGCATGCTGGGATGTCTCAGGGCAGGTGGTGGAGCAGGGCATGCTGGGATGTCTCAGGGCAGGTGGCAGAGCAGGGCATGCTGTGATGTCCCAAGGCAGGGGGCCCGGAGCAGGGCATGCTGTGATGTCCCAAGGCAGGGGGCCCGGAGCAGGGCATGCTGGGATGTCCCGGGGCAGGGGGCCCAGAGCAGGGCATGCTGGGATATCCCGGGGCAGGGGGCCCGGAGCAGGGCATGCTGGGATGTCCCGGGGCAGGGGGCCCGGAGCAGGGCATGCTGGGATGTCCCGGGGCAGGGGGCCCGGAGCAAGGCATGCTGGGATGTCCCCGGGCCGGTGGCAGAGCAGGGCAGGCTGGGATGTCCCAAGGCAGGGGGCCCGGAGCAGGGCATGCTGGGATGTCTCGGGGCAGGGGGCCTGGAGCAGGGCATGCTGGGATGTCCCGGGACAGGGGGCCTGGAGCAGGGCATGCTGGGATGTCCCGGGGCAGGGGGCCTGGAGCAGGGCATGCTGGGAAGTCCCGGGGCAGGGGGCCCAGAGCAGGGCAGGCTGGGATGTCCCGGGGCAGGGGGCCTGGAGCAGGGCATAATGGGATGTCCCGGGGCAGGGGGCCTGGAGCAGGGCATAATGGGATGTCCCGGGGCAGGGGGCCTGGAGCAGGGCATGCTGGGATGTCCCGGGGCAGGGGCCTGGAGCAGGGCATGCTGGGATGTCCCGGGGCAGGGGGCCTGGAGCAGGGCAGGCTGGGATGTCCCAGGGCATGGAGCAGGGCAGGCTGGGATGTCCCGGGGCAGGGGGCCTGGAGCAGGGCATGCTGGGATGTCCCGGGGCAGGGGGCCCGGAGCAGGGCATGCTGGGAAGTCCCGGGGCAGGGGGCCCGGAGCAGGGCATGCTGGGATGTCCCGGGGCAGGGGCCTGGAGCAGGGCATGCTGGGATGTCCCCGGGCCGGTGGCAGAGCAGGGCATGCTGGGATGTCCCTGGGCCGGTGGCGGAGCAGGGCATGCTGGGATATCCCGGGGCAGGGGGCCTGGAGCAGGGCATGCTGGGATATCCCGGGGCAGGGGGCCTGGAGCAGGGCATGCTGGGATATCCCGGGGCAGGGGCCTGGAGCAGGGCATGCTGGGATGTCCCGGGGCAGGGGGCCTGGAGCAGGGCATGCTGGGATGTCCCGGGGCAGGGGCCTGGAGCAGGGCATGCTGGGATGTCCCTGGCCCGGTGGCGGAGCAGGGCATGCTGGGATATCCCGGGGCAGGGGGCCTGGAGCAGGGCATGCTGGGATGTCCCAGGGCATGGAGCAGGGCATGCTGGGATGTCCCCGGGCCGGTGGCAGAGCAGGGCATGCTGGGATGTCCCCAGGCCGGTGGCAGAGCAGGGCATGCTGGGATGTCCCGGGGCAGGGGGCCTGGAGCAGGGCATGCTGGGATGTCCCGGGGCAGGGGCCTGGAGCAGGGCATGCTGGGATATCCCGGGGCAGGGGCCTGGAGCAGGGCATGCTGGGATGTCCCCGGGCCGGTGGCAGAGCAGGGCATGCTGGGATATCCCGGGGCAGGAGGCCTGGAGCAGGGCATGCTGGGATGTCCCCAGGCCGGTGGCAGAGCAGGGCATGCTGGGATGTCCCCGGGCCGGTGGCAGAGCAGGGCATGCTGGGATGTCCCGGGCCGGTGGCAGAGCAGGGCATGCTGGGATATCCCGGGGCAGGGGCCTGGAGCAGGGCATGCTGGGATGTCCCCGGGCCGGTGGCAGAGCAGGGCATGCTGGGAAGTCCTGGGGCTACGCCGGGGACACCTGGCTGGAGGAGACTGAGGAGACCTGGGTGGCCTGCGAGGACCCTGAGACGTCGTCATCCTCCCCGAAGGGGCTGCGGCCACAAAACAGCAGCTTGAGCAGGCAGGAGCGGAACTGCAGGAGAGGGGAGTCAGTGGGGCCTGAGCAGGTGCTGGGGGTCACAGCCCCGACTCACTCCTCCCCTCTCTTTTCTCTCAGCTCATTGTCAGGCATCTCCCCCTCTAATCCCAGCGCTGCCAACTTACTGCCCCCCCCACTCTTCAGCCTGCTTCCCCCCAGCCTGGCTCCCCCCAGCCTCCTTCCTCTCCAGCCCAGCTCCCCCCCAGCCCAAGCCCTCCCCCCCAGCCTGCTTCCCCTTCCCCATACTATCCCAGCCCCCAGCCAGCCCGGCACAGACCTGCTTGTTCATGAAGACGTAGATGATGGGGTTGTAGACGGTGGAGGCCTTGGAGAAGACGGCGGGGATGGAGGCGAGGCGCACGTCGAAGGACTCCCCTCGGTGCGTCACAACCCACAGTGCAAAAGAGGCATAGGGCAGCCAGCAAACCAGAAACCCGGCCACCATCACCACCACCATCTTGGTCACCTCCCGCTCGGCCTTCTGCGTCGTGGCCGACTGCTCCTGCTGCTTGGCCACCTGTGGGGGGGAGGGGCATTGTGTGGGGTGGGGCACGGCAGCCTTTGTCTAGGGTCCACCCTGACCCAGGGGAACCAATGTAGGGGACTGCCTAGGACCTGTCCTCGCCCATGGGAGGTAGCAACAGCCACTGCAGGGGCCATTGTGTGGGGCCTGCCCTCACATTTGGGGTACAGTGGCCAGTGTGTCATCTATGGGGCATGGCGACCATATTGCTGGGACCCACCTTATTCCATGCAGACATGACCGTCCACCTCCAGGGACCCACCCTCATTCACTCACCTCAGCCATCTTGGTGGGAGCCATCCTCATTCATGTTGGGCAGCCATATAAGTGGGACCCACCTTAATCCGCACAGGGTGGCCATATTGTTGAGATCCTCTCTAACCTATTGTGGACACAGATGGGGCAGGGCGGCCATTTTGGTGGAATCCACCTTAATCCTTGTGGTGGCATGGTGTTTACAGGGTGTCCATATTCATGTGGGAATACAGCCTGGGGAACCCACCCTAATCTACACGGATGGTGCAAGATGGCCATCTTGGTAGGGCCTACCCTAACCATATGGAGGCCTGGTCAGAGTTAGGGAATCTGCACTATTGGTGGGACACCCGGCTTGGGGGTGGACAGGGAGGTTATCATGGGGGGAACCTGCCCCAACCTGTCTCTAGGGGTGAGAAGCAAATGTGGATTTTGCCTTGGGGACCCACCCTACTCCATAAACGGCTGAAGAAAGAATGGGGGGGCACCACTCTGGAGGGGGAAGATGTCTGCCATATTGGTGGGACCCCCCTGCCCATATGGAAAGGAGATCTGCAGATGAGACATTACACTGGGCAGGCAGTTTCCACCGTATTGGGGGGACCCCCAGTCATTGGGAGGGGGAAGGGCATGGCCCAGGCCTGTTGTTCCCTCCCCTGCTGTATAAGGACTCAATAAAGTGGGCTCAGCCCAAACTTAGCATGTTCCTGTCTGTGTCAGAGCAGCTCAGTCCGCACCCCTGCTGCATACCTGCCCCTCAAGCCCCAAGCGCCACCTCCCCCACACCCTTTGGCAGGGCACCCCAGGGCTTTCCTAGCACTGTGACCCAGAGGTTTCCTGTGCCTGCGAGCCAATATGGAGGGTCCCCACGGAAGGGAAGGGCCATGGCAGACTCTGTGGTGGGGAAGCTGGGGGATCCCCCTGCTGATGGGATGAAGGGTGGTGGGTCCCTGCACAGGGAGGGACACATACTAGTAGGGGCGGGGGGCTGGGATGGAGGGTTGACCCAGTGGCATTGGCGCTCAGACAAGGCGTGTGTGGCTGGCTGGAGTTGGGGAGGGCCCATGTCAGCGGGGCTTCAGTGAAAAGGGGCAATCGAGCATGTGTGCTGGGAGGAGCTGAGGTGCCCTGTGGAGGCGGGAGGAGTATCGGGGGACCCAATGGCAGTGGGGAGAGCGCAGAGGCCCCATGATGGCGGGAGGAGGGGATTCAGGGGGCATGTGGCAGCAGAAGGGGAGACTCACAGCGCGCAGCGTCAGCAGCAGGCGGCCATAGGAGAAGATGATGATGGCCAGGGGGACCCCAAAACAGAAGCAGAAGAGGAAGATCACGTAGGACTCATTGTTCCACTTGTTGTTGGTCGTGTACCAGTCAGGGCCGCATGAGCACTGCAGCCCTTCGGGGATGTACCTGCGGGGGGCACAAACAGCTGTAGCCCAGCCCTGCCCGTCCCGGGCTGCCAGAGCCCACACTCCTGACCAGCGTTCTCTGAAAGCCGGGCGCTTCGGTGGCTGAGCAGGAGAGATTCAGGTGCCACCCAGATGATTAGCAGAGCACTCACAGCATGTGCCTCAGTGCACAGAACAAAATGTGTTCCATCATGGATGAAAAAAATGAAAGGGAACATTGCTGGTGTACCTCGCCCCCAACTGCAGCCCCTGCTAGCCCAGCCCTGCCCCACAGCCCTGCCGGTGCCCCTCACCCCCAACTGCAGCCCCTGCTAGCCCAGCCCTGCCCCACAGCCCTGCCGGTGCCCCTCACCCCCAACTGCAGCCCCTGCTAGCCCAGCCCTGCCCCACAGCCCTGCCGGTGCCCCTCACCCCCAACTGCAGCCCCTGCTAGCCCAGCCCTGCCCCACAGCCCTGCCGGTGCCCCTCACCCCCAACTGCAGCCCCTGCTAGCCCAGCCCTGCCCCACAGCCCTGCCGGTGCCCCTCACCCCCAACTGCAGCCCCTGCTAGCCCAGCCCTGCCCCACAGCCCTGCCGGTGCCCCTCACCCCCAACTGCAGCCCCTGCTAGCCCAGCCCTGCCCCACAGCCCTGCCGGTGCCCCTCACCCCCAACTGCAGCCCCTGCTAGCCCAGCCCTGCCCCACAGCCCTGCCGGTGCCCCTCACCCCCAACTGCAGCCCCTGCTAGCCCAGCCCTGCCCCACAGCCCTGCCGGTGCCCCTCACCCCCAACTGCAGCCCCTGCTAGCCCAGCCCTGCCGGTGCCCCTCACCCCCAACTACAGCCCTGCTAGCCCAGCCCTGCTGGTGCCCCTCACCCCCAACTACAGCCCTGCTAGCCCAGCCCTGCTGGTGCCCCTCACCCCCAACTACAGCCCCTGCTAGCCCAGCCCTGCTGGTGCCCCTCACCCCCAACTACAGCCCTGCTAGCCCAGCCCTGCCGGTGCCCCTCACCCCCAACTACAGCCCCTGCTAGCCCAGCCCTGCTGGTGCCCCTCACCCCCAACTACAGCCCTGCTAGCCCAGCCCTGCTGGTGCCCCTCACCCCCAACTACAGCCCCTGCTAGTTCAGCCCTGGGTTTCCCCTGCTGACACCTACCGGCTCCATCCAAAGAGAGGGGGTGCAGACGCCACGAGGCCCAAGACCCAGGTAGCAAGACAGCCGATAATGGCGTGGGTGCCACGGAACGTGAAGTTCCCCAGGGGTTTGCAAATCACCAGGAATCGCTCGAAGGCCACGACGGCCAGAGACCAGAGACTCACCATGCCTGAGGGAGAGAGCCTGAGGGCAGCACAGATCTCATCCGCTTCCAACCCCCTGCCTTTGACTGGCAGCCCCGTTTACCCAGCCCTGCCGATGCCCCTGACTCCCAACTGCAGCCCCACTCACCCCCTAGCGTGGCGGCGAATCCCTCGATCTTGCAGGCCGTTGGGCCCAAGGCGAAGTACATCTGGGAGAAGCTATAGAAGGCCGTGGTGGAGCCCACACAGACCACCAGCAGGTTGGCCAGAGCCAGGTTGACCAGGATGTAGTTGAGGTGGGAACGCAGCTTCTTGTACTTGGCAGTGCAGAAGACGGTGAGGATGTTGATGGGCATGCCCAACACGATGAGCAGGAACATGAAGGCTGACATGCCCATGAAGATGGCCGGGCTGCCCAGGTGAGTCTGCGGCACCAGGAAGGGGCTCAGCGCTGTCAGATTGCTTGTGTCCAGAGGCACCGGGATGAAAAAATCCTCCGGGAGGTCATCCCACAAGTCACGGGTCTTGTGCATGGCTGATGGGAAGGGGAGGCCCAGGTGGATGGGGGCAGTGGGGCAAGGTGTTTGTGGAAATCGGGGCAGGAGAAGCTACGGGATGGATGGAGGCGTATTTATGGAACGAGAGACAAACACAGACAGGCAGAGAGAGATGGCGGGTGGGCGGATGGATGGACAGACATACAACCAGCTAACACCAGCAGGAAGGAGGGAACGCAGTGGCTGAGGCTAGAGAGGGGAGTGTTTCTGTGCCTCTGCTCACTCCAGCCCTATGTCACTGGGCACTCAGGCCGGTGAGGGGGCCATGGCGGGTGGCAGCGAGTGGCGGAGGGGCCAGGAGAGGGGTCTTTTATACCTTAGGAAGCTGGGGGGCACCCTGGATCACACAGGGAGGGGCAGTGGGATCTGTCTTTGCCCCAGTTAACACTGGCTCCTTAATCGCCCCTAAAACTGGAAAGCTCAGCTGAGCGGGGCTTATCCCCCGGCTGTGCTGCGCCCAGCACAGCCCCAGGGCTGCAAAGACGGGCTTAGCTGCAGAGCCAAGCGGCTTTGCCAAAGACTAATCACACCCAAGCCCCGATTAAGCCCTGGCTTTACGGGGGGAGACATGGGGGTTGACTCACAGACTATTGGGACCAACTCCTTCCAATAGGGCCCGGAAGCAAAGGAGTTAATGGGAGATCCGTCCATTTCCTGGGACAGATCTCCCACTCCCCAGTTCTGATGGCACCTCACAGCCCCCTGATAGCCCAGCGCTAGCATGTCTGCCTGGTCTCCTTGGCAGGACTGCAGCCATGTGGGGGGCAAAGGAGCAAGCTGTCCAAGGCCCTCAGTGTGAAATGACAAACAGGATGGACATTCCCCTTTGCTGAGCCATCAGGCTGGGAACCCCTCAGCCCCTTTGCAAGACAGGAAGGGGCACCCTCTCTTGGACAGCATGTGGTGCAGGAGCAAACAGAACAGAGCCATGATTGTGGGACACACCTGCCTTCCCCTCCTGGCTGTTAGAGGTTCGGGGTCATCCCAGGCGGGGACTGCATCACAGGCCGTCATGGCTAGTGGCCAGCCTTGGACCTGTCTCCCTGAGACTTTGCTCACTCCTTGCTGCCCAGTGTCCTGTGCCAGAGAGTCCCACAGGCTGGCAACGTGCTGGACGGACATTTCCTCGGGCAACCCCTGGCTTGCTCAGCACGGGGAACAGACACCGAGCAGGGGTTATAACGCACCATCCCACCTCGGAGCCAGTAACTGTTCGTATCATTCTCCAGGGTCTCCTGCAATGTGCGTGAGCCCCGCCTTGCAATGGGTCCCTCTCCGCATTACCATCCACCCCAGGATCTGTCCTGTCCTGCAATCGATCCTGTCCCGTGATCCGACCTGCTTTGCCACTGACCCTGCCCTGCGATCTGACCCATGATCAGTCCTGCCACGCCATCCACACCGCAACTGCCATCTGTCCCGCCTGCCATCCTTTGCAATCTGCCCTGCTGCGCCCTATGACCTGCTCTATGATCCGTCCAACCCTGCCCTCTGTGTCACCTCCCGATCTATCCCACACTAGGATCCACTCTATACTGCCAACTTCCCATCCCCACAATCGGCTCCGCCATCTCCCCTACAATTGTCCCTGCCTGCCATGCACCCTGCCAGGGACAGGTCCCCTTCGCTATCTGTGTCCAGTTCTGGGCGCCACATTTCAAGAAAGATGTGGAGAAATTGGAAAGGGTACAGAGAAGAGCGACAAGAATGATTAAAGGTTTAGAGAACATGACCTATGAAGCCAGGCTTCATGAACTGGGCTTGTTTAGTTTGGAAAAAAGAAGATTAAGGGGGGACATGATAGCGGTTTTCAAATATCTAAAAGGGTGTCACAAGGAGGAAGGAGAAAATTTGTTCCTCTTGGTTTCTGAGGACAGGACAAGGAGTAATGGGCTTAAAGTGCAGCAGGGGAGGTTTAGATTGGACATTAGGAAAAAATTCCTAACTGTCAGGGTGGTCAAATATTGGAATAAATTGCCAAGGGAGGTGGTGGAATCTCCCTCTCTGGAGATATTTAAGAACAGGTTGGATAGACATCTGTCAGGGATGGTGTAGATGGAGCTTGGTCCTGCCTTGAGGGCGGGGGGCTGGACTCGATGACCTCTCGAGGTCCCTTCCAGTCCTATGATTCTATCAGCCATCACCATCTGCCCCCCACAGGGCAGGGGGAACCTCACGGGGATCTGCATGAGGGATGGGGGGCTGTGATAGAGCAGGCAGAATAGGATGCGGGGGGGGGGGACTGTGAGGGATGTCGGGGGGCTATGAGGGGGTGTCCAGGCTGGGATGCGGGGGGGGTGTTGTGAGGGGGTGTCCAGGCTGGGATGCGGGGGGGGGGTTGTGAGGGGGTGTCCAGGCTGGGATGTGGGGGGGGAGGTTGTGAGGGGGTGTCCAGGCTGGGATGTGGGGGGGGGAGGTTGTGAGGGGGTGTCCAGGCTGGGATGTGGGGGGGGGGGTTGTGAGGGGGTCTTGCTCTGAGGCTCCAAACTGGGTCCCAGGGCTGCCATCCTGGGCCTGCCTGACTCCTTTTCTGCTGCTCTGGGCTCTGCACAGCTGCCAGCCTGTCACTAGATGGCACCATGACACCACAAATCCCAGGGCCAGCGGGAAGGGGGGGGGGGGGCAGGACTGGTACTACATCTCCCAGGAGCCTTTGCTGTGGGTAATTTAGAGCCACAATCAGCATTTACACCCTTCTCTCTCTGCCAATGTGCTCTGGCCCTGCCACCCCACAAGCGAGCCATGGGCCAAATCCCCAGAGTAATGGAGGGGGAAATCACGTCCAGAAGCAGGGATTAGGGCTAAATCCGGAGTTTGTGCTGACGGGATTAGTGGGAGCATGTGGGGGTTTGGACCAGGGTCAAGAGTTAGGAGCACTCTCAGAGCTGTGGGGGGGGGGCAAGGCTGGGCTGGCAGGGCCATGGGTCAGGAGTGAGGGGCACTAGCAGGGTCCCAGGGCTGGGCTAGCAGGGTCGTAAATCGGGAGTAAGATGCATCCGCCAAACTGGGGTGGGGGGCTGTGCTAGATCAGCAGGGGCTATGGGTCAGGAGTGAAGGGCACTGGTAGCCCAGGGCTGGGGTGGCAGGGGCTATGGGTTGGAAGTGAGGTCCCGGCAGAGCTAGAGTGAGGGGGGGGTCGCTGGGCTGGTAGGGGCATTAGCATAGGGGGCTCCCAGGGCTGGACTGGAGGGAGCTGCAGGTCGGAGTAAGGGCTTGGCAGAGCCTGGGGAGACCCAGGGCTGGGCTAGCCAAGGGCCATGGGTTGGTACTGCGGCTTTGGGTATCACTTTCTTCTTTGCTGTACCACTACCTGTGGCATTGTGACCCCCTGCCCCACATTCCTTGGCTTGGGATGAGGAGGAAGGGTGCCAGTTTTAGCACTTTCATCAGCGCTGGGCATGGGAGAGGACGGGCTGGGCAGAGGTCCAGGAAAATCAGGGCAGGGTGCACCCTGCAGGAACTGAGGGCAGGTAAATCCCGGCAGCCCCGCCTTGCGGGTCCCTGGTTCAATCGTGGGGCCAGCCACCCCGGCCAGGCCCTAACACCCAGGCTCCAAGGTGGGGGGGGTTATAATCCCTGCCTCCCCAAGGGGACTGGGAGCATGGGCAGAAATTAAAGTCAAGGGGATTATCTTGAGGCAGCTGTTGTGAGGCCAATTAAAGCCCGGCTCATCTCTCATCGCGCTTCCGGGGGGGGGGAGCAGCCCCCCCCCCCACTTCTCACCTACCTGGGGCACAGGCTGGCTGGCTCAGAGACAGAGTCTTTCCCCTCGGGGGAGCGTCAGTCGAGGGGATACATTTGGGTGTGGGGCTAATGGCCCTGGGGGCAGCTGCATGTCTGACAGCATGGGTGGGCCCTTTCCCTGACCCAGAAAACTCCCTTCTTATTCTGGAGCCAGGGAGAGAACCCAGGAGTCCTGGCTCCCAGCCCTTTGCCCAGATGCCTCGTGCCAAGCATGGCCCATATAACGGGAGGGCCCAGCAGAGATGGGAGAGCGGCGCCCCCTGCTGGAGGGCTGGGGTGGTTACTGACCAGACAGCGGGTGCCCTGAAGACCAGATGGTAGGTTGAGGGCCCAGGCTGTGACAGTCCATGGGCTGGGGGGGCACATTTCTCATGCACTGACACAATGCCTTCAGCCATAGGTGGCTCAATAGGGTGCCCCACGGCTGCCCACAGGGTTGGGGCTGGAGCTAGCGCAGCTGCGATTCCCCGCTGAATGGCAGGAGGTCTTTGGCCGCAGCCTCTGCTGCTGAGAGGCCAAAGCAGCAGGCGGGGGTTTGGGCGTGAGTCACGAGTAATGGGGGAGAGCAGGAGAGGGGCATGGTGGACTCGGGGGGTGGCTGTGGGAGAGAACAGCCTTGGTATGACGGGGTGGCCATGGAGTGATGGGGAGGCCAGGCTGGGCGACTGAGAGAGCTGTGGCATGACGGGGTGATCACTTTGGGGAGAGCGGGGAGTCATGGCAAGGCAGCCACCTTGTGGGGGCTTTGGCATGAAAGGGAGGCCAGCGGACGAGGTGGGGGGCAGCCAAGCTGGAGAGCTAAGTGGCCTTGGCATGATGAGAGGACTATGTTGGGGGCCCAGTGCGGATTTGAAGTGACGGGGGGCCATGTTGTGAGGCCCAGGGAGGCTCTGGGGTAGCAAGGTGGGTAGGCTGGGATGCTGGGGAACGGCCATGATGGGGCAGGCAGGCTGGAATGTGTGTGCGGGTAATGGGGCAGGGAGGCTGGGATGCCAGGCAGGGCGCTCTGATGAGGCAGTCAGGCAGGGATGTGGGGGAGGCTGTGATGGGGCAGCATGCGAGATGGGGGGCTGTGATAGAGCAGGCAGAATAGGATACAGGGGGGGGACTGTGAGGGATGTCGGGGGGCTATGATGGGATGCCCAGGCTGGGATGCGGGGGGGCGGGTTCGGAGGGGGTGTCCAGGCTGGGATGCGGGGGGGGGGGGTGTTGTGAGGGGGCGTCCAGGCTGGGATGAGGGGGGGTTGTGAGGGGGCGTCCAGGCTGGGATGCGGGGGGGGGGGGGGTTGTGAGGGGGCGTCCAGGCTGGGATGCGGGGGGGGGGGGGGAGGGGGCGTCCAGGCTGGGATGCGGGGGGGGATGTGAGGGGGCGTCCAGGCTGGAATGAGGGGAGGGTTGTGAGGGGGCGTCCAGGCTGGGATGCGGGGGGGGGGGGGGGTGAGGGGGGCATCCAGGCTGGGATGCGGGGGGGGGTGAGGGGGCGTCCAGGCTAGGATGCGGGGGGGTTTGTGAGGGGGCGTCCAGGTTAGGATGCGGGGGGGGGGTGTGAGGGGGCGTCCAGGCTGGGATGAGGGGGGGATGAGGGGGCGTCCAGGCTAGGATGCGGGGGGGGGGGGTGTGAGGGGGCGTCCAGGTTAGGATGCGGGGGGGGGGGTGAGGGGGCGTCCAGGCTGGGATGCGGGGGGGGGTGAGGGGGCGTCCAGGCTGGGATGCGGGGGGGGGGGTGTGAGGGGGCGTCCAGGCTGGGATGCGGGGGGGGGGGGGTGTGAGGGGGCGTCCAGGCTAGGATGCAGGGGGGGGGTGTGAGGGGGCGTCCAGGCTGGGATGCGGGGGAGGTGTGAGGGGGCGTCCAGGCTGGGATGCGGGGGGGAGGTGTGAGGGGGCGTCCAGGCTGGGATGCGGGGGGGGGGGTGTGAGGGGGCCTCCAGGCTGGGATGCGGGGGGGGGTGTGAGGGGGCGTCCAGGCTGGGATGCGGGGGGGGTGTGTGTGAGGGGGCGTCCAGGCTGGGATGCGGGGGGGGGGGTGTGAGGGGGCGTCAAGGCTGGGATGCGGGGGGGGGTGTGAGGGGACGTCAAGGCTGGGATGCGGGGGGGGGTGAGGGGGCGTCCAGGCTGGGATGCGGGGGGGGGTGAGGGGGCGTCCAGGCTGGGATGCGGGGGGGGTGTGTGAGGGGGCGTCCAGGCTGGGATGCGGGGGGGGTTGTGAGGGGGCATCCAAGCTGGGATGCGGGGGGGGGGGGTGAGGGGGCATCCAGGCTGGGATGCGGGGGGGGGTGAGGGGGCGTCCAGGCTAGGATGCGGGGGGGGGGGGTTTGTGAGAGGGCGTCCAGGCTGGGATGCGGGGGGGGATGTGAGGGGGCGTCCAGGCTGGGATGCGGGGGGGCTGTGACGGGGCGTCCAGGCTGGAATGAGGGGAGGGTTGTGAGGGGGCGTCCAGGCTGGGATGTGGGGGGGGGGCTGTGAGGGGGCGTCCAGGCTGGGATGCGGGGGGGGGGGTGAGGGGGCGTCCAGGCTAGGATGCGGGGGGGGGGTTTGTGAGGGGGCGTCCAGGCTGGGATGGGGGGGCTGTGAGGGGGCGTCCAGGCTGGAATGAGGGGAGGGTTGTGAGGGGGCATCCAGGCTGGGATGCGGGGGGGTTGTGAGGGGGCGTCCAGGCTGGGATGGGGGAGGCTGTGAGGGGGCGTCCAGGCTGGGATGAGGGGGGGGGTTGTGAGGGGGCGTCCAGGCTGGGATGAGGGGGGGGTTGTGAGGGGGCGTCCAGGCTGGGATGCGGGGGGGGGATGTGAGGGGGCGTCCAGGCAGGGATGCAGGGGGAGGTGTGAGGGGGCGTCCAGGCTGGGATGCGGGGGGGGGGGGGGGTGAGGGGGCGTCCAGGCTGGGATGCGGGGGCGTCCAGGCTGGGATGCGGGGGGGGCGTGTAAGGAGGCGTCCAGGCTGGGATGCGGGGGGGGCGTGTAAGGAGGCGTCCAGGCTGGGATGCGGGGGGGGGGTGCAAGGGGGCGTCCAGGCTGGGATGAGGGGTGGGGTGAGGGGGCGTCCAGGCTGGGATGCAGGGGGGGTCTGAGGGGGCGTCCAGGCTGGGATGGGGGGGGGTTGTGAGGGGGCGTCCAGGCTGGGATGAGGGGGGGATGAGGGGGCGTCCAGGCTAGGATGCGGGGGGGGGGGGGGGTGTGAGGGGGCGTCCAGGTTAGGATGCGGGGGGGGTGTGAGGGGGCGTCCAGGCTGGGATGAGGGGGGGATGAGGGGGGCGTCCAGGCTAGGATGCGGGGGGGGGGGGTGTGAGGGGGCGTCCAGGTTAGGATGCGGGGGGGGGTGAGGGGGCGTCCAGGCTGGGATGCGGGGGGGGGGGTGAGGGGGCGTCCAGGCTGGGATGCGGGGGGGGGGGTGTGAGGGGGCGTCCAGGCTGGGATGCGGGGGGGGGGGTGTGAGGGGGCGTCCAGGCTGGGATGCGGGGGGGGGGTGTGAGGGGGCGTCCAGGCTAGGATGCGGGGGGGGGGGTTTGAGGGGGCGTCCAGGCTGGGATGCGGGGGGGGTGTGAGGGGGCGTCCAGGCTGGGATGCGGGGGGGAGGTGTGAGGGGGCGTCCAGGCTGGGATGCGGGGGGGAGGTGTGAGGGGGCGTCCAGGCTGGGATGCGGGGGGGGGTGTGAGGGGGCGTCCAGGCTGGGAAGCGGGGGGGGGTGTGAGGGGGCGTCAAGGCTGGGATGCGGGGGGGGGGGGTGAGGGGGCGTCCAGGCTGGGATGCGGGGGGGGGGGGTGTGAGGGGGCGTCCAGGCTGGGATGCGGGGGGGGGGGGGGTGAGGGGGCGTCCAGGCTGGGATGCGGGGGGGGGGGTGTGAGGGGGCGTCCAGGCTGGGATGCGGGGGGGGGGTGTGAGGGGGCGTCCAGGCTGGGATGCGGGGGGGGTGTGAGGGGGCGTCAAGGCTGGGATGCGGGGGGGGGTGAGGGGGCATCCAGGCTGGGATGCGGGGGGGGGGGGGGTGTGAGGGGGCGTCCAGGCTGGGATGCGGGGGGGGGGGGTGTGAGGGGGCGTCCAGGCTGGGATGCGGGGGGGGGGGGGTGAGGGGGCGTCCAGGCTGGGATGCGGGGGGGGGGGTGTGAGGGGGCGTCCAGGCTGGGATGAGGGGGTGTGAGGGGGCGTCCAGGCTGGGATGCGGGGGGGGGGGTGAGGGGGCGTCCAGGCTGGGATGAGGGGGGGATGAGGGGGCGTCCAGGCTAGGATGCAGGGGGGGGGTGTGAGGGGGCGTCCAGGTTAGGATGCGGGGGGGGGTGAGGGGGCATCCAGGCTGGGATGGGGGGGCTGTGAGGGGGCGTCCAGGCTGGGATGGGGGGGGGGTTGTGAGGGGGCGTCCAGGCTGGGATGGGGGGGCTGTGAGGGGGCGTCCAGGCTGGGATGGTGGGGGCTGTGAGGGGCCGTGGCGGGGGTAGCCATGTTGTGACGAGGCAGGCGGGGCGCCGGGTGCCCAGGGCCGGAGTGGGGGGCTGCGAGGCCCAGGCAGTGTCCGGTGCCGCTGGCGGAGGGGCCGGGAGCTGCTGGTGTGCGGGGGTCGCCAGCGGGCTCGTCTGCGCCGGGAGAAACCGCGAGAGGAACGCACTGCGGTGACGGCTGAAGAGAAAAACCGTTAAAACCGTTAAATTTCAAATCTCCGTAGCTTGAGGCCTCTCCCCGCCCCCTTAGTAAAGTGAGGGATGGGCCGCCGGACCAATGGGCGAGGTGAGCGGCCGCCAGGGCCCAATCAGGATCCGCGCGCGCTCCCACGGGCCCCACCCTTTTAGAACGTTGTAACTGACAGCGCTTCCCGCCAATTCCAACGGCCGCCGGGAGCGCACCGGCCCCGCCCGTCGGGGCCAACGGCGTAACCAATGAGCGCGGGGCGGCGCATTGAGCGACAGCGGCGGCGCCCAATGGCCGCTGTAGGGGCGGGCTCTTCGGTCCGGGTTTCCTCTCCGGCTCGGTCTATTCCCCCCCGCCCCCCCTCACTCCCCGCGGGTTCTTCGCTGCGAAGAAAATGGCGGCGGCGCCGAGCGGAGATGAGGAGAGATTGTGAGTGACCGGGGGAGGGAGGAGACAGTGGGGGACGGGACCATTCGGCCCCATCCCGCGGGGGGAGTCGGACGGGCCCATCTCGCGGGCCCCGCGCCAGCAGAGGAGGGGGAGCGCGCGCGGGGGGCTGTGGCCGTTGGTTCCTTCCCGCTCGCGGCGGCCCCTCCTCCCCCTCCCCTTCGCGCGCGCTCGGGGGCCCCGAGTGCGTCACAGCGGCCCCCGTTGCCCTGGGCGGGGCCGCCCCTCACCTGGGGGTGTGGAGGGAGGTCAAAGGTCAGCTCGCGCCAGCTGGGCCCCTCGCGACGCCCCCGCTGCCAACGGTTCGCGCCCCCCGCGCGCCAACGGCCCGGCTCGCGCCCCTCCCCCCGCGCGCCAACGGCCCCTTTGCCGCCCCGCGCCCACCTGCCCCGCCGGCCCGTCACGCCCCCCGGCCCCGCCCCCGCCGGGGACAGCGAGGGGCCCGGGTCCTTCTGGCGGGGCCCGGGGCCGGGGGGGGCCTGGCGGGGACACGGGGTCGGGGGGGGGGGGCCTGGCGGGGACACGGGGCCCGGGGTCGGGGGGGGGCCTGGCGGGGACACGGAGCCGGGGGGCCCGGGGTCGGGGGGGGGCCTGGCGGGGACACGGAGCCGGGGGGGGCCTGGCGGGGACACGGGGTCCGGGGTCGGGGGGGGCCTGGCGGGGACACGGAGCCGGGGGGGGCCTGGCGGGGACACGGGGTCCGGGGTCGGGGGGGGGGGCCTGGCGGGGACACGGAGCCGGGGGGGGGGGGGCCTGGCGGGGACACGGGGTCCGGGGTCGGGGGGGGCCTGGCGGGGACACGGAGCCGGGGGGGGCCTGGCGGGGACACGGGGCCCGGGGCCGGGGGGGGCCTGGCGGGGACACGGGGCCCGGGGTCGGGGGGGGCCTGGCGGGGACACGGAGCCGGGGGGGGGGGGCCTGGCGGGGACACGGGGCCCGGAGCCGGGGGGGGCCTGGCGGGGACACGGGGCCGGGGGCGGGCCTGGCAGGGGCCCGGGGTCGGGGGGGGCCTGGCAGGGGCCCGGGGTCGGGGGGGGCCTGGCGGGGACGCGGAGCCGGGGGGCCCGGGGTCGGGGGGGCCTGGCGGGGACACGGGGCCCGGAGCCGGGGGGCCTAGCCGGGACACGGGGCCCGGAGCCGGGGGGGGCCTGGCGGGGACACGGAGCCGGGGGGGGGCCTGGCAGGGGCCCGGGGTCGGGGGGGGCCTGGCGGGGACGCGGAGCCGGGGGGCCCGGGGTCGGGGGGGCCTGGCGGGGACATGGGGCCCGGGGTCGGGGGGGGCCTGGCAGGGACACGGAGCCGGGGGGCCCGGGGTCGGGGGGGCCTGGCGGGGACACGGAGTCGGGGGGGCCTGGCGGGGACACGGGGGTCGGGGGGGGCCTGGCAGGGACACGGAGCCGGGGGGCCCGGGATTGGGGGGGGGGCCTGGCGGGGACACGGGGCCCGGGGTCGGGGGGGGCCTGGCGGGGACACGGAGCCGGGGGGCCCGGGATTGGGGGGGCCTGGCGGGGACACGGGGCCCGGGGTCGGGGGGGGCCTGGCGGGGACACGGGGCCCGGGGGGGGGGGCCTGGCAGGGACACGGAGCCGGGGGGCCCGGGGTCGGGGGGGGCCTGGCGGGGACACGGAGCCGGGGGGCCCGGGGTCGGGGGGGGCCTGGCGGGGACACGGGGCCGGGGGCCCGGGGTTGGGGGGGGCTGGCGGGGACACGGGGCCCGGGGTCGGGGGGGGCCTGGCAGGGACACGGGGCTGCCGTACCTGGGAGCTGAGACCCTGCGCTGTGACACCGGCCTGGGCTGTGCAGAGACCTCCAGCCAGACCCCTGCCTCATCTGCTTGCTCGCCCTTGGGGGTCCAGTGCTTGCAGACGGGGGTCAGTGCGCTGGCAAACGGGCTCTGTGTCTTTGGACTGGGAGAAGTCCAGGCAGTAACAGCACAGGTAGCGCCAAATAAGAGCAGCTGGCAAACCTCCTTGCCCCTGCTCACCGCAGGCTCTTAAGAGGTCATTGAAACATTACATCCCACCCCAAGGGGCACAACCAAGGGCTGCAGGTGCATTCCTGGTGGGGTGGTCTCTCAGGAGGGGTGTACCCCACAGCTTTCCCCATGCCTGCCCCAAGTGTCTCAAAAATCAGATCAGTGTCAGAATCACATGCTGTTTTCGTCCCTGCCCAAATAGTGGGTCCCTGGGCAGTTTGTGCTGTTGTGGGTCAGGATTCTGGTGGGGCTCTCTGGACTTGAGAGTACTGGAGGTCAATTGAAGTGACTCCTGGGGCTTGGGTTGCAGGACTTGTGATGAATGCCCAAGAGCTAGCTGCCGGCGGGGAAGAGGACTCGACCAGAGCATTGTGATGGGGGTGGGACTGATCCAGGTCGAGAGGATTCTGGTGTGATGGGGGAGCCCCTGAGATTTGTCAGCAGCAGTAAGGGGACTGCCAATTTCGGTTGAGGGAGCCCATCCATCGTGTGACATGATGGGGGGCCCCCCATCTCAGAGTGGGCTTGCTTGGCACAACAGGGCCCCCTCTGGCTACTGCCGTGCCATACTAGAGATGAGTGTGTGCATTGGGGAGTAGCCCTCAGTGTATGTTGGTGTGTTAGCTGCACTCATGGTGCCTCATGGGGAGGGAGCAGGCACTGACTTGCTGCACGTGGAAGGCGGAGCCCCCTTGCTGAAGGTGGGTGGGTGAGACTCGGGAACTAAACCCAGGCTCCTGGTGGCGTTGGCCAGGATGCGGGGATTGTATTTTTGGAGGCTGAAGGGCTGCTGACCACGTACGGCCTCTGCTGTACTGAGCAGCCAGCGTTGTTGTGTCTGTATTCGGAGGGATTGCCCTGCACTGTTGTCTGGATTGCTGGGGGAGGGGTCTTCATGTGCAGGCGGGGTTCCACGGCTCACTTCTTCTGCTCCAGGTGTGAGCATTGCTCGAAGATGCTCTGACTTGTGTCCAAAGCTTAAGGTTTGTCCTTGCCTGCGGGCTGACCGTAGCCTCCGCTCACCATCCGTAGCCCCACACGTGGGGTGAATTTTGGCACCTGGGCATTTCACTGGGCCAGACGCCCGTCCCGATGTCGCAGAGACCGTGATTCTGAAGATGCTCCTATGAGGCAAAGTGGAGGGGGGGGTCCCTCTAGGATTCCCCAGGTGTAAAAATCTGTGGCTGGGTGAAAGTATTGGGTGGGGAGTGGTTGGGGGTTGGCTGGACAAGTAGTTGGAGCCTCCCGGGTAGGAGGTCAGACCTGTCTCTCTTGTGAGCTCACTAGGAGATGGCTTGGGGCTGGGGCCTGCTGCTTTGGAGGCTTCAGGGGAACCTCGACAGCTTCTGGTTTTGCTCGTACCACGGGGGACTTGAGTCCCAGGGGTGCTCAGTTAGTGCTTATGAAAACCAGGCTGGTGCCGGCTCAGATCTGACCCGTGTTCACTCTGAGCCCACCATGGCCTGTGCCTCGCCTCTGTCCTGCCACCACTGCACGGAGTTGGTGCTAGCGCTTGGAAGCCGCAGCATGCCTTGGAGTACCTCTCTGGAAATGCACTTTCGGAGCATGGGAGAAATGTTCCTTTCCCCCTCCCCAGTCATGAGGCTGAGGATTGAAAGCAGAATGTTAACATTCTTGTGTCCGTTCCCCTGCGAACAGCGTTTCAGGGTCGGTGCCGCTGTGAACCTGCTCTCTGCCGTGGGGAGACGCCGGGAGTGGAAAGTGAAAGTTGCTTGAAGTGTTGGCTCTGGGTCAGGCCTCCGGGATGCCTAGGTTCTTGCCCCGGCTTCTCCCGCTGAGTCACTTTGCTGACCCAGGTCTCACTGCCGCCCTGAGGGTGAATTCCCCTTTCTGCACCCTGGCCATTTGACCCTGAGATGAACACTTGGGTGCTGCCCTGGGCCTTCTCAGCTAGCGTGAGCAGGGACAAGTGCGTCCGTAGGAGTTTCCATCGGGGGATTTAGAGACTGCCTGAGACCAGGCCCCAGCTCAGACTGGGACCCTCCCTTGTGCGAGGTGCTGGGTCCAGCCGTGTTATCTTTTGGCCATCCTGCTGAGATCAGGGACCCTTGCAGCAGACTGCACAGACCCCTGCCAACACCCTCAAGCATGTGTGACTGCGTAAGGCCACTGGCGTCCTAGCTTTGCCACTGCTCACCCAGCTGTGCTGCCCAGCCTGTTCCCCAACGTGCCGAAGGGCAGGAGCCTGCCCCGATCTTTGGCTCAGGTGGTGACTCACCGGGTCTGTGCAACGCCTGGTGTGATGGGAGCCCGGGCGTGTCTGGGTTGTGGGGGGCGCTGATCTCGCCTTGGGGGGAGTCTGCAGCACCTGGCACAAGGGGGGCTGTGCAGCTCTGATCTCAGTTAGGCTGAGAGGGTTTGTGTGGGGCCCAGTCCTGGCCAGGTGCTGCATGTGGGGCCCGGCGCAGCAAGGCAGTACTGGCAAATGGAGCGCAAGCCTGCGTCCCGGTGAATTCCTGGCCCTTGACGTTCAACATCTACATGGAAGCCAGAGTGGCCATTGCCTGGAGCAGTGACCAGAGTACGTTTCGCTGCTCGACTGGTTTGTAGTGCGCCACCTGCTTTCCATCAGCACTGCCCTTGTCAGTCACGCGTAGTACGAGGGGGTGTGCACGTGGGGGCTCTTGGCCCTGCTTTTCTTTCGCAGCTCCTTCCCAGGCTTAGGGTACAAAGAGCCTCAGCCATCAGGTGGGGAGTCTGCCGCTCCGAAATCCTCAGCCCCGTGCAGGGAATGGTGCAGTGCCCAGGGAAACTGAGGCCCAGCCGGGGTCACTGCAGGACAGTAGAACTCACATGGAACATAACAAGGCGAGTACAATCCCTACTGCGTCATGGGGGCCTGGCCCGTTGACTCGGGGGCCCGGCCTGTCGACTCGGGGGCCCTTCGGCCAATTGTTGCCAGCTGGGACCAGCCCTCCGAACCTTGGATTTCTGCATGGGAAATCCCAGGGACACGGGAGTGAAGCGAGGGCCCTTCCCCAGGGCAGAGCAGGTCCTGCCTGCACTGATGTGGGGAGGGACTTGGCCCTGGGGCAGCAGGACACCAGCACGTGTGAAATGCTGTCCCGCCTTCACCTTCTATTTCTGCATGAAGTCAAAAGAGAGTGTCTTGTGCTCCCAGGCAGTGGCAGGAGCTAGCAGCTGGCTGTCCCCGGCAGGGGGCCTGGGCAGCCCCCTCCCATCACCTGCGCCATGTCCAAGCATGCTGCTTGCACAATTCCTGCCCAGCCTCCTGCTACCCCTCTGCAGCCCACCCACCCAGGGGGCTGCTTGTAGCTCTCTCGGGCCCCTCTGCCCAGCCCACTTCCAACCCTGACTGATCCATGGGGCAGACTGCTTTGGAACAAATGTGGCTCTTACTGATCCTCTTGGAGCAAGCCCCTGAATCCCTGCGCTCTGCGTGCTTTCATGTGGATCCCACCCGCACTCCCTTTTGTGGCCAAGTGAACTCCTGCCCGTCGCCGCTTTGAATTGTAAAGCGGCTGACACAAAAGACCCGGGATGCATTCTCTTGCCACTTTCTGCTGGAGAGGAATGGCCTAGCTGCAGGACCGGGCGTGTGACTCAAACGGCTGAGGGGCTAGCTGGGGGGGACGAAGACACCGACTCTTCCCCCCCTTTTCACTTTGGACAGTGCCCGCCAGCCTCTTGGTCTTGACTTGCTGGAGTTGTCTCGCCGCTTGGAAAGCACCATGGCCCTGTCTGGCTGTGCCTGGTTCGGATCTCTGCTCACGGCGCTGGCACCTTCGATAAAGGTTCATTTCTGGGTGTCAGTTTCCTCTCTCTCAGCTTGTTTGTCACTGTGTGTCCGTCTGTAAGTTGGGAGCCACAGGTCTCTGTGGCGGGGGTCTCCCCAATCTTCAGGGTGGTCTGTGTGCCCCTGGCATGAACAGGGACCCCCGGGGTGGCTGGGGAGCATGACACACTGGAGTTCTCCATTGCAGCAGGGGAGGGGGAGTGGCAAGGTGGCAGGCAGCATGGATCGTGGGTGCCCCGATCACAGCTGGAGGGCTGTGTGGTAACCAGCATGGGTGGCAGGGAAGAGTGGTGGCACTCAGCGTGGATGGCGGGGACCCCGGTGGCAGTGGGGGCCGGGGTGTGGCACTCAGCGTGGATAGCGGGGACCCCGGTGGCAGTGGGGGCCGGGGTGTGGCACTCAGCATGGATGGCGGGGACCCCGGTGGCAGTGGGGGCCGGGGTGTGGCACTCAGCGTGGATGGCGGGGACCCCGGTGGCAGTGGGGGCCGGGGTGTGGCACTCAGCGTGGATAGCGGGGACCCCGGTGGCAGTGGGGGCCGGGGTGTGGCACTCAGCGTGGATAGCGGGGACCCCGGTGGCAGTGGGGGCCGGGGTGTGGCACTCGGCGTGGATGGCGGGGACCCGGGTGGCAGTGGGGGCCGGGGTGTGGCACTCAGCGTGGACGGCGGGAACCCCGGTGGCAGTGGGGGCCGGGGTGTGGCACTCAGCGTGGACGGCGGGGACCCCGGTGGCAGTGGGGGCCGGGGTGTGGCACTCAGCGTGGACGGCGGGGACCCCGGTGGCAGTGGGGGCCGGGGTGTGGCACTCAGCGTGGACGGCGGGGACCCCGGTGGCAGTGGGGGCCGGGGTGTGGCACTCAGCGTGGATGGCGGGGACCCGGGTGGCAGTGGGGGCCGGGGTGTGGCACTCAGCGTGGATGGCGGGGACCCGGGTGGCAGTGGGGGCCGGGGTGTGGCACTCAGCGTGGATGGCGGGGACCCGGGTGGCAGTGGGGGCCGGGGTGTGGCACTCAGCGTGGATGGCGGGGACCCGGGTGGCAGTGGGGGCCGGGGTGTGGCACTCAGCGTGGATGGCGGGGACCCGGGTGGCAGTGGGGGCCGGGGTGTGGCACTCAGCGTGGATGGCGGGGACCCCGGTGGCAGTGGGGGCCGGGGTGTGGCACTCAGCGTGGATGGCGGGGACCCGGGTGGCAGTGGGGGCCGGGGTGTGGCACTCAGCGTGGATGGCGGGGACCCCGGTGGCAGTGGGGGCCGGGGTGTGGCACTCAGCGTGGATGGCGGGGACCCCGGTGGCAGTGGGGGCCGGGGTGTGGCACTCAGCGTGGATGGCGGGGACCCCGGTGGCAGTGGGGGCCGGGGTGTGGCACTCAGCGTGGATGGCGGGGACCCGGGTGGCAGTGGGGGCCGGGGTGTGGCACTCAGCGTGGATGGCGGGGACCCGGGTGGCAGTGGGGGCCGGGGTGTGGCACTCAGCGTGGATGGCGGGGACCCGGGTGGCAGTGGGGGCCGGGGTGTGGCACTCAGCGTGGATGGCGGGGACCCCGGTGGCAGTGGGGGCCGGGGTGTGGCACTCAGCGTGGACGGCGGGGACCCCGGTGGCAGTGGGGGCCGGGGTGTGGCACTCAGCGTGGATGGCGGGGACCCGGGTGGCAGTGGGGGCCGGGGTGTGGCACTCAGCGTGGATGGCGGGGACCCGGGTGGCAGTGGGGGCCGGGGTGTGGCACTCAGCGTGGATGGCGGGGACCCCGGTGGCAGTGGGGGCCGGGGTGTGGCACTCAGCGTGGATGGCGGGGACCCCGGTGGCAGTGGGGGCCGGGGTGTGGCACTCAGCGTGGATGGCGGGGACCCCGGTGGCAGTGGGGGCCGGGGTGTGGCACTCAGCGTGGATGGCGGGGACCCGGGTGGCAGTGGGGGCCGGGGTGTGGCACTCAGCGTGGACGGCGGGGACCCGGGTGGCAGTGGGGGCCGGGGTGTGGCACTCAGCGTGGATGGCGGGGACCCGGGTGGCAGTGGGGGCCGGGGTGTGGCACTCAGCGTGGATGGCGGGGACCCCGGTGGCAGTGGGGGCCGGGGTGTGGCACTCAGCGTGGATGGCGGGGACCCGGGTGGCAGTGGGGGCCGGGGTGTGGCACTCAGCGTGGATGGCGGGGACCCCGGTGGCAGTGGGGGCCGGGGTGTGGCACTCAGCGTGGATGACGGGGACCCGGGTGGCAGTGGGGGCCGGGGTGTGGCACTCAGCGTGGATGGCGGGGACCCGGGTGGCAGTGGGGGCCGGGGTGTGGCACTCAGCGTGGATGGCGGGGACCCCGGTGGCAGTGGGGGCCGGGGTGTGGCACTCAGCGTGGATGACGGGGACCCGGGTGGCAGTGGGGGCCGGGGTGTGGCACTCAGCGTGGATGGCGGGGACCCCGGTGGCAGTGGGGGCCGGGGTGTGGCACTCAGCGTGGACGGCGGGGACCCCGGTGGCAGTGGGGGCCGGGGTGTGGCACTCAGCGTGGATGGCGGGGACCCGGGTGGCAGTGGGGGCCGGGGTGTGGCACTCAGCGTGGATGGCGGGGACCCCGGTGGCAGTGGGGGCCGGGGTGTGGCACTCAGCGTGGATGGCGGGGACCCCGGTGGCAGTGGGGGCCGGGGTGTGGCACTCAGCGTGGATGGCGGGGACCCCGGTGGCAGTGGGGGCCGGGGTGTGGCACTCAGCGTGGATGGCGGGGACCCGGGTGGCAGTGGGGGCCGGGGTGTGGCACTCAGCGTGGACGGCGGGGACCCGGGTGGCAGTGGGGGCCGGGGTGTGGCACTCAGCGTGGACGGCGGGGACCCGGGTGGCAGTGGGGGCCGGGGTGTGGCACTCAGCGTGGATGGCGGGGACCCCGGTGGCAGTGGGGGCCGGGGTGTGGCACTCAGCGTGGATGGCGGGGACCCGGGTGGCAGTGGGGGCCGGGGTGTGGCACTCAGCGTGGATGGCGGGGACCCCGGTGGCAGTGGGGGCCGGGGTGTGGCACTCAGCGTGGATGGCGGGGACCCGGGTGGCAGTGGGGGCCGGGGTGTGGCACTCAGCGTGGATGGCGGGGACCCCGGTGGCAGTGGGGGCCGGGGTGTGGCACTCAGCGTGGATGACGGGGACCCGGGTGGCAGTGGGGGCCGGGGTGTGGCACTCAGCGTGGATGGCGGGGACCCCGGTGGCAGTGGGGGCCGGGGTGTGGCACTCAGCGTGGATGGCGGGGACCCCGGTGGCAGTGGGGGCCGGGGTGTGGCACTCAGCGTGGATGGCGGGGACCCCGGTGGCAGTGGGGGCCGGGGTGTGGCACTCAGCGTGGATGGCGGGGACCCCGGTGGCAGTGGGGGCCGGGGTGTGGCACTCAGCGTGGATGACGGGGACCCGGGTGGCAGTGGGGGCCGGGGTGTGGCACTCAGCGTGGATGGCGGGGACCCCGGTGGCAGTGGGGGCCGGGGTGTGGCACTCAGCGTGGATGGCGCAGCTCGCCGTGGCAGCTTGGGGACTCTGTGGCACCCAGCTCGGCTGGGTGGCCGGCCTCTGTGGGGGAGGGAGGAGGGTGCGCTCTGTGCTACTGCTGGCATCTCCCAGCACGCCATGGGGCGCGCTTTCAGTCTTAGGCGTTGTGTGGCACCTGGGGAGCCCCCTCCACTGAGGCACGTGCATGGAGAGGTTTTTAAAAGTGACCGTGGACCCCGGTAGGCTGTTACGCCAGGCGCTGCAGGCTCAGCCAGGTGGCAGCTAGAGAAAGTCCTGGGATGGAAGAGCCCTGCAGGCTCCTTTGGGCTCTGCACTCGGGGCGGGTGGGGAGATGGCACCGCGGTCCCTGGGGGGCGGGCTATCCCACCAGTTTGAAACCTGGCTCTCTGTAAAACAACGTCAGGTTTCCACCCGCCCCAGCTCCGGGTTGCTCAAGACGTTCCAATCGAGTCTAGATGTTTGGTCCGATTTCCACCGTTTCAGTTGGCTTGTTGCTACCGTCAGAAGAGACGTGAAGAGTGGGCCGTGCTGGAGGCAGTGGAAATGGCTCTTTCGCATGGCAGTAGAGTTCAGACTTTGGAACACGATAGGCTGGAAGTGGCTGGTGAGACGGCGCCTCGTCTCACTCTCGCGGTGCCTGTTGCGGTGTTTGCAGTGTGAAGTGAAACTAGTCCTTCGCTGCAAACTCCTAGTCACAGGCATTTGACTGAAAAGGGCTTTGCAAAGTCGGCTAGTGCAGCCCGGCGGCAGGGCCGGCCGCTCCTGCCACGTGTGTCCACCCTGTGACACTGGCTTCCCACGGCCTCCGCAGAAGCTGATTCCAGAGGTGAGCTGTCTGAGTTACACACTTTCCTGGGAGTCCCTCTGTGGAGTGAGCCTTTCCGACCATCAGTTGACCCCCATCCTCCTTGCCAAAAGGCAGCTCTCGCTCCTGTGGACTCAGACGAAACCTGCCGGTCTTTGTAACTAGGGAGGTTATTTTAATAGCCGATACTGTGCAAGAGGGGCAGGCAGCTTGCGCTGGGACCAAGCCCACTGTGGCCCTGCGATTTGAAAGGCAGCAGGAGTCAGGCAGCCTGCCCCTGGGCTCCTCCTGCCTTTTCAATGTACCTGCCCCTGTCCCACTGGGACCCCCGTGGACAGGGGCTGCTGCTGGAGCAGCCTTCCTTGCTCCCCTCCCCCTGCTGCTCTGTGGGGGGCAGGGAACGGAGACATTGCTGGGGGGGAAGCCTGTTTCCCCCTAGCACTGGCTTCGGCTCTCTTCCCCTTGCTGCCTCTGTTTTTAACCTTTCCTTGCAAGGCAGGTTTCCTAACTTGGCTGGGTCTTGTTGCTCTCCTCTGGCTTGTCTGGTGTGGGCCGCTCCACCAGCAGAACCAGGACAGTTTCCTCTGGCTATATCTCCCTCCTGTGACTGTTACTAGCCCTTTCCCCGATGGCCCCGCGCTCCTGGCTCATCTGTCCACTGCTCAGAGGCCCAGACCCTTCCCCGAAAGTCCCTGGTTCGTAGGGGAATGCGTGCGCTTGATTGTTCCTTGCGACCATGCTAATGTCAGCGCTTTGTTACCATCGGCAGCTTTGAAATCTCGCCTTGCATTATACAATTGAAATACTCCTAGAAGGTCAAAATGTTTGTTTTCCAAATGCAACTTTTATATTCGCTCTTGTAACTGAATTAGAATAGAAATGAAACGACATTTTGAAATAGAAAATGGAGCCGTCGAGCTTAAACCGAATGAGCCGTGTACATGTTCCCCCCAGGTCGAAACCCTCTGCCCTGTGTCGGCCCCCAGCCGAATGAAACTTGGTTCAAACCAGCGCGGTCGCGCAGAATTTCTCTCCTTCATGTCTATTCCAGCTTCCCCCCAGTGGCTGCAGAGCCCCCTGCCTCCGATTTCCGACCTGCCCTCAGGTCCTGCTTGCCAGCTGCCCCACAGCGGGGAGGGAGGGTGGGCATGGAGGAGAAGTGAGCGACAGCCAGCGCGCGGTTACTCACTTGTGCCCCGCTGTTCTGCGAGATGCATTGCTCTGTCTTCCCGTCGGGGCAGGCGTTCAGAGCCCTTGTCCTGGCAGTGGTGTGCGTGTGAGTGAAGGGCTTTCCCCTCAGGCCTGGGGCCTGCCAAAGTCCCCAGGTTTCAAACCCTGCAGGTCCAGCCTCTGGTCTCTGCCAGTGAGCAGCCCCCGCCACTTGGCTTCCTCTGGCCCCGGAAGCCACCAGCACGCAAGCGCAAGATCCGCAAGGCCTTCAGGCCTCGGGCCAGAGAGGCAGGCGCTGGTCGCAGTCCGAGCCCCATCGCCTGCTGCCAGAGGCTCCATCAGTCCAGGCTGGTTCGGCTCCGCCACGGCCCTCCTATTGGGCTTTTCCTCATCTCCATCTGTGGGGACTTGTGGCTCAGCGCCAGCAGGCCCTCGCCTGCCCAGGGATCTAGGCCCCAATGGCAGTTTTGGATCCTGTGGGTGTTCAGCAAGCCCAGGGCACATTGCCCACCGCCCTCCCAAGCCTTGGGTGCCAGAGGGCTAACTGCCCCACACTGCCCCTGAAGCAGAAGCAATCAGGATGCGCTGACCCAAGGGTTTCCTCCTTTTCATCCCTGGCTGAGGCAGCAGTGGGGACCTCTTAACGAGCGTGCTCATGCTGGCCTGTGCCATCTGGCAAGCCCCCACCTCCCCCCCCAAAGGGGTGGAAAGAGAGTACCTTGTCCCTGTAGGAATTTGAACCCTACAGTATTCCCGGGGAGCAGGAGGTCACGAGCTGCGGAGCCCAAGTGGAAGGATGCAAAGCTCCTTGGCTTGTTCGCCGCAAGGCCTGTTCCACGGGGGCCTGCTGCTCGGGGTGGCAAACCAGCAGGCGGTCCTGAGTCGCTGCGGCTACGACTCCTGGGCCTCTGCAAGGCCTGTTCCACGGGGGCCTGCTGCTCGGGGTGGCAAACCAGCAGGCGGTCCTGAGTCGCTGCGGCTACGACTCCTGGGCCTCTGCAAGGCCTGTTCCACGGGGGCCTGCTGCTCGGGGTGGCAAACCAGCAGGCGGTCCTGAGTCGCTGCGGCTACGACTCCTGGGCCTCTGCAAGGCCTGTTCCACGGGGGCCTGCTGCTCGGGGTGGCAAACCAGCAGGCGGTCCTGAGTCGCTGCGGCTACGACTCCTGGGCCTCTGCAAGGCCTGTTCCACGGGGGCCTGCTGCTCGGGGTGGCAAACCAGCAGGCGGTCCTGAGTCGCTGCGGCTACGAATCCTGGGCCTCTGCTGCAGTTCAAGGACTTGCTGTCCCAAGAGGGGCGGGATGGATTTGCTCCCTTGGTCCACGCTGGAGTGGCAGTATCCCGCAGCGGCGCGAGTCCTCCTCCAGCGTCCGTGCGGCGGGTTCCTCCGGCTTCTGCTCGGGCCGGGGTTCCTAGCGGGCACGTCCCTTATCCCTCGGCGGCTCTTGAGGCTCTGCAGAGATGGGCTCAACGTTCTGCTAGTCCCGGCTACCCCAGCCTCTTGGAGCTGCGCTACAGCCACTGGTTCCACTTCCCTGCTCCTAGACCTCAGTGCGCGAGCCCGTGGGCGCCTGTGCTGAGTCTTGCCAAGCAGGCCCCCTCCTAGGCATACACGCCCGGCTGAATGGCAGCCCCTCACCTGTGGGGGTCTGCAGCACGACCTGCTGCCCTCTCTGTCCCTCGGGTGCCAGGGTATCTGGGGCCCCGAAAGTGCACCTGGCGGCCATTTCAGCTGCCCCGGGGAAGCCGGTCGCTCCGTTTTTGCAGCCTCCGTGGTCGGGCGCTTCCGCAAGGGTATGGGCAGACTCCTCCTTGGTCCAGGCCCTGTCGCGAGCTCCCAGCCTGGTTCTTACGGTGCTCATGGGTCCCTCCTTTTGGCCCTTGGCTGCTCCACCTCTCCTGGAGGTTGCTTTCCTTGTCGCTGTCACCTCTGCTTGGCAGTCGTCGGAGCCACGTCGGAGCCACACCCATTGTTCTCCTAGGACAAGGTCCAGCTTTCTCCTGCCCCGGTTTTCCTCCTGAGGCTGTGTCCAGCTTCCATGCTGGCCAGGGCCCTTTCCTCCCCGCAGAGCTCATGGGGCGAAGACGGCGCTGCCCTGGCCAGGCCCTTTCCAAGCCTCTCCGTGCTTGGCGGCAGGTCGTGCAACGGGCCTGGGGTGCCCCGGGTTACCTGCGCATGCTGCTGCCTCTCGCAGCACAGCGTTCCTGGCCCACTCGCCTTCCCGCCGCCATGCCCTGCGCAGAGTCCAGACCACCCCTCCACCTAGGGAAGGGCTGTGGTCGCTGAGAGCTCGGCCAGCACTAGAAAAGGGAAGAACCGTTCCTCGTCTTTGTAACATTGTTCAGGGTGTGCTGCTCCGCGCCCGCCCTCCTGCCATCCGCGGTGCAGCCAGGGGCAGACTCTCTGGCGGCCGCTTGCACTAGGCCTGAGCAGCGCCTCCAAGGTCAGGGACCCGTTTGTTAGCGAGTTTGTGCAGCACAGAGCAATCCAGGGCTGGCCAGGGAGCTCCAGTGGGGAGGGACCAGCCCTCAGGAGAGGCCGAAGCTGTCCGGACATGCGCCTGCTCCTGTGCGGGGCTGGAAGCTGTGGAGGTCCCGCTAGAATGGAAAAGGCCCGTCAGTCTGCAGGTGCGGAGCTGTGTGCCCCTTCCCAGAGCCCTGGGCGCGCTGTACCGAACACCACGCAGCAGAGACTTGGTGGGCGTCTTCCTTTGTGAGCTCAGCCCTCCTGGTTGCCTTGGCCCCCCAGGATTCCAGGGGAGGCTTTTCCTAGAACCCAGCCCACCAGCACCAGTCCCTCCAATCTCCCCGGTGATACACCCCCCATGGGATTGGCCCTTTCTGGCTGTGTCCCTTCTGTGACCGAAGGATGGAGCCGTGTGTGGGGCAGAAGAGCAGCCACCCAACCCTAAGCTCCGTGGATGCTCCTAGCTCTCTGTTGTGCCCTGTTCAACTCCTGGCCCTCACAGCATGCTCCAGCGAGGAGTTCCACAGGCCGGCTGCGCTGCGTGAAGAAATACCACCTCTGCTTTGTGTTAGACCTGCCGCCTATTAACAGATCTGTCTGGCCAGTGCCTAGTGCCGCAGGGAGCTAGGACGTGTAGGCTCTCTAGGCGGGGGCACCCCAGCTCCTCCCCTCAGTGCTCCCTTCTGCGTGCAGGGCGCGGATGCGGGGGTCAGATGGGGTCGGGGAACCTGCGCAGAGCTGTGACCAGCTGGGGAGTGCGTTCCTGAGCCAGGGGCTTGTAGGACACTAGCGCCAGCCCCCATGGTGCAGGGCGTGCCCATGAGCAGCTGCCTTCCCACCGAGAGGGGGGCCCTGCTGTGCTGAGGACAGGGCCCCCGTCTTCTGGAGAGCCGCCAGGAAGGTCCGTTCCTGGGATGGCTGGTCTCCATGGCGACCTCGGCCAAGGGGGGGCTCTGCTGGCGGGGACGCAGCCCCAGGGCCGAGCTCCGGCCCCACCTCTGCACCCATGCCCGGAGAGCCCCGCCGTGCTTGGTTGTCTGGCACATTGCCTCTTGCGTTGCTCTCCGGCGGCTACCGCAGGGCTGGGCCCCAGCACGCCCCCTTCTCGGCAAGGTGGGAGCTGCACGGGCCCGGAGCGTTGCTCAGGCGGCCTGGCAGCCCTGCCTCAAGGCTAAGGGCTTGGTGGCCCGAGTGAGGGTGAAGGAGCGCATGTGCGCCCAAGATCGGGGTGTGATGCGACCAGGGGCCTTGCCAGGTGCCGTCCCGCGTTAGAACTGAGGCACTTGAGCAGATGGCGCTGTGAGCCCCAGAGGCCGGGCTTTTGGGAGCCACTCATGGGTCTGACCCTGACAGCTTCCAGGAGCTTGCGTCAGGTAGCAGAGACGGGTGAAATGTGGCGCCCGTTCTCCAAACTGCTAATCCTGTCAAACTCCCAGCCCTAGACCTGTAACTGGTGCAGTGCCAGCCAGCCGGGGCGGCGTTAACACCCCCTTCCAGAGCCAGCCAGGTGTTAACACCAGGCCCAGCTCCCTGCCGAGATTGGCTGGCATGGCTGGTCAGGCCATGGTTTTACAGGTGGAATGCTAAGCGAGGCTGGAAGGGTGCACCCAAGGGTCAGAGCCAGGAATGGAGCCCAGTGTCCTGGGCCCCGTGCTGCTGCCCTGTCCCGTGGGCGGGGGGGGGGGCCTGTGCATGGAGCCTGGGGCCTGGCAGCTCTCCTCTCCTGGTTACTTTTCATGGGTGCGGGAGCTTGGGGCAAGGCGGGGCAGACACTGGAATTCAGAGAGCTGCAGCCATCCAGCTGTCAAAACACAAAGCAGCTGCCCTTCCTTGGCCGCCCAAGCCAGAAATCGCACCTGCTACAGGCTCCTCGAGCCGGCTTGGCCCCCCTTAGTCATTTGGCTGGAGATGCGGCCCCCTACAATCCGGAGACCCGGTCGGACTCCAGGTTGCAAACCTCTGGTCTGCAGTGACAGCCCCCGTAGATGCAGGTGGAGGGCCCAGCGCCCATGGGCCATTGCGTGCAAACCACTGTGCTGTACCTCGCTTCTCAGGGTGCGCCCCTGGATCCTGCTCTGGCTTAGCCATCCTGAGGTCAGGGCTGCATGGACACCCCCCCTAGACTGCTGCACAGGCACACGGAAACACACACGCCCTGTTGCCTGACAGATCGGGGTCCTGTCACACCGGGTGCTGTGCAGACACACGCAAGCACACACCCCGCCGCCTGACAGAGATGGGAGCCCTGTCTCGCTGGGTGCTGCTCACACGCACGCCCCTGCCTGACAGAGATGGGGGTCCTGTCTGGCCGGGTGCTGTGCAGAAACACACCCACACACTCCCCACCTGACAGAGATGGGGGGGTCCTGTCTGGCCGGGTGCTGTGCAGACACACGCAAGCACACACCCCGCCGCCTGACAGAGATGGGAGCCCTGTCTCGCTGGGTGCTGCTCACACGCACGCCCCTGCCTGACAGAGATGGGGGTCCTGTCTGGCCGGGTGCTGTGCAGAAACACACCCACACACTCCCCACCTGACAGAGATGGGGGGGTCCTGTCTGGCCGGGTGCTGTGCAGAAACACACCCATACACTCCCCACCTGACAGAGATGGGAGTCCTGTCTGGCTGGGTGCTGCTCACACGCACGCCCCAGCCTGACAGAGATGGGAGTCCTGTCTCGCTGGGTGCTGCTCACACGCACGCCCCAGCCTGACAGAGATGGGAGTCCTGTCTCGCTGGGCGCTGCTCACACGCACGCCCCTGCCTGACAGAGATGGGGGTCCTGTCTGGCCGGGTGCTGTGCAGACACACGCAAGCACACACCCCGCCGCCTGACAGAGATGGGAGCCCTGTCTCGCTGGGTGCTGCTCACACGCACGCCCCTGCCTGACAGAGATGGGGGTCCTGTCTGGCCGGGTGCTGTGCAGAAACACACCCACACACTCCCCACCTGACAGAGATGGGGGGGTCCTGTCTGGCCGGGTGCTGTGCAGAAACACCCCCCCACACTCCCCACCTGACAGAGATGGGGGGGTCCTGTCTGGCCGGGTGCTGTGCAGAAACACACCCACACACTCCCCACCTGACAGAGATGGGGGGGTCCTGTCTGGCTGGGTGCTGTGCAGAAACACACCCATACACTCCCCACCTGACAGAGATGGGAGTCCTGTCTGGCTGGGTGCTGCTCACACGCACGCCCCAGCCTGACAGAGATGGGAGTCCTGTCTCGCTGGGTGCTGCTCACACGCACGCCCCAGCCTGACAGAGATGGGAGTCCTGTCTCGCTGGGCGCTGCTCACACGCACGCCCCTGCCTGACAGAGATGGGGGTCCTGTCTGGCCGGGTGCTGTGCAGAAACACCCCCCCACACTCCCCACCTGACAGAGATGGGGGGTCCTGTCTGGCTGGGTGCTGTGCAGAAACACCCCCCCACACTCCCCACCTGACAGATGGGGGGGTCCTGTCTGGCCGGGCGCTGTGCAGAAACACCCCCCCACACTCCCCACCTGACAGATGGGGGGGGTCCTGTCTGGCCGGGCTCTGTGCAGAAACACACCCACACACTCCCCACCTGACAGAGATGGGGGGGTCCTGTCTGGCCGGGCTCTGTGCAGAAACACCCCCCCACACTCCCCACCTGACAGAGATGGGGGGTCCTGTCTGGCCGGGTGCTGTGCAGAAACACACCCATACACTCCCAACCTGACAGAGATGGGGGGTCCTGTCTGGCCGGGTGCTGTGCAGAAACACCCCCCCACACTCCCCACCTGACAGAGATGGGGGGTCCTGTCTGGCCGGGTGCTGTGCAGAAACACACCCATACACTCCCAACCTGACAGAGATGGGGGGTCCTGTCTGGCCGGGTGCTGTGCAGAAACACCCCCCCACACTCCCCACCTGACAGAGATGGGGGGTCCTGTCTGGCCGGGTGCTGTGCAGAAACACCCCCCCACACTCCCCACCTGACAGATGGGGGGTCCTGTCTGGCCGGGTGCTGTGCAGAAACACCCCCCCACACTCCCCACCTGACAGAGATGGGGGGTCCTGTCTGGCCGGGTGCTGTGCAGAAACACCCCCCCACACTCCCCACCTGACAGATGGGGGGTCCTGTCTGGCCGGGTGCTGTGCAGAAACACACCCCCACGGTCCCCCGGGTGCTGCATCCGGGGCCTTTGATACTGGTTGGGAGGGGAAGGGGGCTGTGCAACTCCCGGTCTAATGTGGGAGCCTCCATCTTGGTGGGGTCTGTGCAGCGTCGGGTCTCAGGCTGGGGGTCCTGCAGGCCTGGTGGGAGGACCCCTCTCGGCAAGGGTGCCGCGCCGGCATACAGGGAGAGGGAGGGCGTGCGATTGGCCATAATCTCTGCTCCTGGCAGGCGCCAGAGCCAGTTGCTGTGGTGTGAGCCCCGAGCGCCATCGTGTGCCAGTCGTGGGAATTGCGGGGTCCAGTCCTGGCGTTGCTCTGCCTGGCTGGGCTCCACCCTGGCCGCCGCGCTGCGTGTCTCCCTGGCTGGCCACCCTGCCTTGCACTAGGCCCCCCAACCCTCTTGGGTGGTCCCCTTCTCTCAGGCTGGACCTGCCTGCAGGGGCACTGGGACGCTGTGTACGCTGCATGGGGTTTGCTAGCAGGGCCGCTGCCGGGTCGGCGTCCCCCCGGCACCGTAGGCCCTGCAGGCATCTGGGCTGATAACTAGCCATGTGCCAGGGGCTGGGGCCTCCTGCGCTGCTGCCGTGCCCGAGCATCAGCAGCCCCTGGGGCGCCTGGCTCAGCAGGGCCCAGCCAGCCCTGCCCCGAGTGGGGGAGCAGCTGGCCTGCTGTTCGTGCAGAGCCCTGTGTAGGGTGCCTGGGTCGCGGGGCTGAGCCGGGGGAGTCCAGCAGCGGGGACTCGAATGGCTTGCGGTTTGGCCCCTAGAGCCCCACGCTGGATGCATTCTGGGCCTTGGGTTCCCCTTCTATAAACATGGGCTCCGGCCCCATATGCAGGTGCCCGGTGTGAGAATTACGCCCGCCCCGGCCGGGCATGCCTCTCGGTGCCCTTGGCAGAAATCCCACGCCCGCAGCACGGCGGCTCCGCTCGGCCCCCTGCTTGCCACTGGCCTGCCAAGAAGCAGAGCGCCCGCGAGCGCCTGTTGTTTACCAACACGGGGGGGGGTGTCTGTGAATTAATTATAGCACAGAGCAGCGAGACACTTCCTGTTTTCTCCCCTCTCCTCCTCCACATTTATCTCGGCAGCCGGCCCCGCCGCTGAGCGAGGCAGGGAGACCTCAGCAGACATGCAGTGCGCAGGGCTGGAGAACACGTCCTCGAGGCTCTCCTGGCTGCCCCCTTCCTCAGCTTCTCTAGCTCCGTCGTGTGGCCCGCTCTGGCTGGGGGCTGCACTCCTGCTGCAGCCCAGCTTCTGCTGCTCCGTGTCCAGTGTGTCCTCTTGTGCCAGCGCAGTCCTTGGGCTAGAGAGAGCAGGTGGGCCTGGGGAACCCAGCCCTCGCGGAGCAGGATTGTCCCTTTCGGCATGGATTGGAAATGCCGAGGAGCAGCCTGTTCTTTCAAGCACGGGGCCCGCTTCCATGGAATAGAAACCCTCCTTGAGGAGCTATGGCGCAAAGGCCTCACGGGCCAGAAGAGCGCTCCTTTGCCTCTCCGGGCTGGCTTGAGATGAGGCGTGGGCACAGAGATGACTGATAAGAGCCGAGTTGAGACGTGGGCCTTGTTGAAATCTTTAGATGGTGCAGTGTATTAAGCAGTTATAGGAATATGAAATTGCTGTAAAATAGGATCTTACAATTGCAAAGAAAAATGTATTCTACTTGGTCTAAATGAAACATTTTGCCTTCTCAAATGGTTTTGATAATAGAACATATTAGCTAGACATCTCTATAAAACCACTAACATGAATATGCTGCTGTCGGAAGAGATTTTCCCTTGTCACTATTGTTTGTCAAAGTAATATCAAATCTTAACTGTCCCCATTGAATATAGAAATAGGTTGATTTGATGGGAATATACGTATTACATGTCACCTGAGTCTAAACAAAGCGAAACGAGCCCGAAGCCTCTGTGGTTTCATTGTGATGTTGGAAAGTTTGGTTTCGAAGGGCCCGTCTGAAATGCAGTGCCCGTACAAATCTGCACCTTTTAATGCCATGTGTCTCAGACACGCCAGCCTTGCCAAACGGGTTTGTGTGCGCAATGTCGAATCATCACAAATCAATAAGATGTATCCACCAGAATAGCTCCGAGTCTAAGCTAAACCCAGTTAGCCTCTCCCCCTCTGACCGGACCACGGGGCAGGCGGTGTCAAGCCATTTTCTATACGGCCCGTAAAGCAAGGGGATGGGGACCGTCAGTGCTTGTCTCTTGCTCAGTGCTGCCATTTGCAGCCTGCTGCTGTCCAGTTGCTAAGTTCTCAGCCATTTTTAGCTTTTTCACTTTCCCAGTTGCTCCGAGGTGACAGCAGGGACTTGGAGCTAGAACAGAAATAGCCTCTGAAACCCAGAGCAAGTGACCTGAAATGAGCCCAAGCCGGTGGCAGGTCGCTGCGCTGTCAGACACGTGCGGGAGGTTAGCGGCTGGAATGGTGTGGCGTGGCGTGGCGTGGTGTGGCGTGGCACGGCGCAGTGCAGCGAGCACCTACTGCTGGAGTCTGGTCAGCCGCTGGCTTTGGGCTCGCCAAACCCACATGGCTGCTGCGTTAGTGACTGTCACTCGGACTGTGGTGACCCTAGCGTGTCCCCTTCCCCCCCCAGGGGCGCACGCAGCCCGCCAAGCCCCAAAATCGGCCGCTCCCAGAGAGCCCCCGTGCCCAGACAAGGCTCTCGCCAGGGGACCACGTGTCCCCTGCCGACCGAGGCTCGCTCCGCTCCCTGCCTCCACTGAGCTGGGCGCTGCAGGAGACTGGTTCCGAGTCACAAGGGCCAGGCTCCTGGCCCGTCCTCTGGCTCGCTCTTGTGTGTGGAACTTGAGCGGGCCCTCAGATGGGCTGGGTGCGGCACAGACACCCTCCCCACCCCCGCGGGCCGGGCCAGGGGACGTACGGGCGGGCTGGCTGGGAGTGCTCCTGGGTGCCCCCCGCCCAGACCTGACATGTCTTTGGTTCCTCTCAGGGAAGAAAAATCTGAGGACCAGAATCTGCAGGGCCTCAAGGACAAGCCCCTGAAGACCAAAAAGGTGAAAAAGGAGAAGCAGCGGGAGGCGGAGCCGGCTGAGGCGGGCAAGGCTGAGACGTCTGAAGGAGCTGGGGCTGCCCCGGCCGCCCCCGAGGCCTCAGCCTCTCCCAAGCAACGCCGCTCCATCATCCGAGACCGTGGCCCCATGTACGACGACCCCACGCTGCCCGAGGGCTGGACGCGCAAGCTCAAGCAGAGGAAGTCTGGCCGCTCGGCAGGGAAGTACGACGTCTACCTGATCAAGTGAGTCGGCTCCCAGCATGCACTGGGCCGGGGGGGGCGGGGCCTGAAGTTTCCAGCGTGCACTGGGCCCGTGGGTGCAAGACCACGCTCCCAGCGTGCAGTGCTGCTGTGCCTGGTCATATCCCCGTGGCCCGGTGGGAGGTCCAGCTCCCAGCATGCCACGCTGTTCCCGTGCCCCGGAGCCTCTCCCATGGGCTGCTGGAAGACGCGGTCCTGGAGCACTAACTGCTGGGCCGTTTCCAGGCGGGTGCCCAGGGAGCCTGTTTAACGCCGGCTCCTGCACATACTGGCTCCAGCTTGGCCCCCCTTGTGCCCGTTGGGGGTGACTCTTCCTAACTCTTGTCCTCGCCCCCACAGCCCCCAGGGCAAGGCCTTCCGCTCCAAGGTGGAGCTCATTGCCTACTTCGAAAAGGTAGGAGACACCTCCCTGGACCCCAACGATTTCGACTTCACGGTGACGGGCCGGGGCAGTCCCTCGCGGCGTGAGCAGAGGCCCCCCAAGAAGGCCAAAGCCCAGAAAGGAGCCGGGACAGGGCGTGGGCGGGGCAGGCCCAAGGGCAGCGGCTCAGCCCGGCCCAAGGCCACCGCATCGGAGGGCGTGCAGGTCAAGCGGGTGATCGAGAAAAGCTCCGGCAAGCTGCTAGTCAAGATGCCCTTCCAGCCAGGGCCGCCGGGGGGTGTCGGGGCGGGCGGCTCGGCCACCACCTCGGCGGCCCCAGGGCCGGGCGGCCGGCGGCCCGGGCGCAAGCGGAAGGTGGAGTCTGACCCCCAGGTGCTGCCCAAGAAGCGGGGCCGCAAGCCGGGGGTGGTGGCAGCTGCCGCGGGGCCGGCGGTGGCCGAGGCCAAGAAGAAGACCATGAAGGAGCCGTCCTTCCAGGCTGTGCAGGAGACAGTGCTGCCCATCAAGAAGCGCAAGACCCGGGAGGCTGTGGCCCTCGAGGTGGCCCCCCCGCCCCCCGAGCGCAGCCCCAAGGGACCCCGCCCTGGTCGCCGCAGCAAGGAGAGCAGCCCCAAGGGGCGGGGGGGCAGCACCGCCCCCGCCTCCCCCTCCCCCTCCCCCAGCCGGAAGGAGCCGCAACCTCCCCCCCCGCCCCACCAGCCGCCCCCCCAGCCTCTGGCCCAGCCCCCCGCCAGCCCCAAGGACAGCAGGAGCCCCCCCGAGGCTCAGGACTCGAGCAGCCCAGCGCAGCCGGAGAGCGACGGCTGCCCCAAGGAGCCGCCTAAGACTCAGCCGCCTGGCATGCTCTACAAACACCGAGGGGAAGGGGAGCGCAAAGACACTGTGTCCTCCCCCTCCTCAGCGCCCCCGCCCGCCGCCCTGCCCCGGCCCGGCAGCAGAGACGAGGCCGTGGATAGCCGGACGCCCGTCTCGGAGCGCGTCAGCTGACTTTGGGCGGCCCCTGGCTAGCGGGACGGACGGACAGACAGACACCCCCCCAAGATGAGAGGCAGCTGCTCCCGGGTAGGGCTCCGGCAAAGCACCTCCCCTGCCCCCCAGCGCCCCCGGCTTCCAGCCCCCAGTTCTCCTCCCTCCCTCCGTTTTTAATACCAAGAAGCACAGTGAGGGGCGTGGACGACTCCCCCCCGGGACGGAAGCCACTTTGCACTTTTTCTATGAGAGAGGGGTGCCCAACCTCCCCCAGCTCCTACCGAAATGCTTTGCTGCGTATACTACTGACCAGGCCAGCGGTTGGGGCAGCCCCCGGGGCGGGCCGAAGGGAGCGACTGTGTATGTGGCCCCCTGCCCCCATTCCCTCTGCAGTGCCATGTTATAGCGTCGTCTGGTCGCCAGTATGGATCTGTGTGTGTCTTGGTAGGGCCCGTATTGTGTGTGTGAGCGGGGGCGGGGCGCCGCGCCAGGCCTAGGGCAGCCCCGTGGGCAGCCGAGGAACAAGCGTTCTTCCACTTCCTTCCCAACGCCACTAGCTTAGGAAACCATTTGCACTAGCCAGCCTTTGGCCGGCCCGGGGGGCACGTGTGACCCTACCTGCAGCTCGGACGGGTACAGGGGCCCTGAGCATCAGCCGGGCTGGGAGAGGGAGGCCAGGGTGCTCCGCTACCAGCTGCGCTCTCACCCAGGCGCAGGCGTGTTGCTTGTAGAGCCGGGCAGGGGGAGCCAAAGGGAAGGAGAATCCGAGCTCAGAAAGTCCCGGTGGAGGGCTGTGCCTTTTTTTTACGATGGACACAAAGGGTTCAAATAAATCCCCCCCCCCCCCCACAGGGAGGGCCGGCCGACCCCGGCTCTGCGCACGGAGATACGGTACCAGGCGCTCGGTCTGTGCCGCGCTGGGAGCTGTCAGACTCCACCCGTCCCCGTTGCGAGCGGGAAGGCTGGGGAGGGCAGGGTTAGGTTGCAGCCCGCTGGGGTAGCTGGGAGCCTCGCTGCAGTCAGGTGGCCGGCGGAGGGCCCGGAGCAGCCGTGCCAGAGAATAGCGAAGACTCTCTCCCGCGCCTGCCCTGCTGCCTGAGCTGGGCCCTTTCCAGCCCTTGGCATGCGGAGCCTCGAGTTTTCATTCCCCCCAAGCTGGCAAAACCAGGCCTCACTTCCAGGGCCCGCGGCCCAGGCCCAGGCCCAGGCCCAGGCCGCCTGCTTAGGCCTGAGGCTTTGCTGTGACGGTCTGGAGAGGGGAGCTGGCCTGGTGGTGGGAGGGGGGGGGCGTGTCAGTCCTGGATACAGCCCCTCGGTCAGCTCAGCCCCCTGCTCCCTGGAGCCCCGGCTCTTCAGAGGCCGGCCTCCCAAATTGTCATTGGGCTCCCCAGCCGTGCCAAGCCCCGGTTGTAGCACTTTACCCTCCCCAGCGAGGGGTGTGTCTGGGGCCAGAAGGGCAGCGCCAGGTCCCTGAGCACTGGTCTAGGTGGCTCTGCTGCAGAGGCGCCTGGCGCTGTGAGCTGCCCGATTGCTGCGCTCGCCAGCCGGCCCAGCTCCTACTCGTGCACTTTAGAAAGGGGGTGGCCAGTCCTTGAAGGTCTCTTCTCGCCTGGGCTCCCCTCCCCTAACGCCAGGGGTCTGGTGGGCGGGCGAGGGACCTCCCCTGCTGGTAGGCAGCAGGTGCAGCGGGGCCCACAGGAATGGCCTGCGGGGCCGAGTGCTTGGGTGTTAGTTCCATCACCCCATTCTCCTTCCTCAGTGGCCGGCTCCGCAGGTGGCCTCCCCTCCCCGCGGGCTCTGTGTGCCGAGCTGGTAAAGCAGGGCCCGGGGGCCTGCTCCCTGTCGATTGATTCTCGCACGCCCCAGGCGCTGGGTGTTCCCCCTCCCTGTGTATTGCATCATGGCCGTGGGGCCGGACTGCTCTCTGCGTCTTTCCGTTCCTTCCTCTGCTTGTGATGGGATTGACGAGTCCCCTCTGGCAGGAGAGCCCGGGCGCTCTCTCGCTTCTTCCTAGCCTAGGACAAGGGACAATAAAGGATCCTTCCAACCTGCCTGCCCGTAGCTTTCTCTGTGACCAGAGCTGTGAGCCGAGAGTTACGGGGCGGAGGGGCAGCTCATGCTCTCGGAGCCTGGCTTGGGTCTTTGCACTCCTCTGCTCGGCTGCTCCTGCGGGGCGTCGGGTCGCTGGAGGCCGAGCAGTCCTTCCGTGGTGGAAGCAGGACCCCAGCGGGTACGAGAGCGGACCCTCGGCTGCTGCATGTGTCGTGGGCAAGCCAGCCTGCGCTGTGTGTCGTCACCCCTAGACCGCCGCCCGCCCGCCACCATGGCCATGGAGCACATGAGCCCCAGCGAGCTAGATGGGCCTGGTTCCATAGGCCGTGCACGGGCGCCTGCTGGAGCTGGGCAGACCTGGCCTTGGTGTTCCTCAGTATTCCCCCCGCACGAGCAGGGAGTGTGCCGCAGTGGCGTGCAGGCGGGGGCTGTGCTGGCAGCCAGCTGTGGCTCCCGCCCTTCATGTAAGTTAGCAATAGCCGCTCGGGAAGTAGCAGGGTTGAGTTTCTGTTCTTCCAGACAACGAGTAGCCCGAGCGTTCAACTTCCAAGGGAAGGGGGCGGGAAGATCCCCAAGTGTCCACTTGCTTCCACCGCGGTTGTCTTCCTGCCCTCTTCCAGATCCACACCCCCTTCAGCTCCCACTCCCTGCTTCCCCCCGTAGGAACAGGAGATGCCAGGGGATTCCTCCGCCGCCCACACACAATCTGTTGAGTGCAAAAAATGAAATCCATTGGGTCTCCCTCCCTAGGTCAGGGGCTGCGTCCTTGTTCCTCCGCTTCTGTCAGAAAACATCGTTCCGCTTTCAAGACTCAGTAGTGATTGTCACATGACCAAATATTACCAGGACTGTTAATCAGTATATGCTGAGTGCTTGCCCTTTGTATACAGATGTAAGCTCCCCATGTATAGCTGACTTTCTAGCAAGAGGCTGTTTTGTTACTTTTTGCCTTTTTGGTTTTAAATGAGTTTTTCTTTTATCTTGTTGAAAATTCTGGAGAGAGAGAGAGACACACACACACACAGAACTGGGATTTTGGGTCACTTTTACTTTTCCCTGCCTCTGCTAGTCGTTTCTTGGGGGGAGGGGACAAAAACCGTGGTGTTTTGAGACTTTATATTTGTGTGTCTTTTCTTTTAGTCTTGCCCAGTCGAGTTTTAAAAAAAAAAAGACAGAGGAATGTCGGTGAAAATCTTGTGTTTTCTGTTTTCCTTTTGCGATGGTCTGCAGGTCTGTATTGTGAACGCTTTTGGAAAGTAATTGTCCCAAACACACACGTTTCCACCAGGATGCTTTTCAAGCAAAAATTCACACACAGAGCAGAGAGCCCCAGAGAGCTTCCCATCAAAATCTGCTTTGCTCCCCCTGGGAGCCCCTTGTTGCTCTGGTGGTGCAAATGGAGGCCTAGCTGTCTCCCTGAGGTACTTCCCTGCTGCCAAGCCTAGAGAGTAAGCCTCCTCTTGAGTCTAACGGCCAGCGGAGAGCCTGGGAGCTGGTGCTAGAGATGGGCTGGGTGGGTGTGAGCTGCAGACTTGTAGCAAGGGTGCAGACAGTCCATGCAGTGTCCATCATGCGCTGGGGGTCGGGAGTGTCTAATCGCTGGGGCGGAGTGGCAGCATCTGGAATCGGAGACAGGCAGTGCTGACATCTTTAACGAATTCCACGTCAACGCGAAGTGCTGGAATCGAGTTCCCTTTCCGGAGAGCCAGGCAGCTGCCAATGCGATGGTCCCATGGCTCTGTTGGGGGGGGCAGTGCTGACTGAATCTGGACCCATTGGCCCAAGAGAGCTGCACCAGTGCTGATCAGAACCCCAGCTTGGAGAATCAAGCCAACCCCACCAAGCTGGGTGTCCATTGACAGATTCCCACCCAGAGCTCCTCTGAATGAATTCCTGTTTGAACAAGAGCAGGTGGAACCTAGGGTTACCTACAAAACCAGGAACGTTGTGACGTGGGCTCCAACGGCAGGGGTCAAAACCTGACTTTTCAGTGGACAGGGACCCCACATGTGGATGAGAAACCAAGGAGGAAAAGCCACTAGCCTCTTGCTTAATTTTACATCCAACTCAGAGAGAAACCTAGAAGCTTGTATCTAAACTGGCAAGGCAAAGATCAGTTGAAACACACCAGGAGATTGAAATAAATACCTGAGTTGTGCTAGCAGAGTTCCGGGAGTGTTTGTAACATGGAGAGGACTGTCCGAATGCCAGGAGGGGAAGCAGTTACGCTGTTCCCAGAGTGGTGCTGTTTTCCGAGGTCTGTTTTAAAAATACATGGCTTCTGATCTTACCGGGTGACTCGTCCACAGTTGTCATCTTCATGGGCATAGCTGGGGTAGACTTGGTCCCATGGCAAAGGAATTGAGTGGATCCTAGCATCTGAATCCCATAATCGCAATAAAAAGGATCCTGTGAGATTCCTGTGTCATCCTGTCACCACTATGAAACCTGGGTCATTAAATTAGCACTGGCCAAAACAGCTCTGTTAGCAACGTTCTGGAGCTGAATTAGTACCAAATAGCAGCTGACTGGGGCACAGATGGGGAATTTGACTGAGAAGATGTCTTTCATCTGATGCATCAGATTTTCAATTCCAGACAGAAGGGGAGCCCTCTCAGCTGATCTGAGAGGGGTTTTGCTTGAGATTTCTTTTTTTAAGTTCTATTTTATTCCAAACACACCTTAATTATCTATATACTTGCAATTCTTTGCATCTGTTGGATGCATAGTTGGGACAATTGCTTTACGAAAAGACTCCCTCAAGTAGATTGTTTTCCTGAAATAAATCTTGGACCCGTTGTTCTTTTCTAGTTTTTGTGTACAGCCAAAACGTCTGAAAGCACTGACTATTTAAAACAGGAAACAAGCAATGAAAGGAAAAGTTTGTATCATTTCAGTGAGAAGCACCCCAGCCACCTCCATGTGAATGTACGTGTATGTTTCCAGGAGTCCACGCCGATTGCTCATTGTACCTTATTTATTATATACGAGAGTTTGCCTTATAAATTTACAAGAAAACCAAGCGACCCTGCACGTCTGTTCTTTTGCGTGTCTTGTGTTGCCGCCACGTGCTCTCCCGGGTAAGTACTGGGCTCGGCCCCGCCCGCCCGTGGCCACGCCCTTTCCCACAATGCTTTGCTGCACGCTGGCGCCTCCGCCGGCCCTGGGCGCTGCAGCAGAACCACACCCAAGATGGGGGCGCTGCCGTCACGCGGCCCCGACGCTTCCGCCACACTCACCATGGCGTCACGCCGGTCGGTAGGTGGAGGCTGCAGCACCCAAGATGGCGTCGGGGATGGGGCCGTTCTCCGCAATGCGCATGCGCATCTGGAGTTTAAAAGTTTTCTCTTAAAGGCGACGCGCCTGACGGGCCGCGCGGGGCATGGCCGGGACCGGCTCCGGGACCGGCCGCTTCCTCTACGAGCTGCCGGCCTGGCTGGTCTGCGGCTTCTGCCGCCTCATGGACGCGCTGGGCCCGGCGGACTGGGAGCGCTTCGGTACGGGGGGTTTGCTGGGGCGGCAGCGTGTGTGCTGGGGGAGGAGGTGTGGGGGGGCGGGGGGTGTGCTGGGGGGAGGTGCAGTGTGAGTGGGGGGGGGTGCGCTCGGGGGAGAGGTGTGAACGCTGGGGGGCGGTGTGTGTGCTGGGGAGGAGGTGCGGGGGAGGTGTGAACGTGGGGGGGGCGGTGTGTGCTGGGGGAGGAGGTGCGGGGGGAGGTGTGAACGTGGGGGGGCGGTGTGTGTGTGCTGGGGAGGAGGTGCGGGGGGAGGTGTGAACGTGGGGGGCGGTGTGTGTGCTGGGGGAGGAGGTGCGGGGGGAGGTGTGAACGTGTGGGGGGGGCGGTGTGTGCTGGGGGAGGAGGTGCGGGGGGAGCTGTGAATGTGGGGGGGGCGGTGTGTGCTGGGGGAGGAGGTGCGGGGGGAGGTGTGAATGTGGGGGGGGCGGTGTGTGCTGGGGGAGGAGGTGCGGGGGGAGGTGTGAACGTGGGGGGGGCGGTGTGTGCTGGGGGAGGAGGTGCGGGGGGAGGTGTGAATGTGGGGGGGGCGGTGTGTGCTGGGGAGGAGGTGCGGGGGAGGTGTGAATGTGGGGGGGCGGTGTGTGCTGGGGGAGGAGGTGCGGGGGGAGGTGTGAACGCGGGGGGCCTGTGTGTGTGCTGGGGGAGGAGGTGCGGGGGGAGGTGTGAACGCGGGGGGGCTGTGTGTGTGCTGGGGGAGGAGGTGCGGGGGGAGGTGTGAACGTGGGGGGGCGGTGTGTGCTGGGGGAGGAGGTGCGGGGGGAGGTGTGAACGTGGGGGGGCGGTGTGTGTGCTGGGGGAGGAGGTGCGGGGGGAGGTGTGAACGTGGGGGGGGCGGTGTGTGCTGGGGGAGGAGGTGCGGGGGGAGGTGTGAACGTGGGGGGGGCGGTGTGTGCTGGGGGAGGAGGTGCGGGGGGAGGTGTGAACGTGGGGGGGCGGTGTGTGTGCTGGGGGAGGAGGTGCGGGGGGAGGTGTGAATGTGGGGGGGGCGGTGTGTGCTGGGGGAGGAGGTGCGGGGGGAGGTGTGAACGTGGGGGGGGCGGTGTGTGCTGGGGGAGGAGGTGCGGGGGGAGGTGTGAATGTGGGGGGGGCGGTGTGTGCTGGGGGAGGAGGTGCGGGGGAGGTGTGAATGTGGGGGGGCGGTGTGTGCTGGGGGAGGAGGTGCGGGGGGGAGGTGTGAACGCGGGGGGCCTGTGTGTGTGCTGGGGGAGGAGGTGCGGGGGGAGGTGTGAACGCGGGGGCTGTGTGTGTGCTGGGGGAGGAGGTGCGGGGGGAGGTGTGAACGCGGGGGGGCTGTGTGTGTGCTGGGGGAGGAGGTGCGGGGGGAGGTGTGAACGTGGGGGGGGCGGTGTGTGCTGGGGGAGGAGGTGCGGGGGGAGGTGTGAACATGGGGGGGGCGGTGTGTGCTGGGGGAGGAGGTGCGGGGGGAGGTGTGAACGTGGGGGGGGGGGGGCGGTGTGTGCTGGGGGAGGAGGTGCGGGGGGAGGTGTGAATGTGGGGGGGGCGGTGTGTGCTGGGGGAGGAGGTGCGGGGGAGGTGTGAATGTGGGGGGGCGGTGTGTGCTGGGGGAGGAGGTGCGGGGGGGAGGTGTGAACGCGGGGGGCCTGTGTGTGTGCTGGGGGAGGAGGTGCGGGGGGAGGTGTGAATGCGGGGGGCTGTGTGTGTGCTGGGGGAGGAGGTGTGGGGGGGGAGGTGTGAACGCGGGGGGCCTGTGTGTGTGCTGGGGGAGGAGGTGCGGGGGGAGGTGTGAACGTGGGGGGGGCGGTGTGTGCTGGGGGAGGAGGTGCGGGGTAAGGTGTGAATGTGGGGGGGCGGTGTGTGCTGGGGGAGGAGGTGTGGGGGGGGAGGTGTGAACACGGGGGGCCTGTGTGTGTGCTGGGGGAGGAGGTGCGGGGGGAGGTGTGAATGCGGGGGGCCTGTGTGTGTGCTGGGGGAGGAGGTGCGGGGGGAGGTGTGAACGCGGGGGGCTGTGTGTGTGCTGGGGGAGGAGGTGTGGGGGGAGGAGGTGTGGGGGGGAGGTGTGAATGCGGGGGGCCTGTGTGTGTGCTGGGGGAGGAGGTGCGGGGGGAGGTGTGAACGCGGGGGCTGTGTGTGTGCTGGGGGAGGAGGTGCGGGGTGAGGTGGGAATGTGGGGGGGCGGTGTGTGCTGGGGGAGGAGGTGCGGGGGGGAGGTGTGTGCTGGGGAGGAGGTGCGGGGGAGAGGTGTGAGTCGGGGGGGGCGATGTTGTGTCCTGTGTGCCCCGTGAGGTCTGGGTAGCAGGGACACGTGAACCCGTGCGAGGGAGGAGGCCGGGCGTGGGACTGGGGCCGAGGCAGCAGTGCTGGGCCGCGGGGAGGTGACGATTGGAGGTCCAGGGCTCTCGGGAGGCTGGATTGCGGGGTACCGGGGGCGCCCGGTGCTGACGTCTCTGCTCCCCAGCCGCGCGGATCGCCCGGGATCAAGTGGAGCTGCGTCTCTGCCAGGGGACAGAGGGCCGGACCCAGCGGCTGCTCTGGGCCTGGACAAACCGGAACGCCCGGGTCGGGGAGCTGCTGGCGCTGCTGGACGAACTGGAGCTGTACCGGGCCCGTGACCTCCTGGCCAGCTGTGAGCACCCACGGCCAGCCCTGCCCTAGCGGCCCCTCCCCTCCCTGGCCCCTCCCCTCCCGTTCAGGGGTTCCCCGACGTTTTGGCATCACACCCCCTTGTGCTTCTGGAGAAACACTCATGGCCAGGGCTTGACACACAAAACCATCGACTCGCCCGTGGCAAGGAGGAGCCGGGCTTGGGCGATCGGGCAGCGCGGCTGGCGAGCGGGGCTCTCCGCGGTTCGGCGAGCCCTGCTCATGCCCCCTCCCCCCCCCCCCCGACAGCAAAACTTGAGCGCAAAAAAAAAAGGAACTGGGGCCAAATAAACAAAAATAGCAGCACAACTTGGGAGGGGGGAATTGCCGGGGGGTCTGGGTTGCCTCATGCCCCCTGGAATTTCCGCACACCCCCCGGTTTGGGAGCCCATGCTCTAAATGTTTCCATCTGTGCGGAATAATTTTGCTGTGTGCGCAGCGGCAGGCGCGCCTGGGCACCGCTTCCACAGACAGCCTGCGCTGGATGCTCTGCTCCCCTACTGGGCAGCCCTGGGCTGCCGCCCCAGCTCCCATCCCGCAGCCCCCTGCTAGCCGGGCCTTGCCTGAGGTGGTGCGGGTGGGAGCCCAGTGCTTGGGTGTCTTGCGGGGGCTCAGGACTGACAAAGGGCAGGTTCCTGCTTCCCGCCCACTTTAACCCTGTGTTTTGTTTCCCAGGGCAGCCTCCCACCCAGCCCCCCGTTCTGAGCCCCCCAGTTCTTCCCTCGGCGCCTCCAGCCCCCCCCACCAGTGACAGCAGAACCTCGACCGCTGCCTGGGACCCCCCCAAGCCGCCCCCCCAGTCCCTGCCAGGTAACACCCCCCTTCGACCAGCCTCTCCCTCTGGAGTTGGAGGATCTGCGTTTATTCCTCCCCCCAACACTCTGTTTCTGCCCCACTGCAGATCCCTCCTGCTCCTCCCTGCCCCTGCCCAGCCCCCCGCCCCGCAGCCTGCTCAGCACCGGCAGCCAGGGCCCCGGCCCCTTGCTCTCGGCGCCCCCTGCCAGCCAGGTAGGAGTGTGGGGAGGGGCCTTAGTGGGGCCTGGGCAGGGATGGAAGGGGGGGACGCAGGGGCCTGATTGGGTCCTACCCAGAAACCTTAGTGCCCTGGGCTGGGGTCCCTGTTGCTTTGGGGGGATCAGAAGCACCAGCGTGTGGGTCTCTCTCTCCCCACAGAGGGTGGAGTCGCTGGGCCCCGCCCCCCAGCCCTTCGCCTGGCCCCTGGCGGAGCTGGTGCAGGCCACGGGCGGCTTTGCGGAGCGGTACAAGGTGGGCGAAGGCGGCTTCGGGTGCGTGTACCGGGCCCGGCTGCGCAACACCGACTACGCTGTCAAGCGTCTCAAGGAGGTACCGGGGGGCCACAGGACCCTCCTCCCTAGCCCTGGCCAGCCAGGGATCTACCCGCAGTCCCTGGAGCTGCCCCACACGGGCCCTGCTCCCCTTTCTCTGCCCACGGGCTCTCGCTAACCTCCCTCTCCCCAGAACGCGGAGCTGGACTGGAGCAGCATCCGGAGCAGCTTCCTCACAGAGGTGGAAAAACTGTCCCGGTGAGGGGGGGCTGGAGGTCAGGAGTGGGGGGCTGGACTGGCAGGGGCTGTGGGGCAAGAGTGAGGGGCACTGGCGGGGCTACAGGTGGGAGTGGGAGACACCGACAGGACTGGGCTGATGGGTAGCGGGGCCGGGGGGCGTCGGGCGCTGGCGGGGGGCAGGGACAGTTGGGGGGCTGGGATCGTCGGGGGATGGCGGTGCCAGGGGGCGGGGAGCGTCAGGCGCTGGCGGGGGGGCGTCAGCTGGAGGAGTGTCGGGCGGGGGCGACGGACAGGGCCGGGGGGCATCGGGCGCTGGTGGGGGATGGGGAGAGTTGGGGGGCTGGCAGTGCGGGGGGACGGGGAGCGTCTGGCACTGGTGGGCGGCGGAGGGCGTTGGCCGGAGGAGCGTCGGGCACAGGCGGGGCCGGGGCGTGTTGGGCGCTGGCGGGGCGTGGAGAGAGTCGGGGGGCTGGGAGTGTCGGGAGCTGGCGGGGAGCTGGGAGCATCGGGGGCTGGTGGGGGCGGGAGCGTCGGGCACAGGCGGGGCCGGGGGGAGTTGGGGGGCTGGGAGCGTCGGGGGCTGGTGGGGGCGGGGAGCGTCGGGCGCAGGCGGGGCCGGGGGGGAGTTGGGGGGCTGGGAGCGTCAGGGACTGGCGGTGCCGGGGGGTGTGGAGCGCCGGGCGCAGGCGGGGCCGGGAGGCGTCGGGGAGCTGGGAGCGTCGGGCGCAGGCGGGGCCGGGGGAGTTGGGGGGCTGGGAGCGCGGGGGCTGGCGGTGACGGGGGGTGGGGAGCGTCGGGTGCAGGCGGGGCCGGGAGGCGTGGGGAGCGGGGAGCGTCGGGCGCAGGCGGGGCCGGGGGGTGGGGAGCGTCGGGCGCAGGCGGGGCCGGGAGGCGTCGGGGAGCGGGGAGCGCGGGCGCAGGCGGGGGCCGGGGGGCGCGGGGAGCGGGGAGCGTCGGGCGCAGGCGGGCCGGGGGGGGGGAGCGCGGGAGCTGGCGGGGAGCTGGGAGCCTCGGGGGCTGGCGGGGGTGGGGAGCATCGGGCGCAGGCGGGCCGGGGGGCGCGGGGAGCGGGGAGCGTTGGGAGCTGGCGGGAGCTGGGAGCGCCGGGGGCTGGCGGGGCGGGGAGCGGCGGGGCGGGGAGCGGCGGGGGCCGGCGGTGCCGGGGGGCGGGGAGCGTCGGGGGCTGGCGGTGCCGGGGGGCGGGGGTGCTGGGGGGCGGGGAGCGTCGGGGGCCGGCGGTGCCGGGGGGCGGGGGTGCCGGGGGGCGGGGAGCGTCGGGGGCCGGCGGTGCCGGGGGGCGGGGGTGCCGGGGGGCGGGGAGCGTCGGGGGCTGGCGGTGCCGGGGGGCGGGGAGCGTCGGGGGCCGGCGGTGCCGGGGGGCGGGGAGCGTCGGGGGCCGGCGGTGCCGGGGGGCGGGGGTGCTGGGGGGCGGGGAGCGTCGGGCGCCGGGGGGGCAAGCGTCAGGAACACCAGCAGAGCTTGCGCTCGGCATGCGTTGCGCTCCCCGAGCCCCAGGTAACTGGGCGCCCCCCCGCTGTGCCTGTGGCCAGGTTCCGGCACCCCAACATCGTGGAGTTCGGGGGGTTCTGCGCCGAGCGGGACCAGTTCTGCCTCGTCTACGTTTTCATGCCCAACGGGTCCCTGGAGGACGGGCTGAGCTGCCAGGTGCGAGGGCCGAGGGCTGTGGCCCGGAGGCTGTGGGGCGGGTGCCCCCTGGGCCGGGCCAGGAGGGCCCAGCCCCTCGCCCCCAGTCACCCTCTGCTCCCCGCAGGGCGGGCGCCCCCCCCTCTCATGGCCCCAGCGGCTGGAGGTGCTGGTGGGGGCAGCACGAGCTGTTCAGTTCCTGCACCAGGACACGCCCAGCCTCATTCACGGGGATGTCAAGAGGTGAGGGGGTAACTGGGGTGGGGGGGCGTGGGGGGCGCTGGGGCAGCGTCTCACCCCATGTCCCCCCCCAGCTCTAACATCCTGCTGGACGCGGCGCTGCGTCCCCGGCTGGGCGACTTCGGGCTGGCGCGGGCGGGGCGGGGCCGAGCACCTGCCGGGGGGCTCAGCGCCACCCTGGGCCGGACCCACACGGTGCAGGGCACCCTGGCCTACCTGCCCCCCGAGTACGTGCAGAGCGGGGCCCTGTCCCCCTCCATTGACACCTACAGCTACGGCGTGGTGAGTGCCACTCCCTCCACCCCACCCCGGCCCCATGCTCACGGAGCAGCCCCCTGCCTCGCTGCCCGGGACACACACAGGGGGCGGGGGCCTTGCTGGAGCCCTCAGCCCCCCTTGCCCCTCAGGTGCTGCTGGAGACGCTGACGGGGAGACGGGCCCTGGAGGCAGACGGGCGGGGACGGACAAAATACCTGGTGAGCCCCTGCCCCTGGGCCTCCCCCAGCCCCGTCGGGGCCCGTCCCCCCAGCCCCGGGGCCCCCGTCCCCCCAGCCCCGCCGGGGCCCCTCCCTCCTGCCCCGGGGCCCCTGTCCCCCCAGCCCTGCCGGGGCCCCTCCCTCCTGCCCTAGGGCCCTGTCTCCCCAGCCCCGCCGGGGCCCCTCCCTCCTGCCCCGGGGCCCCTCCCTCCTGCCCTAGGGCCCTGTCTCCCCAGCCCCGCCGGGGCCCCTCCCTCCTGCTCCGGGGCCCCTGTCTCCCCAGTCCCGCCGGGGCCCCTCCCTCCTGCCCCGGGGCCCCTCCCTCCTGTCCCAGGGCCCCTGTCCCCCCAGCCCCCCGGGGCCCCTCCCTCCTGCCCCGGGGCCCCTCCCTCCTGCCCCGGGGCCCCTGTCCCCCCAGCCCCCCGGGGCCCCTCCCTCCTGTCCCAGGGCCCCTGTCCCCCCAGCCCTGCCGGGGCCCCTCCCTCCTGCCCCGGGGCCCCTCCCTCCTGCCCTAGGGCCCTGTCTCCCCAGCCCCGCCGGGGCCCCTCCCTCCTGCTCCGGGGCCCCTGTCTCCCCAGCCCCGCCGGGGCCCCTCCCTCCTGCTCCGGGGCCCCTGTCTCCCCAGCCCCGCCGGGGCCCCTGTCTCCCCAGCCCCGCCGGGGCCCCTCCCTCCTGCTCCGGGGCCCCTGTCTCCCCAGCCCCGCCGGGGCCCCTCCCTCCTGCTCCGGGGCCCCTGTCTCCCCAGCCCTGCCGGGGCCCCTCCCTCCTGCTCCGGGGCCCCTCCCTCCTGCTCCGGGGCCCCTGTCTCCCCAGCCCCGCCGGGGCCCCTCCCTCCTGCTCCGGGGCCCCTGTCTCCCCAGCCCCGCCGGGGCCCCTCCCTCCTGCTCCGGGGCCCCTGTCTCCCCAGCCCCGCCGGGGCCCCTCCCTCCTGCTCCGGGGCCCCTGTCTCCCCAGCCCCGCCGGGGCCCCTCCCTCCTGCTCCGGGGCCCCTGTCTCCCCAGTCCCGCCGGGGCCCCTCCCTCCTGTCCCAGGGCCCCTGTCCCCCCAGCCCCCCGGGGCCCCTCACTCCGGCCTTCTGTGCCCACAGAAGGATCTGGTGGCAGAGGGGGAGGCGGATGCGGCCGAGGTGCCTGGGCGATGGCAGGCGGCAGCGACGGGCCCGGACCCTGACGCTCGGGCAGCCCAGGTGGGCACCAGGATCTTCCAGAACCACGCGGACCGGCGGGCAGGGCCCTGTGCAGAGGAGCTGGGCACCTCACTGGGGCGACTGGCTGCCCGCTGCCTCCACAGGCGCAGCAAACGGCGCCCCCCCATGGCCCAGGTACCGGGCGCCTGGAGTGAGGGGGCTGGGGGCCTGGGGAGGGCTGGGGTGTCGCCGGCCTGGGGGGGGACGCCTGGGGTATCTCCTTGCTCAGGGAGGACCGGGGAGGGGACTGGGTTCTCTCCTGTCGGGGGGAGAAGCCTGGACCCCCGGGTCCCACCCCAACTCTGCTTCTCCCCGAGGTGTACCAGGAGCTGGAGCGGCTGCAGACGTCCCTGTCCTGGGCTGCCCTCACTGACTCCCAGGGGGGCTCGTCCTCCAGGACCCCAGCGCTGCCCCCCAACCAACCTGTGGAGAGTGACGAGAGCCTGTTGGGGGAGGGGGACAGTGTCTTAGGTGAGGCCTTTGCCCCCAGCACAGCCCATTGGCTGCCCCCCAGGTCGCAGCTGGGGAAACTGAGCCCTGCGGGGTGACCTCTGACCTCTGCTCTCTCTGCAGGTGTTGCCTCATCCCTGGCCCCCGACATTCACATCAACCCGGCCCGGCAGCGCATCATGGAGCGGCTGGCGCTGTACCAGCAGGGGGCGCTGGACAGCCTGGGGGTGCTGGCCTCTGAGCCCCCTGCCGGAAGCCTGGGGCCTGGGCCCAGGGCCGCTCGGACCCCTCCCCTGCCCCAGGAGAGTGAGGACTTCGAGCCCTGAGACACATGGACATGGGTCTTGGGGGCGGGGCCAGGCGGGGAGCCCCGCCCTCCTCCAGGGGCGGGGCCCGGGCCTCTGCTCCCCACCCCCACTGCCCCGCTTGCTCCGGGGGCCCGGCTGCTCTGGGCGTGTGTCCTGGAGCCCCAGGGCTGGCTCCTGGGGCGGGGCCTGCGAATGGCCCCAGGGAAAAATAAAAGTTGGTTTATTTTTACTCCTGGTCTCTGTTGGGGGAGGGGCGGGGCCCCGACGTTCCCCCCCCCCCCGCCTGCGGGCGCTCCTGGTAGGGGGCTGGGGGCCAGGCCCAGACGCCCTGGTGGCCGAGGGCGCGGTGGGACCAGAAGTGGCCACTGTCGGGAAGGGGGCTCCCAGTTTCAGCCCCACGCAGCCCGGGCCGTGGGGGTGGGCCACGGCCAGCCCGTGGCAGCCCAGCCGAAGGGGGGCAGGGGGGCCAGCACTGCCGGCTCCAGAGCCAGGCCACGGGGCACTCAGCGTAGTGGCTGTAGCCCCCCACGGGCCACTGTGCCCCTTCGCCCTGCCCCCCAGGCCGGGCCATTGGCTGAGGTGCCAGCCCCTCCCCCAGCGGCTGGGGGGGAATGGGTCAGGGGGCCAGGAGGATCAGGGGTGTGCAGGGCACAACCCCCGTGTGCTGAGGGAACTGCCGCTCCCAGCCCCCCAGCAAGGCCAGCGCCCGCTGCAGCCCCATGGCCAGCCTAGACCCCCCTGCCCCCCACCCTCCACCCCACCAGTCCCTCTCCCTGCTCCCTCAGCTCGTTGGCTTGTGCCATCTCCGTGCTCTCCCCCCACCCTGCGCCCACAGGTCAGCCCCAGGAGGGGGAGGGGGCGCAGCTGAGGCTGACCTGGGCGGGTGGGTTGGGGGTTTCAGGGGAGGACAAAGCTGCGATGGTGGAGGGGTGCAGTGGGGTGGCGCTATGATCAGGAATCTGGGGGCAGAGGAGTTGGGGTAAGTTCTCGGGAGGGCAGAGCTGGGGGGGCTGGAGTTATGACGGGAGGCTGTTGGGGCAGGGGGCTGGGGCAGGGGCGTGAGGGGGTGGACAGGGGCTGAGTTAGGGTATTGGGGGGGAAGAGCTGTGACGGGGGTTGGGGCAGGGGGCTTGGGGGCAGAGCTATGACCGCGGGGGGGGGGGGGGTGGAGCCATGTCAGGGACTGGGCTGGGGGGTTGACGTGACGGGTTGGGGTACGGTGATTGGAGAGGTGGAGCTATGATGTGGGTGGTTGGTGCTGCGACTGGCAAGAGTGGGGGGCGGGGCTGTGACGGGGGGGGGGGGGGAGGTTGGGTGGGGCTGGGGGGGGGAGGTTGGGTGGGGCTAGGGAGTGGTGGGGCGGGGCTATGACTGGGGGTAGGGGGCAGGGCTGTGATGGAGGGGTTGGGGTGGGGGGTAGGGGCGGGGCTGTGATGGGGGGGATGGTTGGGGTGGGGGTATGACTGGGGGGATGGTTGCGGGCGGGGCTGTGACGGGGGAGGTTGGGGGGTAGGGGGCGGGGCTGTGACGGGCGGGGGGAGGTTGGGAGGCGGGGCTGTGACGGGAGGGGTTGGGGTGGGGGTAGTGGCGGGGCTGTGACCGGTGGGGGGTTGGGGGGTAGGGGGCGGGGCTGTGACGGGCGGGGGGAGGTTGGGAGGCGGGGCTGTGACGGGAGGGGTTGGGGTGGGGGGTAGTGGCGGGGCTGTGACGGGAGGGGGTGGGGGGAAGGGGGCGGGGCTGTGACGGGAGGGGGGGTGGGGGGGTAGGGGGCGGGGCTGTGACGGGAGGGGTTGGGGTGGGGGGTAGTGGCGGGGCTGTGACGGGAGGGGGGTGGGGGGAAGGGGGCGGGGCTGTGACGGGCGGGGGGAGGTTGGGAGGCGGGGCTGTGACGGGAGGGGTTGGGGTGGGGGGTAGTGGCGGGGCTGTGACGGGAGGGGGGTGGGGGGAAGGGGGCGGGGCTGTGACGGGCGGGGGGAGGTTGGGAGGCGGGGCTGTGACGGGAGGGGTTGGGGTGGGGGTAGTGGCGGGGCTGTGACGGGAGGGGGTGGGGGGAAGGGGGCGGGGCTGTGACGGGAGGGGGGGTGGGGGGGTAGGGGGCGGGGCTGTGACGGGAGGGGTTGGGGTGGGGGGTAGTGGCGGGGCTGTGACGGGAGGGGGGTGGGGGGAAGGGGGCGGGGCTGTGACGGGCGGGGGGAGGTTGGGAGGCGGGGCTGTGACGGGAGGGGTTGGGGTGGGGGTAGTGGCGGGGCTGTGACGGGAGGGGGTGGGGGGAAGGGGGGGGGCTGTGACGGGCGGGGGGAGGTTGGGAGGCGGGGCTGTGACGGGAGGGGTTGGGGTGGGGGGTAGTGGCGGGGCTGTGACGGGAGGGGGTGGGGGGAAGGGGGCGGGGCTGTGACGGGAGGGGTTGGGGTGGGGGGTAGTGGCGGGGCTGTGACGGGAGGGGGTGGGGGGAAGGGGGCGGGGCTGTGACGGGCGGGGGAGGTTGGGAGGCGGGGCTGTGACGGGAGGGGGGTGGGGGGAGGTTGGGAGGCGGGGCTGTGACGGGAGGCGGGGTGGGGGGGTAGGGGGCGGGGCTGTGACGGGAGGGGGGTGGGGGCGGGGCTGTGACGGGAGGGGGGTTGGGGGGTAGGGGGCGGGGCTGTGACCGGTGGGGGGGGTCGAGGGTTGACTCTTTCCCCGCGCGCTATGGGGAGAGGGCCTGTCACGTGGCGCGCCCGTGCCTAGGAGCGGGGGCAGAGGGCGGAGACAGTCGAACGACCGTTAGAACGGGGCGGGAGCGGAAGCAGGAGGGTGAGGAAATGAACGCGCATGCGCGCGGCGCAGTCGTTCTGCCCAGCACTGAGCCTGCGCTGCGCGCTCCACCGTACCCCTCCCCGCGCCCACGCATGCGCATTGCGGAAGCGAGCCTGCCGCGCGTGCGCCAAAGGCATCATCACATCCGGGTCGTTCAGGCGCCGCCATCTTTCGTCGGGTGTGGATGAGAAGGGTCCAAAATGGCGGCTCCCAGGGGGCTGGCCGCCGCAGCCTGCCCGCGCCGCGCGTAGAGCTCCCGCCCCGCCCGCCGCCTCCGGAGCCCGCGTCGCGCCGCGCCCAGCTGCGGCTCTAGGTGCCCGAAGCGCCCAGCCGCGTGGTAGCGGCCTCCGGGCCGGGCCGCCGCCGCCTCCGGGCCGCCATTTTGGAAAACGGCCGCCCCCGCGCCCTCCGGCCGCCATCTTGGGGAGCCGCGCACATCCGGGTAAGCGGCGGCCCCGCAGCCGCCATCTTGGGGACTCCGAGCGCGCAGCGAGCCGCCATCTTGCGCGCCCCGCCTCGGGCGCCATCTTGGAGCCCGTGACGCAGGCCGGGCCCCTGCGGGCGCCATGGCAACCGGGGCGGGGCTGCTTCCGGCGCCGCCGAGCGGCCCGCGAGCCGGGCACGGCCCCGCCCCCGGCGGCCGGGGGACACTGAGGCACGCGCGGGGGCGGGGCCCGGGCTGCGCTTCCGTCGCCGCGCGGCGCTGCCGTGGGGGGGCGGCCAAGATGGCGGCGCCCAGCGCCCGCCCCAAGATGGCGGCGCCCAGGGGGCGGAGTCCGTACGGGCCCCGCCCCCCGAGCCGGGCGGAGGAAGGAAGCGCGCGCGGCTGCCGCACAAGCAGGCGCAAGATGGCGGCTCCCAGGGCGGCGTGAAGCGCCGGGCGCCCCGCACCGCTCGCGCCCCGTCCGGTGCCGTGGGGCGGGGTGGGGCCGGGCGCGCGCGGGCCGGGGCGGGGGCGGGGCCGGGGCGGGGGGCGCGCGCGGGGCCGGGCGGCGGGAGGCGGCGGCTCCTTCCCCGCGGCCGCCATTTTCCGGCCGCACAAGATGGCGGCTCCCAGGGCCGGGCGCTGAGCCGGGGGGAGGGGCCGGAGGCCCCGGGCGGGGGGGAGGGGCAGCGGGTCTGCGGGGCGGGGTCCGCTCGCGGGGGGGGGGCCCGGGGAGGGGCGGGGTCCGCTCGCGGGGGGAGGGGCGGGGTCCGCTCGCGGGGGGGCGGGGGGAGGTCCGCGCGCGGGGGGAGGGGCGGGGTCCGCTCGCGGGGGGGGCGGGGGGAGGTCCCGCGCGGGGGGAGGGGCGGGGTCCGCGCGCGGGGGGCGGGGGGAGGTCCCGCGCGGGGGGAGGGGCGGGGTCCGCTCGCGGGGGGGGGCGGGGGGAGGTCCCGCGCGGGGGGAGGGCCGGGGTCCGCGCGCGGGGGGAGGGCCGGGGTCCGCGCGCGGGGGGGGGGCGGGGCCCGCTCGCGGGGGGGGGCGGGGTCCCGCGGGGGGCCGGGCGGCGCGGGACTAACTGCCCCCCTTGCAGGACCGCACCAGGGGGCCATGGCTGCGGCGCTGCCAGCGGCCCCCGGCGGGGGCTCCCCGCTCCCGGCCCCCCCCGGCGCCGCGCTGCTGCAGCCCCGCTGGAAGCGGGTGGTGGGCTGGTCGGGCCCCGTGCCCCGCCCCCGACACGGACACCGGGCCGTGGCCATCAAGGAGCTGATCGTGGTCTTCGGCGGCGGCAACGAGGGCATCGTGGACGAGCTGCACGTGTACAACACAGGTGGGGGGGGCCCCTCCCCGGGCCTGGGGGGAGCCCGGCGTCCGGCCCCCCGGCCCCCTCCCCCGGGCCCCCGGCATCCGCCCCCCGGCCCCCCTCCCGCCGGGCCTGGGGGGATCACGGGCTCGTGTGTTGTGGGGGCGGGTTAGAGCAGGGAGTCTGGACTCAGCCCCTCCCGGCTCCGCCTCCCCCCTTCCTGGGCACCCTGCTCATGCCCCTCTGCCCCTCCCAGCCACGAACCAGTGGTTCATCCCAGCCGTGCGGGGCGACATCCCCCCTGGCTGCGCTGCCTACGGCTTCGTGTGCGACGGCACCCGCCTGCTGGTCTTCGGAGGCATGGTTGAGTACGGCAAGTACAGCAACGATCTCTACGAGCTTCAGGTAGGGGCAGGGGCCCAGACGCCTGGGTGTCTCCCAGCTCGGGGAGGGCAGGAGGGTCTAGTGGTTAGAGGGGCGGGGGGCCCAGGCTCAGGGAGGGCAGGGGGGTCTAGTGGTTAGAGGGGCGGGGGGCCCAGGCTCAGGGAGGGCAGGAGGGTCTAGTGGTTAGAGGGGCGGGGGGCCCAGGCTCAGGGAGGGCAGGGGGCTCTAGTGGTTAGAGGGGCGGGGGGCCCAGGCGCCTGGGGTCCGGCTCAGGGAGGGCAGGGGCTCTAGTGGTTAGAGGGGTGGGGGGCCCAGGCGCCTGGGGTCCGGCTCAGGGAGGGCAGGGGGCTCTAGTGGTTAGAGGGGCGGAGGGCCCAGGCGCCTGGGGTCCGGCTCAGGGAGGGCAGGGGGCTCTAGTGGTTAGAGGGGTGGGGGGCCCAGGCTCAGGGAGGGCAGGGGGCTCTAGTGGTTAGAGGGGTGGGTGCCCAGGCGCCTGGGGTCCGGCTCAGGGAGGGCAGGGGGCTCTAGTGGTTAGAGGGGCGGGGGGCCCAGGCTCAGGGAGGGCAGGGGGGTCTTGCTGCCGTGTGCGGGTTGGACTGACGGAAGAGGGACCGTGTTGTAATGACCCCCTGCAGGCCAGCCGCTGGGAGTGGAAGAGACTCAAGGCCAAGACCCCCAAGAATGGGCCGCCCCCCTGCCCCCGCCTAGGCCACAGCTTCTCTCTGGTGGGCAACAAGTGCTACCTGTTTGGGGGGCTGGCCAACGACAGCGAGGACCCCAAGAACAACATTCCCAGGCGAGTGCCAGTCCGGGCGCTGTTCCTGCTCCTGCCCTCGCAGTGCGTAGGGGGGAGGGGGCTGGGGCCTGGTGGCCTCCTGCTTCCTCCCATCCCTGCGGGGGGAATCTCTGCCTGGCTGTGGGGAGAGGCCGCCCTCTGGTGGGGGGGTGTGGGGCAGGGGCACTCGGGGCTGGCAGGGGCACGCAGGGCTTGCAGGGGGATGCGGGGCAGGGGCTCATCGGGCTGGCAGAGGGATGCGGGGCGGGGGGCACTCGGCTGGCGGGGGGGCGCGGGGCGGGGCACTCGGAGCTGGCGGCGGGAGCACTCGGGGCGGGGCACTTGGGGCTGGCGGCGGGGGGGCGGGGGCGGGCGGCGGGGGCTGGCGGCGGGGGCACTCGGGGCTGGCGGCGGGGGGCGCGGGGCACTCGGGGCTGGCGGCGGGGGCACTCGGGGCTGGTGGCGGGGTCGCGGGGCGGGGCACTCGGGGCTGGCGGCGGGGGCACTCGGGGCTGGCGGCGGGGGCACTCGGGGCGGGGCACTCGGGGCTGGCGGCGGGGGCACTCGGGGGCTGGGGGCGTGGGGGGGGGCACTCGGGGCTGGCGGCGGGGGCACTCGGGGCTGGTGGCGGGGTCGTGGGGCGGGGCACTTAGGGCTGGCGGCGGGGCACCCGGGGCGGGGGCACTCGGGGCTGGCGGCGGGGGCACTCGGGGCTGGTGGCGGGTCGCGGGGCGGGGCACTCGGGGCTGGCATCGGGGGCGCGGGGCGGGGCACTCGGGGCTGGCGGCAGGGGCACTCGGGGCGTGGGGCGGGGGCACTCGGGGCTGGCGGCGGGGGCACTCGGGGCTGGGGGGCGTGGGGCGGGGGCACTCGGGGCTGGCGGCGGGGGCGCGGGGCGGGGCTCGGGGCTGGCGGGCGGGGGCGCGGGGCGGGGCACTTGGGGCTGGTGGCGGGGGCGCGGGGCGGGGCACTCGGGGCTGGCGGCGGGGGCACTCGGGGCGGGGCGCGCGGGGCGGGGGCACTCGGGGCTGGCGGCGGGGGCGCGGGGCGGGGCACTTGGGGCTGGTGGCGGGGGGCGGGGCTGGTGGCGGGGGGCGCGGGGCGGGGGCACTCGGGGCTGGCAGGGGGCGGGCGCGGGGGGCGCGGGGGCGGGGCTGGCGGGGGGCGCGGGGCGGGGCACTCGGGGCTGGCGGCGGGGGGCGTGGCGGGGGCACTCGGGGCTGGCGGTGGCTGTGACAAGCCCCCCGTCCCCCCCCCAGGTACCTGAATGACCTGTACATCCTGGAGCTGCGCCCGGGCTCCGGAGTGGTGGCCTGGGACATCCCCATCACGTACGGGGTGCTGCCCCCGCCCCGCGAGTCCCACACGGCCGTGGTGTGCGCCGAGAGAGACAGCAAGAAATCCAAACTCGTCATCTACGGCGGCATGAGCGGCTGTCGCCTCGGCGACCTCTGGACGCTGGACATCGGTATGCCAGCGGGGCGCCGGGTTCTCTCCCGGCGGGGGGGGGGGGGGGCAGGTTCTCTCCCGGGGGGGGGGGCCGGGGCGCCGGGTTCTCCCCCGGCCGGGCTCTCAGTGCCTCTGTGTTTGTCTCCTCAGAGACACTGACGTGGAACAAGCCGACCCTGAGCGGCGTGGCACCCCTGCCCCGCAGCCTGCACTCGGCCACCACCATCGGCAACAAGTAAGCCCCTGACCCCCCCATCACCCCCACTTCTGTGGCCCAGCTCTGACCCCCTCCTCCCCCCAGGATGTACGTCTTCGGGGGCTGGGTGCCCCTCGTCATGGATGACGTCAAAGTTGCCACACACGAGAAGGAGTGGAAGTGCACCAACACGCTGGCCTGCCTCAACTTAGGTATGCCCCCCCCCGTCCCCCACCAACACGCTGGCCTGCCTCAACTTAGGTACGCCCCCCCCATCCCCCACCAACACGCTGGCCTGCCTCAACTTAGGTACGCCCCCCCCATCCCCCACCAACACGCTGGCCTGCCTCAACTTAGGTACGCCCCCCCCCATCCCCCACCAACACGCTGGCCTGCCTCAACTTAGGTACGCCCCCCCCGTCCCCCACCAACACGCTGGCCTGCCTCAACTTAGGTACGCCCCCCCCATCCCCCACCAACACGCTGGCCTGCCTCAACTTAGGTACGCCCCCCCCATCCCCCACCAACACGCTGGCCTGCCTCAACTTAGGTACGCCCCCCCCGTCCCCCACCAACACGCTGGCCTGCCTCAACTTAGGTACGCCCCCCCCTGTCCCCCACCAACACGCTGGCCTGCCTCAACCTAGGTACGCCCCCCCATCCCCCACCAACACGCTGGCCTGCCTCAACTTAGGTACGCCCCCCCCGTCCCCCACCAACACGCTGGCCTGCCTCAACTTAGGTACGCCCCCCCCGTCCCCCACCAACACGCTGGCCTGCCTCAACTTAGGTACGCCCCCCCCGTCCCCCACCAACACGCTGGCCTGCCTCAACTTAGGTACGCCCCCCCCTGTCCCCCACCAACACGCTGGCCTGCCTCAACTTAGGTACGCCCCCCCCGTCCCCCACCAACACGCTGGCCTGCCTCAACTTAGGTACGCCCCCCCCTGTCCCCCACCAACACGCTGGCCTGCCTCAACCTAGGTGGCCTGCCTCAACTTAGGTACGCCCCCCCCCCGTCCCCCACCAACACGCTGGCCTGCCTCAACTTAGGTACGCCCCCCCCTGTCCCCCACCAACACGCTGGCCTGCCTCAACCTAGGTACGATCCCCCACCAACACGCTGGCCTGCCTCAACTTAGGTACGCCCCCCCCCCCCGTCCCCCACCAACACGCTGGCCTGCCTCAACTTAGGTACGCCCCCCCCTGTCCCCCACCAACACGCTGGCCTGCCTCAACCTAGGTACGCCCCCCCATCCCCCACCAACACGCTGGCCTGCCTCAACTTAGGTACGCCCCCCCCCGTCCCCCACCAACACGCTGGCCTGCCTCAACTTAGGTACGCCCCCCCTCTCCCCCCACCAACACGCTGGCCTGCCTCAACCTAGGTACGCCCCCCCTCGCCCCCCACCAACACGCTGGCCTGCCTCAACCTAGGTACGCACCCCTCCGGGCCCCGCCCTCCCGCCCTCCCCAACAAGCTGGTCTTTCTCAGACTGGATAAGGACTCCCCCGGTTCCCTTCAGCCCCGTGCTGGGATCCCCCTCGCAGCCCCTGGGTTCCCCGGCCGTCCTGTGCCCTGGCCCAGGGTGAGCTGACCCCTTCCCCCAGACTCGATGGCCTGGGAAGCCATTGTCATGGACACGCTGGAGGACAACGTCCCACGGGCCCGGGCGGGGCACTGCGCCGTGTCCATCAACACCCGCCTCTACATCTGGAGCGGGCGGGACGGCTACCGCAAGGCCTGGAACAACCAGGTGTGCTGCAAGGACCTGTGGTACCTGGAGACTGGTGAGCGGACTGGGGAAGGGGTCTGGGGGGTCTGGGCGCCAGGCTGCCTGTGCCTAACCCCTGCCTTTCTCTGCAGAGAAGCCCCCGGCGCCTTCGCGGGTGCAGCTGGTGCGGGCCAACACCAACTCGCTGGAGGTCAGCTGGGGCTCGGTGCCCACGGCCGACACGTACCTGCTGCAGCTGCAGAAATACGACATCCCGGCGGCTGCCTCGCCCGCCCCCGCCCCTGTGCCCTCTGTTCCCGCCAACCCCCCCAAGAGCCCCGTGCCTGCCGCCGCCGCGCCCGCCCCGCCAGCCAGCCAGCCCCTGGCGCAGATGGGCATCACCTTACTGCCCCAGGCAGCCGCCCCCACGCCCACCACCACCACCATCCAGCTGCTGCCCTCCGTGCCCGGCACGCCCCTGCCCGTGGCCAGCCCGGCACGCACACAGGGTGAGTGGGGCGTGGGCGGTACTCCGGGGGGCTCCCAGGGCAGAAACTCCGCTTCCCCATCTCACGCTGCGCTTGCCCCAGCAGGAGTCCCAGCCGTCCTGAAGGTGACAGGCCCCCCAGCGCCCCCGGGGCCGCCCCTGGTGACGGTGCGCTCGGCCGGCCAGGTGGGCAAGGCCCCCGTGACAGTGACCTCCCTGCCAGCCGGCGTGCGCATGGTGGTGCCCACGCAGAGCGCCCAGGGCACGGTAAGTACCTGCTGCCCGGGGGCAGGTCCCGGCCAGGGGGCGCCCCTGACGGCTCCCCTCTGCCCGCAGGTGATAGGCAGCAGCCCCCAGATGAGTGGTATGGCGGCCTTGGCAGCTGCCGCTGCGGCCACACAGAAGATTCCTCCCTCCTCTGCGCCCACGGTGCTGAGCGTGCCGGCCGGCGCCACCATCGTCAAGACTGTGGCCGTGGCCCCGGGCACTGCCACGCTGCCCACCACCGTCAAGGTGGCCTCCTCCCCTGTCATGGTAAGAGCCAGCGGGCCCCGCAGCCCTGCCCCTAGAGCCAGGCACCTGACTGCCCGCTCAAACCGTGCCTGCCCTTTGTCCTGGAGCGGGGCGAGAACCCGGGTGTTCCCCGAGTCCCCCCCCATCCGATTTCATCCAAGCCCGTCCCCTCCCGGAGCGGGGCGAGAACCCGGGTGTTCCCCGAGTCCCCCCCCATCCGATTTCAACCAACCCCGTCCCCTCCCGGAGCGGGGCGAGAACCCGGGTGTTCCCCGAGTCCCCCCCCATCCGATTTCATCCAACCCCGTCCCCTCCCGGAGCGGGGCGAGAACCCGGGTGTTCCCCGAGTCCCCCCATCCGATTTCATCCAAGCCCGTCCCCTCCCGGAGCGGGGCGAGAACCCGGGTGTTCCCCGAGTCCCCCCATCCGATTTCATCCAAGCCCGTCCCCTCCCGGAGCGGGGCGAGAACCCGGGTGTTCCCCGAGTCCCCCCATCCGATTTCATCCAAGCCCGTCCCCTCCCGGAGCGGGGCGAGAACCCGGGTGTTCCCCGAGTCCCCCCCCATCCGATTTCATCCAAGCCCGTCCCCTCCCGGAGCGGGGCGAGAACCCGGGTGTTCCCCGAGTCCCCCCCCATCCGATTTCATCCAAGCCCGTCCCCTCACGGAGCGGGGCGAGAACCCGGGTGTTCCCCGAGTCCCCCCCCATCCGATTTCATCCAAGCCCGTCCCCTCCCGGAGCGGGGCGAGAACCCGGGTGTTCCCCGAGTCTCCCCCATCCGATTTCATCCAACCCCGTCCCCTCCCGGAGCGGGGCGAGAACCCGGGTGTTCCCCGAGTCCCCCCCCCATCCGATTTCATCCAAGCCCGTCCCCTCCCGGAGCGGGGCAAGAACCCGGGTGTTCCCCGAGTCTCCCCCCCCATCCGATTTCATCCAAGCCCGTCCCCTCCCGGAGCGGGGCGAGAACCCGGGTGTTCCCCGAGTCTCCCCCATCCGATTTCATCCAAGCCCGTCCCCTCCCGGAGCGGGGCGAGAACCCGGGTGTTCCCCGAGTCCCCCCCCATCCGATTTCATCCAACCCCATCCCCTCCCGGAGCGGGGCGAGAACCCGGGTGTTCCCCGAGTGTCCCCCCCCATCCGATTTCATCCAACCCCGTCCCCTCCCGGAGCGGGGCGAGAACCCGGGTGTTCCCCGAGTCTCCCCCCCATCCGATTTCATCCAAGCCCGTCCCCTCCCGGAGCGGGGCAAGAACCCGGGTGTTCCCCGAGTCTCCCCCCCCATCCGATTTCATCCAAGCCCGTCCCCTCCCGGAGCGGGGCGAGAACCCGGGTGTTCCCCGAGTCTCCCCCCCCATCCGATTTCATCCAACCCCGTCCCCTCCCGGAGCGGGGCGAGAACCCGGGTGTTCCCCGAGTCCCCCCCATCCGATTTCATCCAACCCCGTCCCCTCCCGGAGCGGGGCGAGAACCCGGGTGTTCCCCGAGTCCCCCCATCCGATTTCATCCAACCCCGTCCCCTCCCGGAGCGGGGCGAGAACCCGGGTGTTCCCCGAGTCCCCCCCCATCCGATTTCATCCAACCCCGTCCCCTCACGGAGCGGGGCGAGAACCCGGGTGTTCCCCGAGTCTCCCCCATCCGATTTCATCCAAGCCCGTCCCCTCCCGGAGCGGGGCGAGAACCCGGGTGTTCCCCGAGTCCCCCCCCATCCGATTTCATCCAACCCCGTCCCCTCCCGGAGCGGGGCGAGAACCCGGGTGTTCCCCGAGTCCCCCCCCATCCGATTTCATCCAACCCCGTCCCCTCCCGGAGCGGGGCGAGAACCCGGGTGTTCCCCGAGTCCCCCCCATCCGATTTCATCCAACCCCGTCCCCTCCCGGAGCGGGGCGAGAACCCGGGTGTTCCCCGAGTCCCCCCCCATCCGATTTCATCCAAGCCCGTCCCCTCCCGGAGCGGGGTGAGAACCCGGGTGTTCCCCGAGTCCCCCCCCATCCGATTTCATCCAAGCCCGTCCCCTCCCGGAGCGGGGCGAGAACCTGGGTGTTCCCCGAGTCCCCCCATCCGATTTCATCCGAGCCCGTCCCCTCCCGGAGCGGGGCGAGAACCCGGGTGTTCCCCGAGTCCCCCCCCATCCGATTTCATCCGAGCCCGTCCCCTCTCGGAGCGGGGCGAGAACCCGGGTGTTCCCCGAGTCCCCCCCCATCCGATTTCATCCAACCCCGTCCCCTCCCGGAGCGGGGCGAGAACCCGGGTGTTCCCCGAGTCTCCCCCCCCATCCGATTTCATCCAAGCCCGTCCCCTCCCGGAGCGGGGCGAGAACCCGGGTGTTCCCCGAGTCCCCCCCCATCCGATTTCATCCAAGCCCGTCCCCTCTCGGAGCGGGGCGAGAACCCGGGTGTTCCCCGAGTCTCCCCCATCCGATTTCATCCAAGCCCGTCCCCTCCCGGAGCGGGGCGAGAACCCGGGTGTTCCCCGAGTCTCCCCCCATCCGATTTCATCCAAGCCCGTCCCCTCCCGGAGCGGGGCGAGAACCCGGGTGTTCCCCGAGTGTCCCCCCCCATCCGATTTCATCCAAGCCCGTCCCCTCCCGGAGCGGGGCAAGAACCCGGGTGTTCCCCGAGTCCCCCCATCCGATTTCATCCAAGCCCGTCCCCTCCCGGAGCGGGACGAGAACCCGGGTGTTCCCCGAGTCCCCCCCCATCCGATTTCATCCTACCCCGTCCCCTCCCGGAGCGGGGCAAGAACCCGGGTGTTCCCCGAGTCCCCCCCCATCCGATTTCATCCAAGCCCGTCCCCTCCCGGAGCGGGACGAGAACCCGGGTGTTCCCCGAGTCCCCCCCCATCCGATTTCATCCAACCCCGTCCCCTCTCGGAGCGGGGCGAGAACCTGGGTGTTCCCCGAGTCCCCCCCCATCCGATTTCATCCAAGCCCGTCCCCTCCCGGAGCGGGGCGAGAACCCGGGTGTTCCCCGAGTCCCCCCCATCCGATTTCATCCAAGCCCGTCCCCTCCCGGAGCGGGGCGAGAACCCGGGTGTTCCCCGAGTCCCCCCCCATCCGATTTCATCCAAGCCCGTCCCCTCCCGGAGCGGAGCGAGAACCCGGGTGTTCCCCCAGTCTCCCCCCCCCATCCGATTTCATCCAACCCCGTCCCCTCCCGGAGCGGGGCGAGAACCCGGGTGTTCCCCGAGTCTCCCCCCCCCCATCCGATTTCATCCAAGCCCGTCCCCTCCCGGAGCGGGGCGAGAACCCGGGTGTTCCCCGAGTCCCCCCCCATCCGATTTCATCCAAGCCCGTCCCCTCCCGGAGCGGGGCGAGAACCCGGGTGTTCCCCGAGTCCCCCCCCATCCGATTTCATCCAACCCCGTCCCCTCTCGGAGCGGGGCGAGAACCTGGGTGTTCCCCGAGTCCCCCCATCCGATTTCATCCAAGCCCGTCCCCTCCCGGAGCGGGGCGAGAACCCGGGTGTTCCCCGAGTCTCCCCCCCCCCATCCGATTTCATCCAAGCCCGTCCCCTCCCGGAGCGGGGCGAGAACCCGGGTGTTCCCCGAGTCCCCCCCCATCCGATTTCATCCAAGCCCGTCCCCTCCCGGAGCGGGGCGAGAACCCGGGTGTTCCCCGAGTCCCCCCCCATCCGATTTCATCCAACCCCGTCCCCTCTCGGAGCGGGGCGAGAACCTGGGTGTTCCCCGAGTCCCCCCCCATCCGATTTCATCCAAGCCCGTCCCCTCCCGGAGCGGGGCGAGAACCCGGGTGTTCCCCGAGTCCCCCCCCATCCGATTTCATCCAAGCCCGTCCCCTCCCGGAGCGGGGCGAGAACCCGGGTGTTCCCCGAGTCCCCCCCCATCCGATTTCATCCAACCCCGTCCCCTCCCGGAGCGGGGCGAGAACCCGGGTGTTCCCCGAGTCCCCCCCCATCCGATTTCATCCAAGCCCGTCCCCTCCCGGAGCGGGGTGAGAACCCGGGTGTTCCCCGAGTCCCCCCCCATCCGATTTCATCCAACCCCGTCCCCTCCCGGAGCGGGGCGAGAACCCGGGTGTTCCCCGAGTCCCCCCCCATCCGATTTCATCCAAGCCCGTCCCCTCCCGGAGCGGGGCGAGAACCCGGGTGTTCCCCGAGTCTCCCCCCCCATCCGATTTCATCCAAGCCCGTCCCCTCCCGGAGCGGGGCGAGAACCCGGGTGTTCCCCGAGTCCCCCCCCATCCGATTTCATCCAACCCCGTCCCCTCTCGGAGCGGGGCGAGAACCCGGGTGTTCCCCGAGTCCCCCCCCATCCGATTTCATCCAACCCCGTCCCCTCCCGGAGCGGGGCGAGAACCCGGGTGTTCCCCGAGTCTCCCCCCCCATCCGATTTCATCCAAGCCCGTCCCCTCCCGGAGCGGGGCGAGAACCCGGGTGTTCCCCCAGTCTCCCCCCCCCATCCGATTTCATCCAAGCCCGTCCCCTCCCGGAGCGGGGCGAGAACCCGGGTGTTCCCCGAGTCCCCCCCCATCCGATTTCATCCAACCCCGTCCCCTCCCGGAGCGGGGCGAGAACCCGGGTGTTCCCCGAGTCCCCCCCCATCCGATTTCATCCAACCCCGTCCCCTCCCGGAGCGGGGCGAGAACCCGGGTGTTCCCCGAGTCCCCCCCCATCCGATTTCATCCAACCCCGTCCCCTCCCGGAGCGGGGCGAGAACCCGGGTGTTCCCCGAGTCTCCCCCCCCATCCGATTTCATCCAACCCCATCCCCTCCCGGAGCGGGGCGAGAACCCGGGTGTTCCCCGAGTCTCCCCCATCCGATTTCATCCAAGCCCGTCCCCTCCCGGAGCGGGGCGAGAACCCGGGTGTTCCCCGAGTCTCCCCCATCCGATTTCATCCAAGCCCGTCCCCTCCCGGAGCGGGGCGAGAACCCGGGTGTTCCCCGAGTCCCCCCCCATCCGATTTCATCCAAGCCCGT